>NC_140123.1:6945551-7523507 GCF_964035555.1 Netta rufina
TCCATGTCCTGCTGCTTCAGGTGGCCAGAGAAGAGAAAATGCATAAGTAATGCCTCCTACTTTTCAGATTTTTACTACTTACAAAACACATATTGGGCATTTTAGTCCTACATCATAGGTGTGCTTGAGAAGCAAATTTTCTTTTTGTCCTTGATTACCAATCTTCAGTTAACATGATGGAGATCATGAAGTAGACTTTCTGACAGAAAACTAAACTGGAAGATGGGCTTCTGGATACCCTTCAGTCACTAACAGACAGTCGGTGCCCTGGACTACACTGAAGTTAGTCTGAAATAAAGCCCCAGAATGAAGTATAGTGCTCTGGTTTCACAACTCTTCTGCCCTCTGAATCTCTGTCTGTTGGGCTAGTCCTCTTATCCTTGTAGCCTCCACTGTGGGGAAGCCAGAATGGCTCCAAACAGTTATTTTTCTCTCTCTGAGAGAAGTCAAATATACTTGTCAAATGTAAGAAGTCAAATATACCCCCTCCTTTATGCCCAGATATGCTTCATTCTTCATTCATCTAAGAGAATTCATCCATGAGGTCAGTATGTGCTTCAGAATTCAGAGCAGAGCTTGTCTATTAGACTTGTTCGAACCAAGTTGATCTGAGTCAGCCTAGAATTGCATCACCCAAACTGACCTAAACATAGTTTGAATTTGTTTTTGTATTGCTCTCCCTGTCCTTGAATTAGATTCTACTTTTGTGTCATTTTTGTTGTATTACATTACAGACCCATAGTTAACATTACTGTATTTTTAGCAGTCAGCTAAAACTGGTAGAGTCCCTGGGTTTGTGAGGATCCAATGGTTAACATAACCTCTTGAAATTGTGCTTTTATAGTACAAATTCATGGTGTTAAGCCATCAAAACCATTGTCTTCCGTAAATGTTTTTTTTTCTTTTAAGGTTTTATTCTTTTGCATAAAAGGCATAATTGGGAAACATAATTAAAAAGTTGATAATGCTGTTCAAGTAGACAAGACTATTTTTTTTGTGGCATTAACTTCACTCTGAATTTCTTTGTCATGAAGTCACAGTTCTGAAATGAAGTGGGAAACACAGCATGATGAGTACATGTGAATAGTTATCTGTAGACTTAATTTCTTTGTGGTTTCAGACAATGACACTTGCAGATAAATTTCACTGTTTCAGAAAGGTGTAGACCTTAACTGAAAGCTGTTTTCAAAAATGAAGAGTTAGTACAGGTGTCATTATCTTAATAGTTTCAATTAGATAAAGGATGAACAGAGCTTTCACATTCCATAAGACTTCATTTTGAAGGATTTCAGATATTAGATAAGCAAAATTTTAAATGCTGTTGTCAAAGATAGAAGTATTATTTTGACCTTGAATAACCTGAGAAGTAATTTCTATACGTGCTCAGTATTGAATAGACAGCTAATTTGGTTGAAAATTGGAAAAGAAAAATACTGGTTTCTTATTTTATTGGAAATGTTAGGGCTTAATTTCTGTGATGCTTCAATCCAAAGACATATCCAAAGATATACAAGAAAACTTCTTTGCAATTTCAAGGATATTTATTTTTTATGTCTAGAATTGATTTATGTTTTGCTTTACAAAGTAACTCTTAAAGTTCAGCCAAAGCAACTTTGTTGTTATCCTGGCAATACATAATCACACACAGAATCACAGAATTTTCTAGGTTGGAAGAGACCTCAAGATCATCGAGTCCAACCTCTGACCTAACGCTAACAGTCCCCACTAAACCATTTCCCTAAGCTCTACATCTAAACGTCGTATGCATCATTTGTAGCAATATTGGTTAGAAAAGGTTTCCTTCCCTTATAATCTGGTATGTATTGTTCTTTACATTTTCCTTTGTAGTATTTTATAGTAGTGTTTTTTATTATTATTTATGTTAATTGATTTAAAATTTTAAGAATATTTTCAGTGTATTCCTATTATTCACCTAAAACAATGAAAACAAATCTGAATGAACATGATCTTACTATAATAAAAATGCAGAATCAGCAACTGAAATTCTCTCTCATTTTCCCCAATTTTTAGCCAGGGATTAACTGATCTGTGCTGTAAAACGAACAGACTTTCAGCACAGTTTCAGGAAATGTTCTGAAGCAAAGTCTGTGCTGTTGCAGATTGTGAGTGTTGACTGTTTTAGAGCGTGACTCATTTCTAATCCACATTTTACATAATTTAAAAAAAAAAAAAAAAGCCACTTTTAATGCAGTGAATGGGTGGATCAGCCTCAATGGTAAATTATATTTTTAATCAGTGTTTAGATGACCTAGCTTTCTGCATACAGTAGCAAACCCAAATATACTACAGATAATATCTGTTTTCCTGATATTAAAAATCCCAACTCCTGTAATTTTCTGTAGAAGGTTGACTTAGTTTGAGGGTCATAGAAAGTAAAGATACATAAAGGAGATAAATTTCCACTTTGTGAAGATCATTAATAATAACAAATGACAACTGAAGTGCAATTTTTTTTTGTTTGTTTGTATTGTTTGTTTTTTATCTTACATTGGCACATTATGAGTTGTTGTCGTGGTTCCGCTCGAGTGGGCAGCCGAGCTCCACCACAGCCGCTCTCTCACTCCCCCTCCTCAAAGAGGAATGGGGAGAAAATATGTGAAAAGGGCTCAAGGGTTGAGATAAGGACGAGAAAATCACGCAATAATTATTTTAACGGGCAAAACAGACTCGGCATAAGGAGATAGTAAGATTTATTGCCTATTACTAACAAGCGAGAGAAGTGAGAAAACAAAGGAAAAAGCAAACCAAAAGCACCTTCCCCCCCATCTACCCTCTTCCACCTCCTCCCCCCCGAGCGGCGCAGGGGAACGGGGGAATGGGGGTTATGGTCAGTCTACAGCACTTCTTCTCTGCCGCTCCTTCTCGGTCACTCTCGTCCCCTGTGCTGTGGGGTCCCACCCACGGGATGCAGTCCTTGATGAACTGATCCGGCGTGGGCTTCCCACAGGCAGCAGCTCTTCCAGAACTGCTCCAGATATGGGTCCGTACCACGGGGTCCATCCCTCAGGAGAAAACTGCTCCAACCTGGCTCCCCTACGGGCAGCAGCTCCTGCCAGGTCACCTGCTCCTGCGTGGGCTCCTCTCCACGGGCTACAGGTCCGGCCCGGAATCTACTCCGGCAGGGGTCTTCCACAGGCGGCAGCCTCCGTCGGTGCAGGGCCACCTGCTCCACCGTGGTCTCCTCCACGGGCTGCAGCGTGGAACCCTGCTCCACCGTGGTACTCCATGGGCTGCAGGGGGACATCCTGCTTCACCATGGTCCTCACCACAGGCCGCAGGGGACTTCTGCTCCGGCGCCTGGAACACCTCTCCCCCTCCCTCTACACTGACCTTGGTGCAAGGCTGTTCTCTCACTCCCTTGACTCTCCCAGCTGATGTCTGGCGCAGCGTTTTTTTCCCTGTCTTAAATATGCTCTCACAGAGGCGCAAACAACATCGCTTATTGGCTCAGATCTGGAAAACAATGGGGCCCTTCCCAAACATGGGGCAGCTTCTAGATCTTTCTCACAGAAACCACCCCTATAGCCCCCTGCTACCAAAACCTTGCCATGTAAACCCACTACAGTTGTCTAGTGATATGCTTGTAAATTGTCCTGCATGAAGATGAGAATAGTTTAAAACTTCAGATTCTTTTTAGTCATATATTGCTTGTACTGAATATGCAATTCTTTATATTAGCTAGGCAGAATACTTCTCTTTATTGGATCTTGGCAAATGTGATTGTTTCATTCTTTAGTGAGATTAATTGGGTAGTAATCATAAAAAATTAATCTTGTATAATGTCCAATATCAGGACTTAAACTTTGCAAAGGTGATGGAACAGTGAGAATAACATACTGCGTTTATCTGGAAACTAGTGAGCTATAATAATTTCTCAAATAATGTGCACGGTACAAATTTGATTAATCACTCTGATTTCACCATCATCTTTTTCTTTAGTAAAAGCAGATTGCAGTTGTATTAATACTGTCCTTTCTTACTCTGTAAATTGTAAAAGTCTCCAACTGTTCATATGACCTCTTGTTATTCCCCCAGTGGAGGACAAATATAATTTGCAGCTGGTGCTTTCAATACAGTTTTATTTCTTTAGGTCATTATGTATTTCTTTGAAATTTGTTTGTAAAATAAGTCAAAGAATTGCTCATCTTTTGTTCTCCAGGCATTTAATTTTTATGTAGAAGAACAGAAATTCTAGTTTATGGAATATTTTATTCATATATCTTGTCATTGAATATTGTCCATCTTTCTTTCAAATGTGGGACTGAAGTCCAGGAGCCATTCTCATGTGTTAAGAGGACTGATTTCATGAATAAGACAAGTTGGTCTTTAGTCGAGTGGTGATAAGTTTTGCTGTATTAGCTGCTTCTTAGATATGTGTTGCTAATCCTTGTGAACAAGAAGTTACACCATTTTGCTTTCTCTGAGCTTGTGAGGAAGAGCAGAAAACCACCTTGGATGTCTCAACCATTCGGATTGTCTTATTTATTTATTTATTTATTTATTTATTTATTTATTTATTTATTATTTCCTGAAGCAAAATTAATTGGGCATAAGGGAGCCGTTCTGCTATGCTTTTAGTTATAGAGTGCAAAGGACTGTGGCTTCCTACCCTTACATATACTAAAAAGTCTTCCAAGATTTTAAGAGAAATAATGAATCTTTCTGCTGCTATAAAAATACTAGTAAAGCAGGTAATTCATGTGTAAAATTCTGTTTCTGTGGAATGCATACATTTGTTTATAAATATGAATATTTATTATTTATGTGATTTTTCTTGTTATTTATTTTTGTTATTTGTGCAGGTATTTTAATTACCTTTTCAAGTCTGCTCCCTCATGCAGGTGTAATTGCATTCACAGATGAATAAATGTTAGATCAGTTACAGTGGTACAAGCCAAATAGCACCAGTGGGATTGCACCAGTGCTACTAAGAGTACAGTTTAGCCTTCAGTACTTGTGCTAGAGAAACACAAAGGAAGATAAGAAACCAAAAGAATTCAATGACTGTGGTTTGTTCACAGGCAATGAGAGAGAGCAGGGAAGGGAGCGTTAACTCTCAAGGGTAAACAAAGGTATTGGGAATCTATTTTAGGTACACAATCTGGGTCAGAGTATGCCATCATTTAATGAAGTACAAGAGATTAGAGGATGTTGGTTATACGTTTATTTATTGAGGAAATGGGGTGTGCTTATATATATATATTACATATTTCATCATGATTGCTATGTAAAACATCATGGATATCAATAAATTCAATAAATGATTGCTGTACTTTCCTTGCCTAAAATTTTGCCAGTTAATATGCTATTGATTTCTTTCTTAAACCAAGGGAAAAAAATATCTTAAGTATTTAAATGAATCAAACTTAACCCGCAGTTTATGTATTAATTTCTGCCTTTTAAACACTCTAGCCACAGTTAGCAACATTTTAAATAAAATTATGCAGATTACCATATTAAACATCAGGAAAATAACCTTATAAGTCCCAAGTTACAAATACTCCGTAATCTTAGCTGATGAAGTAAGGTCAATCAAGCAACAGCAATTTTCCATTTTTATGTGTGTTGTGCACAGAATGTAATATTATATAGGAAAATCTCCTCTAGAAATGTATGAACTGTTCAGTCAATTGAAAACTTTGATGGATCTTACTCTAAAACTGAAAAGGACTGGAGATATAGGATCCTGACAAACTGAAAGTTTATGATTTATTCATATGTTAGAGTGTCAGCAATGTCGGAAGTATAGAAGAAAATGAAAGGCAGACTGACTTCAAACTTCTGAAGCCATATAGTAAATGACCTGAACTGCACAAGAAAGAATATAATTTTGTGGAAGAAATGACTATTTCCAGTTCTATGAATGCACTGCTTCATATTACTGCACTGATGTATATTATACATTAAGGTACAAGGATAAGAAATTTTAGGATATATTTTTTTTAGGATGCAAATCATAAAAGTCTGAAATGTCTGTAGATAGTGAGCAGGCACAGATTCCTCAAATGGCAACTCCATTAGAAAAATAAGATATGTAAATCACTTAATATAAAAATCATAAATCACTTTCTGTAGACTCCTCTCCCTAGTACTTGTAAAAAAATAAAAATAAAAAAAATAAGATGCCTAGATGACTTCTTAACTTAGATATCTATCTTAGATATCTGAAGGAATATTATTTTTGTGTAAGAGAAAAAATTGTACATACAAAAAATTAAATTAGCATGAGTGTCTTCTTGGTGATACTAATTTTGAACAATTTTGAATCATAGAATCATTCAGGTTGGAAAAGACCTCAAAGATCATCTGGTTCAACCTTTAACCTAGTACTGACAAGTCCACCACTAAACTGTGCTACTGTTCTGTATCTGCACATTTCTTGAACCCTTCCAGGGATGGTGACTCAACCACTTCCCTGGGCAGTATATTCCAATGCTGCACAATGCTTTCAGTAAAGAAATTTCTCCTAATGTCTGATCTAAACCTCCGCTGGCACAATTTGAGGCCATTTCCCCTCAGTTTATCACTTGGTGCTTGGTAGAATAGCCCAATCTGCTAGCCTCCTCAGGCTAGCACTTCTTAGTGCTAGCCTAAATAGAATTCATACACAGATGTACTTTCATTTCCATCTACTGTGACCCCCATTTTGAAATCATGACCTCTGCTTTAATCTGCTCCACTGATTGTGCTTATGAAACTGGGAGTTCTGTGATGGGTTAGCATTAGGTATACAGAGTGATTGCACTTAAAAACATTTAGGCTTTTTTCTTCTGTGGTGTATATGGCCAGCCTCATGATATGGACAGAACAAAGACAAAAAGGAAAAGATGAAGGAAAAAATGATGGCTTACAATGTAATGAATAGGGTGTTATTAAAGAACAGCATAAAATCCCAAGAATGCGTAGGAGGAGGGTATCAAGATACATGTTATTAAGACAAGTCAAAAATGTCAGATCTATGGAGATGGAACATCAAAAAAAAATCTATATTGTTGCTGAATAGGGGAAAGGGTTGTGAGTGAGAACAGCATGACAAGTAGGGGAAATGGGAAGATAATCCTTGGGCCAGATTTTGAAATTAAGGATAAGCAGGAAAAGCACATTAATAAAAGGAATCAAGGTGCATGAAGTGTATGAGTGACTTAACAGGAGCTATGAGAGAAGATTATGTTTAGATGGAAAAGATAAGGTGAAAAGACAATCATGAACAATCCTTTGGTTGAAGTGAGATTAGATAAATTATGTTTAATCCTGGGTGTATGTGCATGCTTTTGTGTGTGTGTGAGAGAGAGAGAGAGAGAGAGAAGAAGAAGAAAACCACCACCACCACCACCAACAGCAACAAAAAACATTTAGAGATAGTAAGAAGGAAGGAGAAGTAAAAAAGCATGAATGAAAATCAGAGAAGGCAGTGGAGGCTGAGTTGGAGACATGAGAAGCTATGCATGTTGCTAAGGGATACAGAGGAGGTAATTATTTTGTTCTGATCAAAGGGGAAGATAAAATTAAGGACTTGGGAATCAAACAGAGAAGAGTGATAATCATTACTCAATAAATGTTTCTTTTTCTCTAAAAGAATTAAAACAAGAAAACTCAGGGTTACAATGAGGGAGGAAGAAAAAGTAGGAGAGGATGAGTATGGTACATGGTACACAAACAGTGAAGATTATCAAATAAAAATCAAGACTTGAAGAACGTTATAAGAGACATCTAAGAGGAAAAGAATAAGCAAAAGTCACAATATGAGCAATACAAGTTTATCATGACTGTGCTGTAGACCTTTACAGGTGTTGACTAAGAGTTGGATTTTGCTCTTGAAGCTCTGCTAATTTTTAGTTTGGGTGGTATCTTCCCTCAAGAATGTAAAATGAGTGTTGGCCAAGTGCTCTGTGGGCATCTGTGGAAGGATACATGTATTAGTTGCACATACACAGCAAAACCTTTTCCTGATAACATATAAGTTTATTTCAATACCATGTGGTCTTTCACTCATTGTTCTTCACACCAGAACAGTCATGTGATGACAAGAAAGTTTTAGGTTATGGTAAATTTCTGTTCAAAGAGCTTAACATATTGTCCTTGTTTCCTGGAGGGGAAAAGAAGGAAATGGGCTTGTTATGCACTGTGATTAAAAATAGATATGGGGTATCTTGTATAAAAAAGCATATAAAATACACTCACTCAGATGAAAGAAATAAAGTGGCATTAAATATTTTCTGGCAGTTTCTTTAGGACAGTTCAAAAACATAAAATCATCATATTTGAAATCACAGAACAGAGAAAAATGGTTTTGATATATTTATATGAAGTGAGAAAGGAAACTTTGAATGCACTTGGAAAACAATACCAAAAGGAGATCAGCGGGTTTCTTGAAAACAGTAAGGGAGCTTTTTCAACTAATGAAGAAATAACTTACATCTGGAGACAACTGAGAGCTAAATAAAGATCACTCTTTGGTCTTGTTGATATAGAAATCATGCAGGACTGTTTAAATCCCATACTTGTTAAATTCCCCAAATGGTCTTGATGTTTCCTGAATGTAAAATGGACTGTCTTAATTATGCCACAAATTGGAAATTTTTAAAGGACAAGTATGTCCTAGGTTACTTATGGAGTTGGCAATCATATATTCTATTGAGGTTTTGGTGCTTAGGCAACTGATGAAACTGTACAGGTGTTGTGGTTTAACCCGGCCGGCAGCTAAACACCACACAGCCGTTTGCTCACCCTCCCCCTCCCTCTCTGGGATGGGGGAGAGAAATGGGAAAGTGAAGCCTGTGAGTTGAGATGAAGATGGTTTATTAAGACAGGAAAATAATAATAACAACAATAATAATAATAATAATATTACTAATAATAATAATGTGTATGAAACAAGTGATGTACAAAGCAATTGCTTACCACCCGCTGACCAGTGCCCAGCCTAACCCCGAGCAGTCTGGCCCTCCTCCCCCTGGTTAGCCACCCCTATATATTGTTTAGCATGATGTCAGATGGTATGGACTATCCCTTTGGCTAGTTTGGGTCAGCTGCTCTGGGTCTGTCCCCTCCCAGCTTTTGCTCCACCCCCAGCCTGCCCGTTGGCAGCACAGAGTGAGAAGCTGAAACGTCCTTGGCTTGGTGTAAGCACTGCTCTGCAACAATTAAAACATCAGCATGTTATCAGCACTCTTCTCAGCCTAATCCAAAACATAACATTCTACCAGCTACTAGGAAAAAAAAATAACTCTGTCCTAACTGAAACCAGGACAACAGGCAAAAGAATCAAAATTGCATGTTGAGTGAAAATCAGTGGCAGTGTAGTTATCTTCCTATGTGTGTGTGATAATAAAAGTAGAAGCAGCAGTCTTCTTTCTCAAAGACAGATGAAAAACAATATCCAATTAGATATAATTAAAATTGGTTTTGTTTGTAATAGAAGTCTACAGATGTTGTAATTTTTAGGCAATAGAATCTCTTATTGAAAAGAAGACTAAGCATAACAAACAGCTCTAATTACATCAATTTTATTAGAAAGAATAGGTACAGTGGTCTCTCAAAATTACAGTTGTATAAATTCTGAGTGTTTTGATGTTGTTGTCATATTGTAATGCAGTTCTTATCTTTAAAATTCATATCATGACATCTTTAACTGAACGGGTGGATGTACTGTAGAAGTGTAGCAAGAAAGAATTAGGCGATGCTTGTTTGTTTCAGTGTAAAGAAGTCTATCATATCAAATAATTTCAGAAGTATAAAACCTGTATCCAATTATTATTAAGTGGAAGAAACATACCTATTACACTCTTAAGAAAGTGCCACAAGATTCTGCCACAAGTATGTGAAAACGATAAACTCAACAGAATGTTATTCTTATGGTTTTGGGAATCTGTCACAAATCTGAAGAGGTGATTTTTGTAAGAGACTACTTCAGCTTCATATGTAATTCTTAAACTGCACTAAATGAGACAAACTTCCTGAAAAATGAAGGTAAAATTCCTCATGTAAAGGAACAAATTAATCCAAATTTTTCAAATTGTACTGTATGCTCGGCTTTATTTCATTTTTGCCTACAAACCTATATATAGAGTACCTGTTTTCACATGTTCTTTATTTCTCACTCACCTAAAAGAAAGTGTCCTCTGAAGATTTTTAGTTCCTTCTTCTTAGGAAGATACGGGGTCTGCTGTGGTCTCTAGTAGCAATTAGACCTTCACCTGGAAATCTCTTTTGAATCCTGGAATCTAGATAGTTGCCATACATTGCATCTCTTAAAGAAATGTTCTTGTCAAAAGCTGGGAAGAGACCTCCAGTATAACAGATGCAGCTGTAAATGAAAGGCAATTGTTACCTTGCTTTTGCAAGCAGTTACTTCAAGCATTTGGACTTAATTGAGTATGGTAACTTATTCTAAAGGGGCTGAAAGCCCCATCACCCTCTGGATCACAAACATATTTTACACCGGGAAACTGAGAAATCTTCTTTCGTCAGAAGCATATGTTGGTAATGCTGTTGCTGAAAAACAGAGCATCAAAGGCCCTCAGAGGTTATCTCAAGGTTTCATGCTGTATCTCTTTGCGTATTTATCTTCACCAACAACATTTTTGTTGTGTGTTCCTGACTGAGGTGCATCTTGACTCCAGACTCTGTGCCTTGAAGGATGAAAGTGATTGATTGCATCCTCCCATACACCCCAACTTGTGCTCCTTACACTCTTCTGCCAGTCTTCTGAGGAAAGGTGTTGCCCTCCCCTGGGCCTGTTACTGTCACAGGTGCTGTTGAGCTCTTTCTCCAAAGAGAGGACATCAGTGTCCCAAACCAGAGAGGGAAGTCAACAGCAGTGTACATGACCCACATGGCTGTGGGCGTTAGGAGAAGGGAAGGGACTGAATTGTTTCATGTGGACATCCTAACAAGTTGGGCTTGTGGGAGCAGGCGCTGAATATCATTGTGTATGTGTTGCTAGTTACAGATGCAGACAAGCCCCCCAAAACAATTGGAAAAGCTGCTAAACCAGAGATCTGGGCTTTCACTGGTGTGTAACTGTAAAAGAAATATGGCATCCTTTAGGTAGGACTTTTTATCAGCCTAGAGTTAAGAGTATTTCAAAGAAAGCAGTTTTAAGGCAAGTGCTTACCAAACTTTATGCTTCATATTTAGACTCTTTACTCAGTGAAAGGAAACCTCAGGGGCACAGTTCAGATAACCTGTTTGAGACTTCAAGTGTCAGATGAAATGACGTAAGACCTAGAAGTGTCTGTTTCTCTTCACTGAATGTAAAGAGAGTTAGCTGACTACCTCACATTTTAGTATTACGGATATCAAAATTTGATATTGAGTTGAGATTAGGGATATTTGTTGTCAACCTTGCAGATCTGAGAGATGGGAAATAATATTCCCAGACCAACTTGGAAATGCTTGTGATTTCTTTGTTTGTGGAGGGGAAGAAGAAGAAACCATATGAAATAGCTTGGAATTTTTCATAACTATCTGAAGTCATGCAGAACACAGCAAATCTTGCTGGGCAACCTGATCTAAAAGCAGTAATCAGAAGATTTGTGTAAAGAGAGACATAGGAAAAGGTTCCCACTTGCAAGAAATGGAAGTTGATGGTTCAGACAACTTTTTCAGGAGCCTTGTCAGGCCAGAGGCTGTCAAGTTACACTAGAAGAAAATAGAGGGTATGCATGTATGCTGCTAAATAAGAGGACCAACAAGCCAGTTTCGGCAATGGAGCCATGATTCTCCTCCTGCTTAACTGTTGGCTCACTCGTAGGCTATTTGTTTCCAGCAGGCTCCAGACAGAAACAGCCTTAAGCACTGAGACTTGGCTGAAAATTGACTATAATTCAGCAGTGTAGGCACAGCCAGAGAGTCTAAATATGAAATAAAGTGGTGCTGCTAACGAATGGTACTGCATACATCATCATTCCACCTGCCTCAGGTAGGTGAAATCTCTTAATTGATCCTTTACAAAATAACTGCAGTGGTCTTCTGAGCAACCAGCAAGAAAGGGCAGCGAACTACATACATAGATACATATGCTTAAATAATAAAAGGAGTTGGATCAAGATCAGCCTTTTAATCCATATCATCCCTGCTGCTATGGAACCTGATAATGGATCTCTGCTGTGATTAATGGAGATTTGACCTGAACCTTTTTGGAGTTGTGACTGTGGATGATAAAAGAAACTCCTCAGATGATCATAATCAAGATATTGTTTGTGTGCAAATGCAAGTTGAGTATTCAGCTTGTGTTTTCTCCTTTCATTTTTATACAGAAGTTGCTCACTTCTCATGTGCCTCTTTTTCCCATTTTGGTGCACTAACGAGTTTTTAATGCAAAGGAAAAGTGATTATAAGCAGTGAAGCAAGGACAGCTTTATAGAGCAAGACTGAGGAATTGAAGACATAGATCAGAGCTATCCACCAGCCTAAGATAAAAGAGAAGATCATGAAAACAGAGACATATAGATAGCTTTGATTTCATTATCATTAGACAAGAAAGGACAAAAAACAGAGTAGCTATAGAACAGTTCATACCTAGTTAGTTGCCTATATTAATAAAAGACTATGCAGAAAGCATTAAAGTTATAACATAAAACAGGAAAATACCCTATAGGAAACTTTCTGTTCATATCTGTTCTTGGTGTCATGTAATGTGATTACCAGATTATAGCCATATAAAAATACAAGTATTTGTATTTTATTCATTGATGCTGTGTTTGCATTTCATTGCTAAGCATGGGTTATTTGTTTGGATCTTTCTCCCTTTCCCTCTTTCCTTTTGAACACAAGTTCTGGGGGTATTTCTATTTTTGATTTCATGTTTATCAAATCTTGAATTATAGACAAATTAAATAGTTTTGATAGCTTTTACAGGAAGCTTTTGTTTGGAAGATACATGTACCTAGTTATAATATTCACAACAAAAGTAACTAATTACATCTGAGAGGTGATTGACTAGATAAAGAGTGATTTGTATGTATTATTTTCTGATTACAGCTAGAAAGCTAATATAGAAGAATTAGCAGTTAATGGCAGAGAGGAGCACTAAATGTTGTTGTTCTGAAAAATAACCAAATTGTTCCTCCAAGATTAGGTCAATACTAATGCTTAATCTCATTTTTGTTCTTACAAGAAAAATATTTTTTGTTAAGTATAAATTAAGGAAAACACTAGAGCTCAACTATTTTCCAGGAAATACCCTACCATCACAAAAACAATAAAACAGTGTGATTTGCGGGCAACATCTTTTATTTTTGACTAATCATTACTGTGCAGTTTAATTACAATGTTGTCAGCTTTTGTAGCCTTCTCAGATGCAGCACTCTACCCATTTAAGAAATTAGGAAACTTAGAAAGGGATGTTAAGTGGGTTGCCTAGAGGGACAGAAAAAATCCATGTTAGAGTGGAACAAGGTTTCACAACACTGCTTAAATCAGTGTCACATCTTCATTGGATAGATTTCTTGTCCAGTGCAATCCATTTTAGTGCTCTACATTTTGTAGTTTAGTTTATTTTGACACTGAAACTCAGCATAAGAATTGCATTAACATTCTGTGCCTTTTTGATATTCAGCTGTCTATTGCAAAGGTCCTCTGTCATGTTCTTGCCCTAGGTTAATATAGTAAACAAGATATATTTCAGTGTATGTATCAGCAAGTGATTTTTACATAAGTACTACAAATTTCCTCTTTGGTTTTGTATTGCAAAATAGGAGTTTAGAAGGTAATGAATAATTAATCCCTCTTTCACTTATGAGAATAATCTTTAGGAAAATGTCTTCTGTTTTTGACATGCAAACTATTTCCTCAGAAACTATTTAAATATTTGCATAAAGTCCACAAACATGCTGTATCAAATGCCACTCATATTATGTAAGTGACTTAGTTATCCACCATCTCAGTGCATTACATACTGACTTTTACTGTTTTCAAGTTTGTAGATTTGATTACATGCCATTCAATACACAGGGAGGCCAACTCTATAATTTAGACCATATAAGCAGTATGTTGAAAAATGTGTTTCAGTAAACTGATCATACTTAAATAACTGTACAATATCCCTACCAAATTACCTTCTGTGTGCATTTAAGGGATTTTCTGATTTTATTTTCTTTAGGTCAATGGAACGGAAATTGAATATGAATTTGAAGAAATTACATTGGAAAGGGTGAGTTTAATTTATTCTTCTCTTATAGGAAAAAATAATCTGTAATAAAAATAATGCAATTACTTATGAAATTAAAAACAATTAAGAATAAAATATTTTCCATTTTGAATAAAGATGTCCACTTGTTATTCTAAAGTGTTAAAAAGTGAATGATACAACAGGATAAGCTTGTCATGTTTTTAAGATGTTTCAGGTGTAGCTAATTACAGACCAGTATCCAGAATACTTTTCTTCCTCATAACTGTGTCAGTGCTTGACTAGGTGTTTCACCATTGGGAAGAGCCCATGTAATGTGGTAATTCGATTTTTAGACTGTGACCTGGAATTGTAGAAGCTTTTCTCTTTTAAATTCCTTGATTTCCTTGCATGATAATGGAGGATGTGTAGTCTTAAGTTATAAAATAAAAATTGAAGTAGTGTTTTTAATGTTCTAGTGACAAAAGCTGCAAACCATGTCTACATGCAAAGGATATTCTTACAACCTTTATAAAGACAAGTCTGAGTTGCGTGAGGTATAAGCAGGACTCACAGTAAAGGCTTTGTTAGTAGCGTGGTTTAAGTGTAGCACAAGAAAGAAGTATATTTACAGATCACATTGCATCGTATCTTCCTAGATTTGGTGTTTTTTTCCTTGCCTTTTGGTTACATAACTGTTTTCTTTAGACTGCAGACTTTCTTTGCCACAACATCAAGACCAGATGGGCAGCATATTGTGTGAGCAAGAAAGTCTAAGCTTTGTCATGTATCGTAGTGCTTACATGGATTGTTAGTGGATGCAAGATTGTTATTGCTGAATGCCTTCAGTATTCTACCAACATGTTGGTAATACTAAATTTTATAATCTTGAAGCAAACAGTTAGCCTTCTTCCTACACAAAATGTTTGAATGCAAAGCCAGATTTATCAAAATGTGACTGATGGCATATGAGCAAATGCCTGTAAGGTAGCAAACTACCATTAAATTAGGTACTTAGATTATACAATTCATTGCACTTTTTCTGAATGTTATATTTTTAATTGTCCAGGATAATGAATTTCATAATCATTCAATTTATAGGGATACAAGCTTATATTCTCATTGATTTGCTCACTCAGGCAAATTACCAAAGAGCAATATATCTTTTTACCACAGCCAACTCATAACAGATAATGTATAAGGTTATAGGCACTTTTATCTACTGTCTTTCAAGTTATTTGCGCATCAGTAGCTATTCATTGGACTAGAGTTTCCAAAGGTCACTGAACAGAACATATGCCTCCTGGGTGATATTTTGAAAACCGCTTCATTTTTAATAGATGTGTAACTTATCAGTGTACATACTGCAAAACGAATGTGACTTGCATTTACTGTACTTGTCTGATGCACATAAATGGTTATTCAACATATAATACCACATAATATCAGTTAAAGACTGATAAACAATGTCAGAAAAAGCTACAGATTTTAATGGAGAACATTTCAGTTCTTCATTGCTCCATTCTCCGTTGCTGAATCTGTGGCTTCTGATTATTACTGCTTGAAATGTTCTGTCACATGTGTCAGTGTTTTGTCTCAAAGGCACGGTACTGTGTCTGCTGGTTTTTGTGTGAGATATAAAACACAAGTGATTGCTTTTAAATAGCTGTCATTTATGTTAGACTAACAGCATTTTCAGAAGAAAGACATTCTCCATGTTGATTACCCATTTTCTTCCACAAAACTTTTTTTTTTTAGAAATTAGATGGAAAATCTCTCTGTATTTAAAAGCTGTAAGATGTTTTAAGGTTGCTCTGGATGAGAGAGAAAAATGTAGTTTTCCCATATCAAACAGTTGGTAATAAACTTTCCAGTTAAGCCCCGTTATCCAACTTACATAATTATGCATCCAAAAAAAATCCAATATTTTCTTTAATGACATTTATCCACATTTTGAAATAGTCTATATAATTTAAAGGATTTTACAATGTAAAAGATAAAATGATTTATGGTATATTATGCCTTTTGCACTTTTTTCCACTTTCTTATTTGTGGCATAACAAAATGCAAGGTGGTAAGGGATTGACTATATAACAGCATCTCCCAATCTCCATAGACTAGCTAAGGACACCTTTAATTTAATTGTACAAAGTCACCTTTATCCATAGGTGACATGATTCTGTAGGATGTATTCCTGAAGAGAGCTACTTGCTTAGATATGATACTTAGAAAGAAAAAATGGCTCTATCCCTTGGGGTAACCATCATGTGATTGTTGGCAGAATGTGTCCTGTGTGGAGCTGGGGAGCAGTGGGGTCTTGGAAATGCCAGAAGGAAACAACACTTAGGGGCCAAGGAGTTGAATGGAGTAGAGCTTGCTGAGTGTCATCAAGTTTCACAGAATCACACAGAATCACAAAATCATCTAGGTTGGAAGAGACCTCCAAGATCATCGAGTTCAACCTCTGACCTAACACTAACAAGTCCTCCACTAAGCCGTATCACTAAGCTCTAAATCTAAACATGTCTTTTAAAGACCTCCAGGGATGGTGACTCAACCACTTCCCTGGGCAGCCTGTTGCAATGCCTAACAACTCTTTCAGTAAAGAAGTTCTTCCTAATATCCAACCTAAACCTCCCCTGATGCAGCTTTAACCCATTCCCCCTCATCCTGTCACCAGACTCCCATATTCTCTATGGCAGAATATTCTCCCATATTCTTTGTGGGAGAATAGACCAACCCCCACCTCACTACAGCCTCCTTTAAGGTACCTAAGATCCAGTTGGTTTATTGATAAATGACTGTAAGAATGCAGTGGGCTTGTATAGAAAGATTGTTTGTTTTTCTGCCTATGAAAAAAATGTTGTTCAACTGTTTCTATTTAAAATGTTGTGTCTGAGTTTACAGTTTAACAAGACTTGGGGTTTTGAACTTAAAAGGCTTCAATGAGAGTTCACAAAGAGGATAAATTTGGGGCAGATTCACACTAAAGCTGTGGTCAGTGCTGTTCCAAGAGTTAAGGACATTGCCAGCCCGTCATACACTGACATGTTTTTATCCTTTTGCTCTTCTTCAGCTGTACCAACCACTCATGAGATATTCTCACTAGTCCCTGTACCCACAAGGATCACTGTTAAATACGAGCTCACTTAGAGCTCTCGTGAGAGTCTACTTAGGTAACACAATTACACAGTTAAGAGAATTCAAAATCACTTTTTTTTTTTTTTTTTTTTAAAAAAGGCAGTTTTATTTCCTTCAACCACTTCAGAGAGCGTGAGAGTTTCTCTGCCAACTTGCAGGCATAAAATGCAGATGCAGGTGTAGACTAAGACTTGGCAAATTGTAATAGGCTACAGTGCCCAAATGCACACTTAAGAGAAAATTCCTTAAAAAAAGCCATTACTTTGCCCTAGCTTGAATATTAAAGACTGTAAAAAGGAAATTCTACATAAAATGACTTATATTAGTGCAGTGGTGTTAGTGTTCCATTACTGCATGATTTGAAAAATGTATCCAGTGCTAACGAGAGACTGATTTGCACTGGTAAATAAATCAGTGCTCAGTGTAAGAGAGAACTGAACAGACTGTGACAAAGCCTAACTAACTTCTCTAAGCCAGAGGAAAGTTTTAATTGATTGACTCCTTGTTAAAGCATGTACTGAAGAGGGTGTTTTCATAAAAGTTAATGGAATGTTGGCCAATATCAACAGTTACCTTAAAGAAGACTGAAGAGGTGAATTTTACACTATATTCAGTGCAGCCTCATCTGGAATATAATGTGGAGTTCTGGGCTCCACAATATAAAAAGGATGTTAAGGCAATGGAAAGCATCCAGAAGAAGGCAAGAAAGCTGGTAAAAGGGCACGAAGGCATGTGCTGTGAGGAGAGGCTGAGGAGCCTTGGGGTGCCCAGTCAGGAGAGGCCCTCACTGCGCCCTGCAGCCCCTGAGAAGGGAAGCGCAGAGGGAGGTGCTGCTCTCTGCTCCGTTGGACCAATGGCCAGACACATGGGGATGGCACAGAGCTGTGCCAGGGGAGGGTCAGCCTGGGCATGAGGGAAAATTCCTGTGCCATGAGGGTGGTCAGACAATGGGACAGGCTTCCTAGCAAGGTGGTTGGTGCCCTGTGCCTGTCAGTGTTCAGGAGGCATTTGGACAATGCCCTCAGAAATGTGTCTTAGCTTTTGGTTAGCCCTGAAGGGGTCAGGTGGTTGGACTTGATGATCTCTGAGGGTCCCTTCCAACTGAACTATTCAATTCAATTCAATTCTATTCTATTCAAAGAGTAGAGAAGACAGTAAGTCTCTTCATGATTCATGTTGAAGTCATGCCAAGTTCAATGTCTAAGTTCAGATCTCAGTACTTCTTTGCTCATCTAACCTTGTCTGTTCTTCAGATGTTAAGAGAAATAGGGCATTTATGGTTAGTAAAACTGTTTTCACGGAATCATTCAAATCATTTGATATTCTAACATTTATTTTTATTCTGTGTCTGTATAGAAGTAAAAATATATAACTTTTTTTTTTTTTGGGGGGGGGGGGATAGACTGTTTAGAAAAATGAATTTATTTCAAGCCTGGCTTTTTACTTGTTCTTTGGAACCCTTACAGGTAATTACTACTGTACTAGTAACTATGCTGTTTTCACCAGTTGTTTCTTTGGTGAAAATGCAGTTCACATAAAGGTAAAGAGGTACCTCCCCCTGAATGCTAAAGAGCATTGGAAACTGGGTTGTATTCAAATGACACAAGGAATTTAATTTGACTCAGTGTCTTATTTTTATATCTGTTTGTCGTGTTTTGGCTGAGATCACTGTTTGCTTACATGTCTGGGAAATACATTTTTCACTATTAGTCAGTAACGTATCTGCCTTCTGCTTTTTCTGAGGTCTTAGATATTGGTTGTTTCTGCAGCAGCGTGTTTTGACCTCTCAAGAATGATATTATAGGACAGTGCAGTACCAGGAAAAGCCCCTTTTTAGTTCAAAAATAACAGACTGGAAGGGATTGGTCAAGAAGGGGCCCTAGGAGAAGATATTTTCAAAGTTTAAAAGCATAAGCCATAGAAGTGTGCCTTTTGAGAACCCAGACTACATGAATCAATACAAGACCATCTGCAACCCCAGTGGAGTGGTCTGACATCTTCCAACAGGAGAAAGCAAATCTTTTAACATGAGTGTCCCTCAGGTACCTGTAGAACTCTTCCAAACACAGTGTTGCTCTCTGAGTATTTGTTTCTGCAGAACTGTAATGTTTTCTTCCCTTTTGAGCTCTTTCTGACTGGGTGCCCTTATTACATTTTTACTAGGGCCTGCCTGCTTCCTAATAGTGAGTGGTAGTTATTCTTCTAGCACTCAAACAGAAATCAATTATCATTCAAAGGCAAAATCCTTCTTATTGACCAGTTTATATCAGGTTTATAGTAGAATAGTGATCTATGAATATTGAATACAATAAAACTCTCCCACGGGATTTTTTTTTCCTGGAAGGGGCCAGCACATTCTGCCTACAAGGAAAGGCAGAAGTATCTATGAATGAAGCTGTATGAAACCAACAGAAAAGCAATGTATTTCTCTCTCTGTGTAAAATAACGTTCCACAAAATGAAAAAAAAAAAAAAGAAAGGTCCTTGAAAATACATGTTTAGTGCATGCAAACATTGTGTGGGAAGTTCTCTTACGCTTTCTAGCTCCATTTATATCTCAGTTATGAGATACAGAAGATTATGCTCCTGATAGCTGGTTGCACTAGTGGCTGTTGTTCACCTTCAGAGATGTCTTTGGACATTGGAAAGGGCAGGCTTTCTGGCTGCTTGACGCGATGGTTTAGGCAAGGTTTGTCTTCTCCTTTCGTCTCTTATGCCTTATTAGATTTTGTTTGACCTTAGGTTGCGCAGGAGCAAGCTGATGAAAGGAGAAAAAGAGATAAAGGAACCTGGTGTACAGTCCTGCTAATGTGACACAGAAATACCAGGTCAACATTTTCCAAGGCAACTGCAGAATTTGGTTGCTTCAGTTTAATGACCTAAATTAAGATTCCTTGGAACAGCCTGATTTTTTTTGTAACATTACTCACCCAGAGCATGTGACTTTCTGTCACCTCAAAGCAGCCCTAATTTGGCACCCAAAATATAATTATTCACTGGAAAACTTTGTTCTTTGTTCTTGTTCTGTCAGAGAGTCATTATGCTGAAACTATTCTGGTTGTAGAGCTGTGCATGTCGTACGGGGTCCTGTTCCACCTGTGCTTGACAGAGGTACAAGGTGTGCCAGTCTGGTATATTCATGGAAAGGCAGAAAAAAAGGAGGGAGGAAAGGGGGGTGTGGGAGTTCCGGCCGTGCATTTTGAGGGACAGAAGTTGTATCTGAAACTGGAAACTACAAAACCCCACCTTACTGTCTTACTGAAGACTATTGGCTGGCAAAGTGAAGCAACAGCCTTTGATGTTACATATTTGATATCCCTCTTAGGTGTACAAAATATGTTTTATTTATTGCACCTCTACATGTTGGGAGTGTGATGAAGTGGAATAGGTGAGTTGTCTCGGTTTTCCCCAAAGCAGTGACAGGACTGGGAGGACTAAGCTGTCCTATCCAGATAGGGACAATCTGGACTGATTCAGAATATGTGCTGCCAGAATAATGGGAATTATCCAAGCCAAGGGCCAAAAAAGCATGTGGCTTTCCATGGAGTCTGTGTTTACAAGCAAGATTTGTCCTATATTTCATCATTGCTACAGTTGCTTAAAGGGTGCATTCTTTTCCGGCTGGAGAGTGGGAGCACTTCTCATCCCAATACTCAGAAAAGCCGCTAAACAGGGAGATGAAGGAGGGGAAGAGGATGTAAGTGACTAAGGAAAACATTTTAACACTTACTGTTTATAGCTACGCTGTGATTAGGAAAAGAAACTGAAATAATACTATACATTTAGCTCCCTCTGTGTGCCTATCAAATGTATTCATATTTTCATATTTTTACCTTCAAATCTTGCATTTAAGTCTATATGTCTGAAACACATTGCATGGATGCTAGCTCAGTTAAATCAGAATAATGTATTTCCTTGAATTTATCAATACATTGAAGCGGCATGCCATTTAGACTCCTCTGAGGGCATTTTCTCAGTGAAGGATGTCTCCCATGCATGTGTAATAGCTTTATATTTCAGGTAGAAAAAAATATAGTTTGGAATTACATTTGATGGTTCAAGGCAAATAATATTTTTATTACTATGCATTAGAATTTTATGCATTTTTATATTTATTTTTAAGGTCTTCATATTCCCTATTCTTAGTAATTTGTGTAGTGGCCTCTGGGGATTTTTTTAGGTGAGGGGCTCACTATTTGTTTCAATAGTAGGTCCAGTTTAAACCCTGGAGGGATATTTATATTTTGAATTAACATGGGAAAGTTTATCAGAGTTTTTCTGTTGTGTGAGAAATTTTAAATTACTGAATATACTGTTGTGAAAGCTCAATGAGGTATTTTAGCATTTGCAAAATAATCTGGAGCTTTGACTAGTGCTCAAGCAGGAAAAGAAAATTGGAGATTTTGATATATTTTTTCTAATTTAATAAGAGTCACTCAACACACTGATCCTTTTCCCTCCCGTAAGAGTATAAGAATTGTCATTTTCCAATATACTGTATCACAAGAAGAGAATTTGCTCAGGGACAGTATGTCAGTAGAATAGATACTAGAAAGAAGGCACTAACACAATACTAGAAAGTATTGTGAAAACAGTAGAGAAGAATTAAAAATCAACTACAGGAAAAAAAAATAATGGTAATAATGTATATTAAAAAAGAAGAAAATTTGAAAAAGTAAACAGCAGTTATTTAAAAGTTTAAAAGCCCTATGTGAGTACAGAGGGAAAAATATATATATATATACATATATATATATATATATATATATATATATATATATATATATATACTTGTGCTTATCTTTACTTGACAGTTATCTCTTCAACTTTACCAAGATCACTGAGACCTTGAGTTACCTATTATGTGAAAAGTTCTTTCATGCAAGTCAGAGCTGCCCAGAGGCAGTGGTCTGCTGCTGTTTCTTTTAAATTATTTTATTGACATTTTATTTTTCATAGAATTACAGAATGGTTTGGGTTGGAAGGGACCTTAAAGCCATCTAGTTCCAACTCCCTGCCAAGGGCAGGGAAACCTCCCACCAGACCATGCTGCTCAAAGCCCCATCCAGCCTGGCCTTGAACACTTCCAGGGATGGGGCATCCACACCTTCTCTGGGCAACCTCTCCCAGTGCCTCACCACCCTCTGAGTGAAGAATTTCTTCCAAATATCTAATCTGAACCTACCCTCTTTTAGCTTAAAGCCATGAGTCCCTCTCCTTTTCCTGTAGGCCCCCTTTAGGTATTGTCAGGCCTCTGTAAGGTCTCCCTGGAGCCTTCTCTTCCCAGGCTGAACAACACCAACTCCCTCAGCCTGTCTTCACAGGAGAGTTGCTCCAGCCCTCTGATTATCCTTGTGGCCCTCCTCTGGACTCACTGTAATGCTTCCATGTCCTCCTTGTGCTGGAGCCCCAGAGCTGAATGCAGGGCTCCAGGTGCAGTCTCATGAGAGCAGGGCAGAGAAGGACAATCCTCTCCCTCACCCATCTGGCTATGCTTTCAGGTACTATAACTCATTTATTGCCTTTTTTCACCTCCTAACTTGCTTATTCTCATTAGATCATTTGCAGCAAGTAACTGCTGGTTTTACTTTTATTATTATTTACAGCTTTACCTGAAAATTCCATTTACTTTAGATATAGCTCTCTAGCATGTGGTCTTTCAGCTTATTTACTGTATTATCTTTAGCTGATGAAGTCCAAGGCCAGTGTTATCTCACTCTTGTTTGGTGTTTGGAAGGTGAACATCTAATCCAGGCTGGTTGTGAGACTGCCTTTATAGTGTAAAGAGAGCAGTAAGCATCACAGGGTGTCTTGCCCCATCCCTCTGCAGGTACAGATTGCACATGGGCTTATTTTACAGCTTTTACAGGAGCTAGCTTAAAGAGTTAAGTTTTAAAGTGTTACACTTGCAGAAGTAAACTTACAGAATATTGCAGTTGCTGAAAGGAATAGTTAAGGGTGCAGTTAATGTTGGTCTAATGAAAAAAAGTTTAGCACTGTGAAATAGGACAGGCTTTTGGAGCTGTATGTCCTAGCCCTCTGGGCTGATGCAGGAAAGCAGATCTTTTCCTTGTACTTAGCATTTCAGCTGTCAATAGGCAATAATATAGCCTAGAAATTTTGTGGGAATAAGTCCCTTATTGATTTGAGAGCTTAGCTCAGATTTAGGGGTGTTCTGAGAGCTTGGATAACATCCCAGTTTTCACAAACTGCAAACAAATGTATTTTGCTCTGCATAGTTCTGCTTTTCCAAATTGACATTAAAAGTCCATTAGTAGAAAACCTAAATGTAACACCCAAACAAACCTGAAATGTTCCATCCTGCGATACTTCAAATCAATGAGCTCTAGTCAGTAACAAGCAGAGCTGCAAATGCGAAGGTAGGCTATGTACTTCAAAGTAGATATACTGTTTCTGAATAAAAGCTGCTGGAACACTAATATAAGAGTGTGTGTACACTAAGAATGACGTGTCTGAGATGCTGACGGTTCTGGAAAAGTATGTAGAAATCTTTTTGGAGAAAGACTGAGAAAGCAGCGCAAAAAGAAATATGACAAACTAAAGAGCTACAAAGCAGTGGTTCAACTCAGTTTTCACTTAGTTTTGCAATTGGCACTGGCAAATAGTATGTAGATTTAAAATAATATGTACAGTTAAATAAATGAGAAAGATGAACCTCAATTTACTGGTAGAAAATGAATCACTCTGGAGATTATAGTAATCATCGTGCAGCAAAGATGGTCATTTTCGAGGCAGGACTTTTTAGAAGGCATCTTTGACGTGCTGGATTTGTCTCTTCAGAAAAAGCAATGTTTTCCATTGCAGAAAAGTGCCTTTCATTTTTGTTATTAATTTAAAATCAATTGTAATACATAAATTAGGGCCACTCAACTTTGAGGAATCAGTATGCCACTGGTAGAGAATGGCATTGCAGAGATGGAGAAAAATTGAAAAAAAAGAAAAAAAAAAAAAAAGAGAGAGATGGAAAAAAAAGGGAGGAAATAATTCACTGTTTTACCCAGCCTGGATTCCACAACTTCATTGCTATGCATTGTAACATAGTAATAGCATATCACAATAAAAATGCCTAATTTACTGTTTGTATGCAGCATTGCAGGTATTTTCTTTTCTTATGCAGTTATATTTGAAGCAGTCAGAAGATCATTTCTTTTCATCTTATAACTACCATCCAGCTTCTCTCTTTGATACTGCGAAGGGAAAAAACAACTCTTTCTTGTCAAAACAGGGGCAAGATCTGATCTGATATACTTTTTTGCAAAGTAATTTTCAAGGAGCAATGTCCCCCTTTATAACACTTAGAAGCTCTTTGGAAAGAGATGATGTAGACAATTTCCTCTCAAATTTTGTCCCGATTTAAAATTGCAACTAAAAGTCAAGTGGCTAAGGTAACTTAGCTGAAGGTATGCTCAAGTAGTCAAAAAACAATTGTATGCTGCTCATGCATGTTTTATATTGCAAGGTGCTGCTTTATACTAAGAATGTGACCTAGCTGGTGAGTCTCAAGCATGGTTTGAAAGTCACCTTATGCAGCTTAATGCGATATATGAATTCTGACTGAATTCTATGAATAATTTATTTTTTGGAGTGGTTTTTAATTTTGCCGAGTTTAACTGATTGCACTCAGAGCACAGTACACACATCGTATACCTCACCTGTCAAGCAGCAGTGAGGCTCTGTTAGCATACTTTGACTGTGAAAGTTTAGTTGACAGATTGCAATTAATGGGAATTAAACTATATAGGGAAAAAATGTGCTAAAATAAATTATAAGCCTGACACTATCATTTTTACCAATGGTAAATAGTGCTTCAGAGTGCAAATATTTCTCTTAACTTAGATGATGAAGATAATGTGCCTAGGGTTTTTATCATATTTCATGGTGGGGAAACTTGAAGAACAGAAAAGCAGGCCAGCTGTAAAAGTCGCAAGAATATATATGCATCCTAAACTGTAATATAGTTACCCATTTAGTGAAGTACACTTTGAAGAGTACACAGTGAGAAGTGCCTATTTCACCAATATCAAGGGTTTTACTAATAGTGCAAGATTTACAGAAGTTTAGGAATAACTAGAAACAAGATTGCAATTTTATGCCTTTGAAAAGTCCTTTGAATGTTTAAAAATGCTGAAATATGTGTACTATCTGTCTATCCACTATTTATTTAGAAATGATAAATGTAATATTTAGATAATTTAAAATTAAAATTAAGATAACTTGTACAAAATACTGGTAAATGTAGTTCTAAGGTAAATTTAGATACTTGAGAAATAGATATATTTATTATATTTCCAAAGCAAAAATAGTGCTGCATTGCAGTGAGGTACTTGTACATGTTTTTGTCAATAAACACATAAGGTAATCAAAATACGGAAGATTGAAAAATTATTTTGATTTTGGGAATAGAATCATAGAACAGTTAACGATGGAAGGGGCCTTAAAGCCCACCCAGTTCCAAGCCCCTGCCGTGGGCATGGACACCTCCCACCAGACCATGCTGCTCAAAGCCCCATCCAGCCTGGCCTTGAACACCGCCACGGATGGGGCATCCAGAGCTTCTCTAGGCAACCTGTGCCAGGGCCTCACCACCCTCTGAGTGAAGAATTTCTGCTGAAAATCTAATCTAAATCTACCTGCTAAACAAACAGAAATGCTGCACCTGTGGAGCTTACATTTTAGCAAATATGCCTAGAGATTTCATATTAATCTTTCTCATGGGAAAGCTACAGCTCTGTAGTTATAATTCAAATGGTGGGGGGGAAGTCCCTTTCTGAAGGAAAGCTTAGAAAAGGAATGTGACACTCCTAGGTGTATTCATTGTGATCAGGCTGAGGGAGAAATGAGTTGAGTCATAAGTGTGTGTATAGACCTACAGTGAAAAGGAATTGTATCAGCTTAAAGCAATAAATTCAGAAGTAACAAAAGCCATTAAAAATCAATGTCTTCCCTGATTTTCTACCTCCAAACAATGCCATTACTCATCTCTCCCAGCAGCAGAGAAATATCTGTCTAAAAGGGCTGAAGAAAACCATGATCTTCCTGAAATTTCAATGCTAGTTTAAATGGGTGGAAAGAGATCAGATAAATCAAAATGCAGTGAGGACTTCAAGTCTAATGCAATTCTAATGAATAAAGCTCAAAACTATCATTAATTATGAGAATGAGATAGAGCCTTGATATTCTTATCTGATTTCTAAAGAAGCTGGTTGATCAGTGTCTGCATCTGTCATGATGAGTTTTCTAAAGGTCTTTGAGTACTGAAGAAATTTCAGAGAATTGAAAGAGAACTAATGCTGTGGCAGTCCTTAAAAAGGGCAAATGGGATGGTATGAGTCATCCTGCTTGCTGTCTGTGTAGGTCAGTATGAAAGGAGTGCTGGACTGTGCTGGGTGAAACACAGTCAAGTATTCTAAAAAGGCCAAATCTGAAGTCGTAAGTCAAGAAAGGGAATGCAGTCTGTGTATGAAATGAAGCACCCCTGCTTGGAAAGCAATGAATCTGCAAAACATCCTGGGCCTTCTTGGCCAGGCACCAGCCAGACACAAATTTTCAGTCCAGTGTTGTAGCCAAAGATCTAGTGAAAACTGTGGATGCATAACTAAGGGCTGTGGGGTAGAACAGCTTTTGAGATGTGGAGTTCAGCAGGGTTTGGGACCTGATGTTTAAAACTTTTGGAATATTGTGCTCAATTCTGCTATTACTTGAAAAGGATACTGATATCTCAAGTGTGTTTAGGAGAGGCTCGAGGGTAATTGACAGTTTAGAAAATAATCTCTTAGTGAGAGGCACAGGGAGCTTCATGAATTTAGTTTCCTAGCAGGGAAAATTAAGGGGGGACTTGCTAACAAAAACATGAATTTACATGGGAAATAACCTTTAAGAGAATGCCCTTCATCCTACATGTAAGGAGAGAACAGAAACTGATGTTTTTGTGTTGAATTTAGACAGGTTAAGACTGGACATAAAGATGCTAATAGATTAGCAATGGCGATTGAGGACTGGATGAAAGTTTTAGTAAAGGCAAAACGGTGTTAATCAGCAGGAAAGATAGCAGCTAAAAGAAAAAAAAAAAAACAGCTTAACATGCATACTAAGAAATAGAGGATATTAATGAATGCAAAAAATATTGTCAATTGCAAACTAATCTGATAAGAGGACAAAAGTGAACATTTTGAGAAGGACAAGGGAGACAACAGGATCTTGGTGGTAAGGTCGCATTCAACCACATTGGTATATATATGTGACACATAGTTGAGTATGTAGTTTATTGTGGAGAGATCAGCAAGGCAGACTGTGTGCTCATAGCATCCTTCCTTTAATTTATGAAAAGCAGAAGACATTACAAATAAGAAGGCATATGGTTTTGTTTGAAGAACGGTTTTATGGGAATGCAAGGAGATTGATGTGTGCTTAGTTTTCATAGTAAGGGGAAAAAGTGCAAGACCCATCATGGCTTTTGTCCCCTTTTTGTAATCGTTGCTCTGCATAAAGAAGAGACACTGTGGAATTAAATGGTATTTTTCTCTAGAGATAATTTAAGTAGGTCCTACAGCCTATATTAGGCAGGAGTTCAAGGTAAATGATCCAACTGTGTCCTCTGTCTTGGATTAACTTTGAGGCATTGGTTACCTACTTGGATATAATTAAAAAGGTGACATTTTTGAAAGCTGTATTTGTTAAATGAAATATTTTTATCACTGTGTACTGAGGACCAGGGTATTTCAGGTTACTACAACATAACAGATGTTGTTAAATGTTGTCATTTTAATGGTGACCAGAGTCAGCAGAGATCAACCCCCCAAATTCTCCATGTTTACCAGATGATACATCAGAGTGCCTTAATTGGAAATCAGTCTTCCATAAATCAAGACTAAACTCCATATGGCCAAAGTAATTTTTATACAACTTTTGAAACCTACAGGATAGATAGTCTTGAGCTTTTTCATGTTTGCTTATAATATAGTGGAGGAAGAAAGGAGAAAACCTCAACAAGAGTAAAATAAAAAGTAATGTATTTGTGAAAAATACATGCTCACTCATGACAATTGCCAAGAAGTACTCATGGAATAAACATTATTTTAAAATAGTAATATATGTTAGACAAAAGCAGCCTACCTGAAGAGGAAATAAAAGCAATAACAGCTGTTATGGGACACAAATGTATGCTTTGGAAATTGTCAGATTTTCACTCCTGTTATATGATTCTCATATATTTGACAAACATTTTGCTTGTACTGTATTTTCTTAGGTAAATCTACTCTCTAGATACTATGGCTAACTAGCGAATGTGATTTATAGATACAGGAGCTCCTTAGGAGAAGTGATTTGTGCAACCCCCCTTTTTATGGTTCACTGGAAAAGAGAGTGTACATATGAAAAATGCACAAGTCAAAGTGAGTAATGAAACAAAGTGCAGCAACCAAGCTGGGTCCTGGAGGCAAGCTGCTCTAAAGGGATCGCACCCACATTATCTATTTCTGAAACATATGCAACTGTACACTGACAGGACTCTACTATGATGCTAAATAGAGTCCATGTACTCCAGCATACCCCCTAGAGTCAATGTTAGATGGAGGTTCTTTGCTTAGCAGTGCATTCAAAGTATAACTATGTTCAAAAAAGCACAGAAAAGCCCTAGTGGTAAGGTGTACAGTGTAAAACTCAGTCATGAAGAGGCTGATAGGAGCTTGAAAATGGTGGAGTAAAAAAAAGCAAGGTGAAAGGTGTTCTTAACAATAGCAAATCATCATTTTTAAAAGTTTAAGTTGAAATTGGAACCAAAACTGTAAATGTTATTATAATTTCTATCAAATTTCCTATGGTCTCAAATCCTATTTCCTTCTTGAAAATTTAGAACAACAAAAGAGTGTGTAAACAGGAATACCATGGAAAATGCCATCAAAAAGCAAAAGTGATTTTTTTTATATTCTTCCATTTATCAGGGTGAGGGGAGTGGGGAGGTGGTTTTGGGGGTAGTGCTTTTATTGTTAGGTTTTTCTTGTTTGCTTGGTTTTGTTTTCTTTTGGCAGCATCTTATCAAAGCCCTAGCTTTCACAGTGTCCTGGTTTCAGTTAGCACAGAATTAATTTTCTTCCTAGTAGCTGGTGGAATGCTGTGTTTTGGCTTAGAATGAGAAGAGTGCTGATAACACCCCGATGCTTTAATTGTTGCAGAGCAGTGCTTATACTAAGCCAAGGACATCTCAGCCTTTGCTCTGTCCTGCCAACGGGCAGGCTGGGGGGTGTAGTAAGAGCTGGGAGGGGACAGACCCAGGACAGGTGACCCAAACTAGCCAAAGGGGTATTCCATACCATCTGACGTCATGCTAAACAATATATAGGGGTGGCTAGCCGGGGGGAGGGGGCCGGACTGCTCGGGGTTAGGCTGGGCATCGGTCAGCGGGTGGTGAGCAATTGCATTGTGCATCACTTGTTTGTACATACTATTATTACTTTCGTATTATCCCCATTGTATCATCATTATTATTATTGTTATTATTATTTTTGTTATTTTTTTTTTCCTGTCTTATTAAACTGTCTTTATCTCAACTCACGGGCTTCACTTTCCATTTCTCTCCCCCGTCCCAGAGAGGGAGGGGGGAGGGTGAGCGAACGGCTGCGTGGTGTTTAGCTGCCGGTCGGGTTAAACCACGACAGTCTTTTTGGCGCCCAACGTGGGGCCCGAAAGGTTGAGATAACGGCAGATCTGATCAGAGTGTGTTAAACTAAAATTGGTGTAAGGATTAGACCTGCTTAATAGTCACTTGTCATGATGCTGATTGCTTTAATCACAACTCTGCTGCGCCTGTTTTCCAAATTGAGTATTATAGTACATTATTTTCCGTATTTGCTCTCTGTAGTGTTGTTTCTCCTCTCCGGGCCCTGGTTTCAGACCATTATGGTACTAAGTGTTATAGCAATGGCTTATGAGACGATAAGATATCTGGTCATGACTCTAACTTGGTATTTATACTCAGTAACATCGTGGACTCTGTACTTTGGAAACAGCATCTTGGGAACTATTAGCAATTATACCTATTGTTTTTCTCCATTAGAGAGTCAATCTGTGGAGGGGAAAGGGGAGGATATTTTTTCCTTACTTGCTTACTCTCCCTTTCTCCTTCACCACCCCTGTATCCTCCTGGGTCACTCTGCCTTCCTCCTTCACCACCCTCTTATCCCCTGAGCTTGTTACAATAGCTCTCCAAGATATTGAATATTTCTGGAATACTCAGAATACCATAGTCTTGTTGTTCTGCCTCATGAATGCACTTCAGATTCTGCTTAAAGTTAAACAACTACTTATGAAGCTCATCCGGAGATCTGCCCGGAGGCAGTATAGTTGTGGGTGGCAGGGAGTATGGGTGGATATGGGCAGGCATCTAGAGCAGTTGGCACCCCCAGTGTGTTGGAAATTCACCCCTGAACAATGGCAAAATCCTCAAAAACTGGCAGAATGCTTGAAAAAAAGGTGTAATGATTCTGGCAGTTCCAAAGTAACACAAATCATTGTAACGTGCTGGGGCCTGGCTCATGCCTATCGAGCTGCCATTGATACTGCTGTCAACTTAGTGACAGACCCTGCGGCCACTCCAAACCCTGTGACAGATCCAACGGCCACTGTGACCCCTACGGTGGATTCTGCAGCCGCTCCAGTCCCAGCTCCTGCAGCCGCTCCAGTCCCAGCTCCTGCAGCCGCTCCAGTCCCAGCTCCTGCAGCCGCTCCAGTCCCAGCTCCTGCAGCCGCTCCAGTCCCAGCTCCTGCAGCCGCTCCAGCTCCAGCTCCTGCAGCCGCTCCAGTCCCAGCTCCTGCAGCCGCTCCAGTCCCAGCTCCTGCAGCTGCTCCAGTCCCAGTTCCTGCAGTCGCTCCAGTTCCAGTTCCTGCAGTCGCTCCAGTCCCAGCTCCTGCAGCTGCTCCAGTCCCAGTTCCTGCAGCCGCTCCAGTCCCAGCTCCTGCAGCCGCTCCAGTCCCAGCTCCTGCAGCTGCTCCAGTCCCAGTTCCTGCAGTCGCTCCAGTTCCAGCTCCGGCCGCTACTCCAGTCCCAGTTCCTGCAACTGCTCCAGTCCCAGCTTCTGAAGCCGCTCCAGCTCCAGCTCCTGAAGCCGCTCCAGCTCCAGCTCCTACTGCTGCTCCAGTCCCAGCTCCTGCAACTGCTCCAGCTCCAGCTCCAGCTCCTGTAGCCGCTACAGCTCCGGTTCCTGCAACTGCTCCAGCTCCTGTAGCCGCTCCAGCTCCTGTGGCCGTGTCAGAGAAACGAGCTGTAGCAGTGCAAGTTGACCCTGCAGAGGGCATTCCAACCCCTGTGGCAGACCCTGTAACAAAGTCAGAGAAACGAGCAGTAGCAGTGCAAGCTGCCCCTGTAGAGAAGGTGAAAATATGGTACAGAAATTCAAGTCGTTTAGAACGCAGAGAGTCTTCTGCCAATCCAGGTAAGGCTTCTGCCAAAACTAAGTATAGAGATGACGAAGATGATGACGACGCTGGGCCGTCAAGGATTCAGGAGGAGGAAGATGAGGATGCCGAAAGAGCAACAGTAACTACCCGAAGCCTAAACGAGCGCGAGCTACGAGATGTGCGAAAAGATTTTGGTCGCTGTATAGGTGAGCAGCTTGTCACCTGGCTGCTCCGGTGCTGGGACTCTGGAGCCAATTGTGTGGAATTAGACGGCAGGGAAGCCAAGCGGCTGGGATCCCTTGCTCGAGACGCCGGCATTGACAAAGCAATTGCAGATGGAGCACGACCCACCAGCCTCTGGAGGCGTCTCCTCTCAGCTGTGAGGGAAAGGTATCCCTTCAAGGAAGATATTTTATGTCTACCAGGCAAGTGGACCACTATGGAGAAGGGAATCCAGTACCTGAGGGAATTAGCCGTACGGGAAGTGATTTATGAGGATCCAGACCTCAATCAAACATCCACAGATCCAGATGAAGTCAAGTGTACACGACCCATGTGGCGGAAGTTTGTACGGAGTGCACCATCATCATATGCCAGCTCATTGGCAATAATGGCCTGGAAAGAGGATGAGGAACCCACAGTGGGTGAAGCGGCTAAACAACTCCGGCAGTACGAAGAAAGTCTCTCCTCTTCCTTACAGGCCTGCGTCTCAGCTGTGGAGAAACTTTCTGAAAAGGTTCACCAACTTGAAGAGAATCTATTGTCCTCCCCACCTGAACCAACCAGTGCCCACCGACCAAAGGAGAACACTTGGGAGAAACTTTCTGAAAAGGTTCACCAACTTGAAGAGAGATTATTCTCCTTCGCACCTGTACAAAGCAGTGTCTCAGCTGTCAGGGGTAGGCGTTCACCCACACAAGGAAGACGATATGGTGGGTACTCACCCCGTGCCACCCTGTGGTTTTACTTACGAGACCATGGAGAGGACATGAGAAAGTGGGATGGAAAATCTACCGCGACCCTAGAGGCACGGGTACGTGAGTTGCAAAAGAAAACAATCAGGAAAAAGGGATTCTCCGAAAAGTTTGCTGCTCCAACTTCCAGCAGACAGTCCTTCAAACACAGAAACGAGGAAGATTCTGACCAGGATTAGGGGGGCCCTGCCTCCAGCCAGGGGGAGGAAAGGGACAATCGAGTTTATTGGACTGTGTGGATTCGATGGCCTGGCACATCACGCGCACAGAAGTATAAGGCTTTAGTAGACACCGGTGCACAATGTACTATAATGCCATCGAGCTATAAAGGACCAGAGCCCATCTATATTTGTGGAGTGACAGGGGGATCTCAGCAGTTGACTGTATTGGAGGCTGAAGTGAGTCTGACTGGGAATGAGTGGGAAAAGCACCGCATTGTGACTGGTCCGGATGCTCCATGTATCCTTGGCATAGACTATCTTAGAAGAGGATACTGCAAGGACCCAAAAGGGTTCCGGTGGGCTTTTGGTATTGCTGCCTTAGAGACAGAGGGCATTAAACAATTATCTACCTTGCCTGGTCTCTCAGAGGACCCCTCTGTTGTGGGGTTGCTGAGGGTCGAAGAACAGCAAGTGCCAATTGCTACCACAACTGTGCACCGGCGGCAATATCGCACCAACCGAGACTCCCTGATTCCCATCCATAAGCTAATTCGTCAATTGGAGAGCCAAGGAGTGATCAGCAAGACTCATTCACCTTTCAATAGTCCCATATGGCCAGTGCGAAAGTCTAATGGCGAGTGGAGACTAACAGTGGACTATCGCGGCTTGAACGAAGTCACGCCACCACTGAGTGCTGCGGTGCCGGACATGCTGGAACTTCAGTACGAACTTGAATCGAAGGCAGCCAAGTGGTACGCCACAATTGATATCGCTAATGCATTTTTCTCCATCCCTCTAGCAGCAGAGTGCAGGCCACAATTTGCCTTCACTTGGAGGGGAGTCCAATATACTTGGAATAGGCTGCCCCAGGGGTGGAAACACAGCCCTACCATTTGCCATGGGCTGATCCAGTCTGCACTAGAGCAGGGGGAAGCTCCTGAACACCTGCAGTACATCGATGACATTATTGTGTGGGGTGACACAGCAGAGGAAGTTTTCGAGAAAGGGAAGAAAATAGTCCAAATCCTTCTGAAAGCCGGTTTTGCCATAAAACAAAATAAAGTCAAAGGACCTGCACGGGAGATCCAGTTTTTAGGAATAAAATGGCAAGATGGACGTCGTCAAATCCCAATGGATGTGATCAACAAAATAACAGCTATGTCTCCACCAACTAACAAAAAAGAAACACAGACTTTCCTAGGTGTTGTGGGGTTTTGGAGAATGCACATCCCAAATTACAGTCTGATTGTAAACCCACTCTACCAAGTAACTCGCAAGAAGAATGAGTTTGAATGGGGCCCTGAACAACGACAAGCCTTTGAACAAATCAAGCAGGAAATAGTCCATGCAGTAGCCCTTGGGCCAGTTCGAACAGGACCAGATGTAAAGAATGTGCTCTACACTGCAGCCGGGGAGAACGGCCCCACCTGGAGCCTCTGGCAGAAAGAACCTGGGGAAACTCGAGGTCGGCCTCTGGGGTTTTGGAGTCGGGGATACAGAGGATCTGAGGCCCGCTATACTCCAACTGAAAAGGAGATATTGGCAGCATATGAAGGAGTTCGATCTGCTTCGGAGGTGGTCGGTACTGAAGCGCAGCTCCTCCTAGCACCCCGATTACCGGTACTAGGCTGGATGTTCAAGGGAAGGGTCCCCTCTACGCATCATGCAACTGATGCTACATGGAGCAAGTGGGTTGCACTGATTACTCAGCGGGCTCGAATAGGAAACCCCAGTCGCCCAGGAATATTGGAAGTGATCATGGACTGGCCAGAAGGCAAATACTTTGGGATATCATCAGAGGAGGAGGTGGGTCGTGCTGAAGAAGCCCCACTGTACAACCAGTTGCCAGAGAATGAAAAGAAATATGCCCTGTTCACTGATGGGTCCTGTCGTATTGTGGGGAAGCATCGGAGATGGAAGGCTGCTGTATGGAGTCCTACGCGACGAGTTGCAGAAGCTGCTGAGGGAGAAGGTGAATCGAGTCAGTTTGCAGAAGTGAAAGCCATTCAGCTGGCTTTAGACATTGCTGAACGAGAAAAATGGCCAGTTCTCTATCTCTACACCGATTCATGGATGGTAGCAAATGCCCTGTGGGGATGGTTACAGCAATGGAAGCAAAACAACTGGCAGCGTAGGGGCAAACCTATCTGGGCTGCTGCATTGTGGCAAGATATTGCTGCTCGGGTAGAGAACCTGGCTGTGAAAGTACGCCACGTAGATGCTCATGTGCCCAAGAATCGGGCTACTGAAGAACATCAAAACAACCAGCAGGTGGATCAGGCTGCTAAGATTGAAGTAGCTCAGGTGGACCTGGATTGGCAGCATAAAGGTGAATTATTTATAGCCCGATGGGCCCATGACACCTCAGGCCATCAAGGTAGAGATGCAACATACAGATGGGCTCGTGATCGAGGGGTGGACTTGACCATGGACGCTATAGCACAGGTTATTCATGACTGTGAAACATGTGCTGCAATCAAGCAAGCCAAACGGTCAAAGCCTCTTTGGTATGGAGGACGATGGCTGAAATATAAATATGGAGAGGCCTGGCAGATTGATTACATCACACTCCCTCAAACTCGCAATGGCAAGCGCCACGTACTTACAATGGTGGAAGCAACCACCGGATGGCTGGAAACATATCCTGTGCCTCATGCTACCGCCCGGAACACCATCCTGGGCCTTGAAAAGCAAGTCCTATGGCGACATGGCACCCCAGAAAGAATAGAATCAGATAATGGGACTCACTTCCGAAACAACCTTATAGACACTTGGGCCAAAGAACATGGTATTGAATGGGTGTATCACATCCCCTATCATGCACCAGCCTCCGGGAAAGTTGAACGATACAATGGCCTGTTAAAGACTACCTTGAAAGCAATGGGCGCTGGGACGTTCAAAAACTGGGATACGCATTTGGCAAAGGCCACCTGGTTAGTCAATACTAGGGGATCTACCAACCGAGCTGGACCTGCCCAATCAAACCTGTTACGTACTGTAGATGGGGATAAAGTTCCTGTAGTGCATGTAAAAAATATGCTGGGTAAAACAGTCTGGGCTACTCCTGCCTCAGGAAAAGGCAAACCTATTCGTGGAATTGTTTTCGCTCAGGGACCTGGATATACTTGGTGGGTGATGCAAAAGAACGGAGAGGTCCGGTGTGTACCTCAAGGAGATTTAATACTGGGTGAGAATAGCCCATGAACTGAATTGCACCATGTTAAATAGTATATTATACTGTATGTTATCACTACCATGATTACTATAGGTGACTAATTAGAATGTATGGAAAAGAGTGTAACCTGAGCATGACATAAATGGTATGGAATAAGGGGTGGATAGATGTCCTGGTTTCAGTTAGCACAGAATTAATTTTCTTCCTAGTAGCTGGTGGAATGCTGTGTTTTGGCTTAGAATGAGAAGAGTGCTGATAACACCCCGATGCTTTAATTGTTGCAGAGCAGTGCTTATACTAAGCCAAGGACATCTCAGCCTTTGCTCTGTCCTGCCAACGGGCAGGCTGGGGGGTGTAGTAAGAGCTGGGAGGGGACAGACCCAGGACAGGTGACCCAAACTAGCCAAAGGGGTATTCCATACCATCTGACGTCATGCTAAACAATATATAGGGGTGGCTAGCCGGGGGGAGGGGGCCGGACTGCTCGGGGTTAGGCTGGGCATCGGTCAGCGGGTGGTGAGCAATTGCATTGTGCATCACTTGTTTGTACATACTATTATTACTTTCGTATTATCCCCATTGTATCATCATTATTATTATTGTTATTATTATTTTTGTTATTTTTTTTTTTCCTGTCTTATTAAACTGTCTTTATCTCAACTCACGGGCTTCACTTTCCATTTCTCTCCCCCGTCCCAGAGAGGGAGGGGGGAGGGTGAGCGAACGGCTGCGTGGTGTTTAGCTGCCGGTCGGGTTAAACCACGACACACAGGTCTTTAAAATCTGTTGATAACTGTTTTCTTTCCTTGTAATTGTGTTATAGAAATTATGGTGTAGGAATTGGCTGGATACATAATTTAAAGAACATGTAAAGAGCAAAGTTATGCATCCTTGAAGATACCTGGTAAATTGGTTCTTAAATTGCTTCTTAGGATTAGTGGGTGTTATTTTCTCAATTAGGTTTAAGAAAAAAAAAAAAAAAAAAGAAAAAGAAAAAGGAAAAAAACAGCAACAACAACAACAAAAAATAACCTCCAGAGCATCTGCTTATCCTGTATGTGCTTGCCTCTCTCAAAGCCACAAAAGCAGAAACAGCTGTTCATTTCTTTAACAAAATGTAGTGTTAGTGGTAAGGGTCATAGTAGAATACAAAGAATCTCAAGGCTTTGCCTTAGAGGATGATATTTATGTGGGTAGGATATTTAACAGATCCCTCAGTAAAGGCAGGGATTCAAACAGATAGTATAGTATTGCATCTACCTTCTCCAAATTTGTGAGAAAAGGAGCTGCCACCATTTTTACGTGGTATTTGTGGCTCAGATTCATAAAGGGACATAGATGGCTAAAACAGCCACATAGATTAAATGCAGGCTTCTAACTCTGAAAAAGTGCCTAGCAATTCAGGTACTACAGGGTCATTTCAGAATGTAATTGATGCAGATGACCCTAATTTCACTCTTGTGCTTCCTGGAAGGGCTGTTTCTCCTAGATCACCACTTGTCCTTCACCTGGTGTCGTATGAGATTCATGAACTTGATTTGAACTCTGGATTTGAATGACTTAAGAACCTTGAGTTCCCAGAGACACTCTGAACCTGCTCATTCAGTAGGGAGGGAACTAAAGACAGTAACTAGTAACTTTCTTTCTGTTCATACCCCACCATTCAGGTGGAGGCATAGTAATTAAGATCTCCTTAACCTGGGTAGCTATGAATGAAGTTTCTATTTCCTAAAAAGGCACTTTAGTCCTGGTCGTTTGCATCCATATGATACAGAGATTCTTGAGTCTTCCTTTCAAAGGAGCAAGAGGAAAGAAAACTCCTGAGGAGTCAAGAATTCATGGTCATCAGGGTCAGGAAGGCAATAGATTAAATGGAAGATGTTTCCATAGCTGAAGGATTTGAATCTTTCCCATGGAGTCTGGAAATTGTTTTAAGGGTCTACTAGTGCCTTTTCAAATTAAAAAAAAAAAAAAAAAAAAAAAAAAAATCTGGTCTAAAGTTCAGAGACAACATTCTGTAGGCAATTAGGGGAAATCTCTATGTCATATGCCCTTTTCCTTATGGGAAATTTCAACTTCCCAGACATAAACTGGGAATATCATGCTGCTATGACAAGCAAGTCTGGAAAGTTCCTAAAGTATGTTGAAGATAATTTCTGTAATAAGTACTGTGTGAGCCAACTCAGAAAGGTGCCCTCTTAGACTGATTTTTTGAGAATAGGGAAGGTCTTGTGACAGTAGGTGGCTGTCTTGGCCAAAGTGATCACGTTGAGTTCAAAATTTCTAGTGTAAGGATAAAAATGGTCAGCAGAGTTGCCACCCTGGGTTTTAGAAGAGCAAACTTTAAGCTTCTCAGGGAAATGGTTAGCAGTGGCCCCTGGGAATCTGCTCTAGAGTGTTTAGGGATCCATGAGATCTGGTCACTTTTCAAGAACCTGGACTTTTAAAAGCCCAGAATCTGGAAGTCCCCCTGTTCCAAAAATCAAGAAGCAAGGCAGAAAACCAGCCTTGCTGAACAGGGAACTCCTTCTGGAACTAGAGCAGAAAAGGAAAATACATGACCTCTGGAAGCAAGGTCTGGCTTGACAAGGCAAGTACAAGACTGCAGGGAGAAAACAAGAAAAGCCAAAGCTCAACTTGAGTGTCACTCTGACACTGTGGGGTCAGACAACAAAAAAGGGCTTTTTCAAATATGTCAACAGCAAGAGGCTGGACTGATACTTGAGGCAGATGGTCACCTAACAAGTAAGGAAGAGCAAAAGGCAAAGTCATTTAATGCCTTTTTTTTCCTCAGTTTTTAATAGAAATGACAGATCTGGAACTAGCTGCTAATCAAAAGTTGGAGGACCATGACTGACGGTGTAGTGACTTTCCATCTATGGTTGGTGAAATTGTAAGGAACCAATTGTATCAGCTGAACATTCATAAGTCCATGGGGACAGATGAGATTCATCCCAGTATACTGAAGGAATCAGCAGACATTATAGCTGGACCTCTCTCAATAATTTACCAAAGGTCTTGGGAGTCTGGGAAGGTTCCTGCTGACTAGAAGCTTGCCAATGCTATACCCATACCCATATCAAAGGGTATGAAAGGAGACCCAGGAAACTACAGAGCTGTTAATCTAACCTCAAGTGCCTAGAAAAGTTATGAAGCTTGTCCTGGGGGATATTGAAAGGCATTTAAAGAACAAAGCTATTATCAGGCATAGTAAACTATCAGGCATAATTCATGAAGGGAAAGACCTGTTTCAATAATTTGATCTCATTCTAATATAAGGTCACCTGGTTGGTGGATGAAAGGAAGCAGTAGACATGATATTTCTGGATTTCAGTAAAGCCTTTGTTAGTGTACCTCACAGCAACCTTCTGGACAAATTGTCCAACTGAGATGAACAGGTTCATGTTACAATAGGTGATGAACTGGCTTGAAGGTAGAGCTCAAAGGCTTGTAGTGAATGCCAGAGGTAGGTACATCTGGCTGACAGTCACCAACAGTGTTCCCCAGGGCTCAATTCTAGGGTCAGTCTTGTTCAACATTTTTATCAATGATCTAAATGCATCCTTAGCAACTTTGCTGAAAACACTGAAGTGGGAGATGCTGTTGACTCCCTGGAGTGATGAAAGGCTTTGCAGGGCAATCGAGTTATCTTGGAGCATTAGACAATCTCCAAGAGATTGGAGTTCAACAAAGGAAAATTCTGGGTACTTCGTCTGGGACAGAGCAATGCTGGACACAGAAACAAACTGGGAGAAGAGTGGCTGGAGAGTAGCTAAGCAGAAAGGAATCTCGAGGTGCTGGTGACAGCAGGCTCAGCATGAGCTAGCAGCATGCCCTGGCAGCCAGGGAGCAAACTGCATTTTGGGGTGCATTGAACACAGCTTGGCCAGCCTGTCAAAAGAGATGATTCTCCTCCTGAAGGTGGTTTAGCAGTGAGCTAAAGGTGGTAAGTGTTTGTATGGCCTCACCTTGAATATTGTCCAGTCTGGAGCAGAGGAGTCTGTGAGGCGGCCTCACTGCGCCCTGCAGCTCCCTGAGAAGGGAAGCTCTGAGGGAGGTGCTGCTCTCTGCTCCCTGGGACCAATGGCTGGACGCACAGGGATGGCACGCACCTGGGCCAGGGGAGGATCAGCCTGGGCATGAAGGAAAATTCCTGCGCCATGATGGTGGTCAGATGATGGGACAGGCTTCCTAGCGAGGTGGTTAGTGCACCGTGCCTGTCAGTGTTCAGGAGGCATTTGCCCAATGCCCTCAGGAATGTGCCTTAGCTTTTGGTTAGCCCTGAAGGGGTCAGGTGGTTGGACTTGATGTTCTGGTCATGCTATGCTATGCTATGCTATGCTATGCTATGCTATGTTGTTCTGTTCTGTTCCGTTCTGTTGATCTAAGTGGCTGGATCTCAGGTCTCATTCTAGTTTTGTCTCCAAAGGATTATCTTTTATTGAAGTCCTTTTTCATTGTTGTTTTGTTGTTGTTGATATTGTTGTTGTTTTTTCATTTTGTTTTGGTTGTTGTTTGTTTGTTTTTGCACTCCAAAGATTTGCTAGCATTGTCATTCAGGATACTGTTAGTGATGCTTGATTTACTGACTCCTGGGTTGATGTAGAGTAAGGAATATGGTTTTGTTTTCTTTTCTAAATTAGAACCCTCATTTGCATCATTGCTAGGATACAGTAGTATCAGCTGAAGAACTCTTGCTAGAAACTTTAACAGATGGCTTTAGGTCTTTCTTTTTGGCATTTCCAACCTGAACACATCTGGGACACTGTGTTAAGATTCATTTTCAGAGTTTTTTGGCAGTATCCAAAGCACTTTGGGGAAATTATCTGAGTTGTTGGAAACAATTGCATTGATCAGAACAACTGATCCAACCCCCTCCTGTAACAGCAAGGCCTTTTAAAAGTGCATTGCAAAGCTTTTCAGGGATTTGAAGGTCACAATGTTTGCATTGCAGAAAATGGGGTATGCTTCAAAACAAAAGTGCTGCAAGCAAAGTATATATAAGAGTACTCTTTGGATATAAGAATGGGCAGCATATCCCCATCATGCAACATTTGGGATTTCTGACATTTATACTTTGGAAAAAGTCATCATTAGGCATTTGTCATTTAATTGATTGGTGGCAAGAATGATGTCAACATCAATTTGAAGAGACTGCTGCAGAAAACGGGAGCTGATTTATAAGTTTTTCCTGTTGTGTTGGAGTGAACATCTCTGTGCTGCAAAGCAGAGTCTGTATTCGTTGCTCTGCTGCTGGGAAGTTTCAAGGCATTAGACACAGGCAAGACAGTGAAAAAGTAAGTGATCCCTAAATCATTTTGTTATTAGAGTAGTAAATTGCTTGAGAAAATAGTTCATTGTTCTGGAGATACTGAGAAAATAGACATTAACCTAGTGAATAATTTAAAGCAGTATGCAAACTGAAATGTACAGAGGAACCATTCTTTCTAATTATTACTTTCTAATGTCAGAAGGCATGGACAAGTGCCTGTAAATTCCTTACTTTTTTATTGTTATTTATTTTCCATTTATTTTCTTTCTCCTTCCTTTTATCTTTGTAATGTATCACTTAAATAGTGAAGCACTTATCAATAAAGTTTCCTTGAAAAAAGCCTACTGAAGCAGCAGTACTGTTTAGAACGGCATTTAATAGCACTTTTACTAGACTTGCAAACTGACCAAATTCTACCAATTATTTTTGTTATTGTATTTATGCTAACCAGTGTCCTCTGATATTCACGGGAGAGAAGAGTAGGTGTGCTGCTGTTTGCTTGAGCATATAGTAGTGTGTGGCCATTTATAAAATTAAAAGAAAGCAAGCTATAAACTGAAAATATTACAAAGAGAAGCTAAAGAAGGGGCAACATCCTATACTTTTTAACTTACAGAGGCAGTGAATAAGAGGAATGCTATTATAACTGATGATAAACAAAATGCAAAAAAGTAAAAAGGAAAAAGCACCCACCAGAAATTCTAAAGGAATAGGTAGAGAACTGAAAACAGACCATCAAAGAAAACAACAGATGGCATGTTCATCTTGCTTTAGGCATGCACTTATAAACTGATCCAAAGCCTCATGAAGTCAATAGGAGGCTCTTTACAGTCACTAATGGATTTTGGATCTGGCCCTAATGAAGAGGGTGATGCAGGCTAATTGTCTTTCTTAGTCTGTTGATAGAGCTGATAGGTGTAGTTTCATATATACAAACAAGTAAAAAAGATTTTAAAAATTCTTAAGCCTAAATTCTGTAGAGTGGAGAGCTCACAGAAACCACAGCAGGCAGAGGTTTTGTTATGTACTGATTTTGTTTTCCAAACAACGAAATCATTATTATCAAATTTCATCTTTCTATCCAAATATAGTATAAATATTCAATTGAATAATTTTGTACACATGCAGTTGGTAAAATGGACCATGAGGTTATTCAGATTTTATGCACTTGTCATAGTCTGTTTCTGGTGTGTTACTGACTTTTAAAATATAGTCTAATGTTGTTATAGTAACTATTTTCTCATCTGTATCACCATGGCTATTCTTATTGATCTCCCTGTATTCTAGCTGAGCCTGGTTATGGTATTTCCATTTTAGTAATTCTGGTTACTGAGAGAAATACTACTGGGGACTGTAGAATTACAGAGACTTAACTTCTTGATCCGGAGGACATTTAGTGCTAATAATAAGGTACCAGGTATCCCTGGATTGCACAGCCAATATATTTGTTTATCAAATGGTGACTGAAACATAAAGAAATTGAATAATTTTAGATCTCAGTATTAAAGATCTCACAGAAGACCTGATTTTAGCAAAGCACCTAGGACCAAGTCCTATCAAAATCAATTGTTTAAATTAAAGGAGTGTTGTTTTAATTGAGTTTCTCAGTTTATAAAGGGTGAACTCTGAGAAGTCTAAGGAGTATTATTGAGTTGCAGAGGTAAACACTGGTAATCAAGAAGACTTAGAAACACTTTTAATTAGTTTTGCAACTTAGTGGTGAAAAAAGCTGTAAGAAAGGATACTGGGTGTAAGCAGAGTAAAAGATACCTTTGAAGGAATATTGAGAGTAGAAAAAAGGATTGGTCTGTGCAAAAGGTACATCTTTAAGGTCAGTATTTTATAAAGAATTGACACTTTTAGAAATAAGTTGATTTTTTTTTTTTTTGATTCAAGCTTTAAAAAAAAAAAAAGGAAGTTTATTTTCTAAATAGAAAAATAGCAGGGATGGAGTTTTGGAGTGTTGTCTAGTGAGATATAGTAATTGGGTTTGGGCCATGGTTATTTTTAAGTTACTACTTTTACTCCATGTTTTTTAAGGATCATCATTTTGAACATGGATGAAAGACAAGATAGCAGATTATTTAGAAATAGAAGTTATGAGCAAGGACAAATTCAAGAGCCCAAAATGTGTTTAGGTTGTGGGAGAACAGGTGATTTCCTTTCTAGACTTTTAAACAAACTAAATAAGGTTTTTAACACTTCCATCAAGTCAGTGGTCACACATCTGAAGCAGAACATAGCAAGTTCATGTAATTGGGAAGAAGAAAATGTGTTGTATCCCAAAGTTTCAGCTAAATGGCATGCTAATCTTAGAAAAGCTTTAAATATTCTTTCATATGGAGGTCATGGAAATAAATGGAAAACTTGACAAAATTCAACACAGTTTAGCAAAGCTAGATTGTACCAGACTAACCTGATAGCTTTTTAGACTTCTTCCTAGGGAAAGAGAACCGATGTCCCCTTTCTCAATATAGATGATGTAAAAGGAATTACAGGTCATGCTGGAGAATATGGGGATTAGGAAAAGGGCTGTGAAACCGAGAGGACCTGTGTTTATAGGAGATGACAAGGATTGTTCTGAAGAGGGAACTGGCAGGCTGTACTGGGAACATTAGGAGACTCCTCATGGATTCTTCTGGAGATGCATTCTGTTTAGTAATGATTTTAGCACTAAAAGCTTTTACTTGGCATACTCTGTGTGTCAGTGAAGTTTCCTGATGCCACAGTGTTGAGAAGATTTTTCAGCATGACAAGGGTGTAAGTATCCTAAAGAGATCAGTTGGTGATCCCAATAAGTGAGGCAAAAGTAATGTAATTAAATTTAATCATACCAACTGCTATATTAAGCACCTATAACTAAGAATGGGAATTTATGCTATATAACCAAAACAAGAACTGAGAGAGGATGGGAAAGATTTTTATGAGCTCCTTTTGTATAAGTAAACTAATGTTACATATTTGTAAATATATATATATCCTAGCAATATCAAAATAGGCTATTTAAACTAATGTTACATATTTATAAATATATATATATATCCTAGCAATATCAAAATAGGCTATTTGATGTACATATGAAAAGAGATAAATACTACATGTTAAAGCATCATTAGGTGTATTGGAATAGTGTAGGTAATGGGTTGGCTTCTGAGAGGAGTCTAAAAACTTGTCCCATTAAGTCTAGAAAAGAAAAGGCTGAGAGGAGATGTGATTGCAATCTGTAAATACATTTGAGGGTAAACACCAGATAGGGAAGGTAATTAGATAGGTCAAAGGAAACAGTTGATAGAATAATAAATGAGTCTGAATTGGCCATGTATAAATTCAGGCTGGAAATTGGATATACTTACTAACCATCAAAGCTATTAAATATCCCTCCTAATACTGACTTTGTGATGTAGCATTCCTGTAGGAGAAATTTCTGAAACATAGCCTGACAGGTATTACTTTAGAGAATTGTGTGTAGCAGCCACAGAAGTCAACTCAGAAACTTGGGTCCTCTGTTCCTGTGATTCTGGTGGATTTGTTCATAGGCACCACAACAAAATTCTTGATTTTGAAACCTATTTAGACAGATAAACAGGACGCATCAAATCCTCGTTTGTATGCAGAATGTGTCATGCATTGAGTTGGTGCTTCAGGGCTAGACTGTGATTTTGAATCTACACCTGCTCCAGATGCATTAAGGTGTCCTTTACATTCCTCCTCAGGCTATGTAGAACACTAGTTGTGTTCTGTCACCTGAGCAGGTGGCTGGATTTATAATTTCTGCTTCCCTTGCCCATACAGCACAACTGAGGAAAGAGCAATGTGATTTGCTGTTCGTGTGGACATAAGGAGAGGAGTGAGGTCATGGTGCATGAGGATTGTTTCTCCAGCGATGTGGTTAACACACCCCCACCAGCTCAGGACTGTGCTGAGAGGCAGTGTAGGTGTGTCAAACACCTTACAGGCTTATGTGTTTCCCAGGCAAAGTTGTACCACGCTACCCTCAGCACCTTGAAAATGTCATCTTGTTCTGTTTATGAAGTGCTAGAAAAATCAAGCTCTGCTTCGTGACTAGTGTTCCTGGAGTTAACACAATACAACTGATAAATGAGTAAATTGTTATTAATTCAATTAAAGAATCCAAGACTGCTTTTTACACTTAATTAATTCAAATATAGATGAGTATATTTCACTGAACTACAGGTGATGGCAGTTTTGCAGTATTTCACTATTGTTCTGATTTTGCTATTGTTACTTAAGTTGAAAAAGATTTGACAGCTCTGATTTAACTGGTTTTCTTCATGACATGTAAGCAGTAGATCTGGGCTTTTCAGTTATTTTTCTAAATAGTTATTAAAGAACTTGAAAGGAGGGAAATATATCCCTGAAGTAATTTTGTCAGATAATGAAAGCAAATGTCCCTTGCCAAGCAGGAAGACATCATCAAAAGGGCATGCTTCTTCATTCAAACTTTTTTTTTTTTTTCTTTCCTGGATGGACATGAATGTGACTTATTTTTCTTTCTACTTTTCATCTGTGTAAGCTTAGCAACAACTGAAGAATCTACTTACTTTCTTCACCTGGAATGAGAGCAATGGACCTAATCCATCTTTGCCATTGTTCATTCTTATCTCCCAAAAAAAGCAAATAGGAAACTAATAGTTTGAATTGTGCTTCTGCAGCTATACATTATTTATTTTTAAGGCATATTTCACACCTTTCACTGTGCACTCTATGTCAGTGATTTGTCCTTGACCTGGGTTATTTTTGCCAGAGACATTTTTATGCTGTTGTGGTTTTCTTTCTTATCCATACGTGCAACACAAAATTATTCTGTTCATTGCATCTTTTATCACCATCATTCCGAACACTAAAGATAATGCAAATTTTCTTTATGCTTCAAATTTTGGTAAAAACAGAAACAAATCTCAGGGGGAATAAGGTGGTTTTTCTTACTTCTCATTCTTACTTCCTTTACAAAATCTACTTCATGGGAAGAAATGTATTTATTTTAATTTATAATTCACTGCTTAGTGCATAGACATTTTTGGTCAATCTTACTGTTGTTTTTTTTTCTTTCTTTCTTTTTTTTTTTTTTTTCTTTTTCCTAATTCCAATCAGATAAGTCATTGTATGTCATAATTCCAGTATTGCAGAATGTCAAATATGAAGCTCCCTAGCTTGAAGAGATCCTTTCAGCTCTGTTAACAATATCAAGCTGTGGGGTTTTCAGCACACAGCTAAGTGCAGCACACTACAGCAAGGCCACTGCTGTGTCACAGCTTGGGGAGCTTGTCTTGCCCCAGGCAAGGCTGGAAGAAAGAATGAGGAGAGCAGGGAGAAGAGTTAAGCCCACATCTGCTGATTTATGCAGGGTGGGTATTTTGTTCTCTATGTTGTCATGTAAGATACTACACTCATGAGGACAGGATGTTTGTGGAGAAGTAAGTTAAAACATAGCATTAAGTATTAATTAGAACAAGTCAATTATCCTGGAACTTGCTGACAGCTCTTTTCACCACTTCTACCAAAATAGAGCCCTGTCATTGTGCTTTTCCATGTTCTTGTTTGGCATCACTTGCTGAATAGCATATCTTACTGTTTTCTTGTATTCTCCCATCTGTTTGTATGCTGGTTTTCTATGCATTTTCTTACATTTAGATTGTAAACTTCTGGGTTGTTTGGGATCTGTGTTTGCACAGCACTCAACAGAACAAGCTACATTTACATTAGGGTATCTGGGAAAGCGCCCAAGAATGTCTGGTTGCCTCCCAGCTCCATTTTGCTTTCCCAAAGAGCACTTCCATGCATAGATGTAATGAAAAAAAGGAAAGTGGAACATACAGATAGGCATCGTGGAAAGCTGCAAGAATCTCTGTTTAGACTGAGAGAGTGCAAGGATCGTGTACCTTTCCATGCCAAGTTTAAGCATTTCCATATTGTCCATGATTCATAACTTTCTAGTACACTATATAATAAAAACTGTACTTAAAGCATTAAGCAACGTACATGCAGCACCGAAGTGGGGCCACTATGAAATACTAACAAAATTGCCCATAGAGAACAGTTTTACCTGATGGCTACAGCACAGTTCACACAGGTACAGTGCTAAACTCTACCTCAATTAGAAGAAGTACAAGAGAATGATGTAGTCAATAAGTAATAAAAAGCCCTTCATTTCCCAATTAGCAACTTCAGATTGTGTATATTTTATGAAATTCTGAAAACATTGGTAAACATGCAGCAGCAAATGTATTAAATTATATGAAAATAATGATGGCTTCAGGGCCAGTTGAGTTTGGCTGGCATTTAATTATGTATTTATATTGTTATATAGATGTATTGGAAGTCTTTTTTTTAAACAGACAACATTTTATAGGTTTGATTCTGTGCATTCTTTCAAGACATTTTTCCAAGCTTCAAACCCTTGTTTCTGTTGAGTAGTTCTTCACAGAATTACAGAATCACAGAATGGTTGAGGTTGGAAGGCACCTCTGGATCCCTCTGGTCCAACCCCTGCTCAAACAGGGGACACCCAGAGCAGGCTGCCCAGGACCATGTCTGGGTGGCTTTTGAAGATATCCAAAGAGGAGACCCCTCAGCCTCTCTGGGCAGGTTGTGCCAGCTCTTCATCACCTGCATGGTAAGGAGGTGCTTCCTGATGTTCAGATGGAAACAAATGAAGAGGAGTACCTTATGGTTCAAATGAAGAGGAGTTCCTGATGTAACAAGTTCAGAAAAAAACACCATATATTTCTGTGTACTTTTACTGAAGATCTCTGAGATTCTTTTGTGAAAAGTGTTTTCTGTGGGGAATTTTTTCATAAACATTTATGATACCTCCTACAAAAATACTTTTAATTAATTATTAATTAATTAATTAATTATTATTAATTAATTGACACGGTTTCCCATAGGATCCTACTGGACAAAATGTCCACCATACAGCTAAATAAAAACATCATACGATGGGTGAGCAATTGGCTAACGGGCAGGGCCCAAAGGGTTATGGTAAATGGGGCTGTGTCAGGCTGGCGGGCGGTCACCAGTGGGGTCCCTCAAGGCTCCATTTTAGGGCCGGTACTTTTCAATATTTTTATAAACGATCTGGATGTAGGAATAGAGGGTATTTTGAGCAAGTTTGCTGATGACACCAAACTTGGAGGAGTTGTGGACTCAAATGAGGGCGTAAAGGCCTTACAGAGGGATCTGGACAGGTTGGAGAGCTGGGCGATCACCAACCGCATGAAGTTCAATAAGAGCAAGTGCCGGGTCCTGCACCTGGGACGGGGAAACCCTGGCTGCATGTACAGACTGGGCGATGAGATGCTGGAGAGCAGCCTAGAAGAGAGGGATCTGGGGGTCGTGGTAGACAGCAAGTTGAATATGAGCCAGCAATGTGCCCTGGCAGCCAGGAGGGCCAACCGTGTCCTGGGGTGCATCAAGCACGGCATCGCTAGTAGGTCAAGGGAGGTGATTGTCCCGCTCTACTCTGCGCTGGTGCGGCCTCACCTCGAGTACTGTGTGCAGTTCTGGGCACCACAGTATAAAAAGGACATGAAACTGTTGGAAAGTGTCCAGAGGAGGGCTACGAAGATGGTGAAAGGCCTTGAGGGGAAGACGTACGAGGAACGGCTGAGGTCACTGGGCCTGTTCAGCCTGGAGAAGAGGAGGCTGAGGGGAGACCTCATCACAGTCTACAACTTCCTCGTAAGGGGGTGTCGAGAGGCAGGAGACCTTTTCTCCATTAACACTAGTGACAGGACCCACGGGAACGGGGTTAAGCTGAGGCAGGGGAAATTTAGGCTGGACGTCAGGAGGGGGTTCTTCACAGAGAGGGTGGTTGCACACTGGAACAGGCTCCCCAGGGAAGTGGTCACTGCACCGAGCCTGTCTGAATTTAAGAAGAGATTGGACTGTGAACTTAGGCACATGGTCTGAACTTTTGGGTAGACCTGTGCGGTGTCAAGAGTTGGACTTGATGATCCTTAAGGGTCCCTTCCAACTCAGGATATTCTATGATTCTATGATTCTAATTATATTTGTCATTTTGTTTGAGGAGAAGTTTGTGGGTTTTTTTGCTGATTTGACCTGAAAGCAATTTGCTTACATGGCAACATTCCCCTTGACCAAAAATTTCAGTTTTATCAGTTCTAATTTATGCAAATTCTAGGTCAAGAGGCTTTTCTGATAATAATTGTAGCCTAAGGCCATGCTTGTAAAATTAGAAGGAAAAAAGGAAGAAAAAAAAAGTATTATTTATATTTGTCTCTGTTTATTAATCTTCATTATCAGCTATTTCTGTATATATCATAGTTTAAAAGACAATTTTGACAGTTTTGACTAACCAGCAGTCAGAATACTATGCAATTCTTTCTTCATATTTCAATTGTTTCCTAAAAATTGCTGGACTCCTATAGACAGTTTTTTTCTGTCTCTTCACATCTCCTAATTAGCTGTCAAACAGAAAGTAAATACCATTTTTTTGTTGTTGTTTTTTTTTTTGTTTTGTTTTGTTTTGTTTTGTTTTCTGTCTCTGTTATACCGTCTCTCTCTCCCCAGTTCATTTTATTTCATATGAATTAAATGATGATGATGAAGTTATTGTGTGCTTTCTTTGGTGAAGGACACATAAACGAAGGCAGTATCATCGCATGTTTTTCAGGACTCCTTCAGTTTTTCCTCACCAATATGTCCCCACTGTTTAAGTATCATCTTGGATGAGTGAAAATAATGTGGATTCTAGAGTAGGGTATTTCTTGGCTCTTCTGTTGTTATACCACCACGTTACCACTTACTAACTTACTAATAATTATCATGTTGTAAGTGTAAATGCTCACTGTGCCACCCGTGAGACTCAACCAGGAGTGGCAGGGTGTGGTCTAGCTACGCTGCTACTCTGAGGCCTTTTTTTCATAGAATTATGGAATGGCTTGGCTTGGAAAAGACCTTAAAGAACATATAACTCCAAGCCCCCTGCCACAGGCAGAGATGCCACCCGCTAGATCAGATTGTCCAAGGCCCCATCCAGCCTGGCCTTGAACACCTCCAGGGATGGGACATCCACAGCTTCTCTAGGCAACCTGTGCCATTGTCTCACTACCCTTACAGTAAAGAATTTCCTCCTAATGTCTAACTTAAATCTATCGTCTTTTAGTTTAAGACCATTCTATCTTGTCCTATCATTATTTACCTGAGTAAAGAGTCCTTCCCCATCCTTTAAGTATTGAAAAACCACAATGAGGTCTTTGCGGGACCTTCTCTTCTCCAAGCTGAACACGTCCATCTCTTTTCAGCCTTTCTCACGAGGGCAGAGTAGAGGGGGACAATCACCTCCCTTGACCTGCACAGGTTTTCCTCCAAAGACAAACCACTACAAGCTATTGTAGAATGAAGAATTACATTCTTCCTTTCTCTCAACTTCCTGCCCTTTTGTTGAGAGCCATGATCTCACCCCTCCCCCCCTTCATTCTCCCTTTCATATTTGACTTACTCAGCTTCCTGAAGACTTCCTCAGGCTACTTATGAGTTTACTTCCTCTCTCCTAGTGCACCTTGAATGCACCTAGTGCACCTCCTCTTTGTCCCTCTTTATCTTGTCTAATCAAGTTCAGCCTCCTGCAGCATCTGGTATTCAGCACATGACCTACTTTGGAGTAAAAAAACAACAACCAAAAAAAACACTCTTTACAGAAAAGAATTTTCTCTTGGGGTATTCTGTGAATCTGGTTGTATGTGTACATTTGTATAAGGCAGTGTAACAAGAAGATGTCCAAAGCAGAAAGACATAAGGATATTTTCATTGAATATTTATTAAACCTAGGACTCTAGAACTTCGCTTTTTTCTTAGATTCTGTTTTACTTAGCAGCATTTCAGATGCTGATTAACTAAACCTGGTGTTACGTTCCTTGGATTTCTGTTAGATTTAATTATGCAGGGAATGCAGTTTCTTAAATTATTTTGACACTACAAGAAAGCTTGAATATATTAAAGTCAATATCAGACAAAATAAGAAACCCAAAAAACAGCAATCACAGAACTTACTAGAGAATTAGAGGAAAGGAAATATGGTAATGGAATACTGAAAAATATTCAAGAAAGGAGAAAAAAATGTTTGTTGTTTTTTAAGGTAATAAAAGGAAGAAAAACATCATTCTGGGGGCATAGAACTGAAATAGTAATACTACAGAGGCTAAGCAAAGAGCAACACTAAACAAGGACTAGAGAAGTGAGGCAGGAAGATACAGAACAAATGAATGTACTTTGCAGAAATGGTTAATCTGTAGGCTTACTTTAGTGATGGACAAGATTACATTAGGACTAAGTGTCTGCAATGCTGCTGATGGCTCACTGATGGGATATGAAGAACATCTAGACCTTGTTTGGAACTATTAATCATCCTTTTTTAACCACTTCAGCTCTGTGATGTGTGCTAGGGGCATTATTCTCTCACCAGTGTCTCACTTGAATCAAGGCAGTTGTCTTGTGTTTCAGGTACCTCCTGCTACTCCTCACTGCTGCTCCAGCACTCCTGTTGACTTCTCCATCCTCTGCTGGAAAAAGTCATCAAATATTGTAATAGATCTCACAACCTGTTTTTGAGTTGTAAAAACAGAATGTGACCCTGGTATTTCAAGATAAGGGAAAAATACTATAATGAGAACACCAGCAGTCTTTGCAGAGAGATAGACAGAGAACATGATAATATATAAGCTATCTCATCAGCTGTCCTCCATTGTACAAATGGAGCCTCCATTGTACAGCCTCCAAAAGATGCTTTCCACTCTGTGGATAAGAAGTTGAGCAAAGGGAAAAGTTTCCTAAAAAGTAAACTCACATTGAACAGTTTTAAGTGCATATGATGCCTTCCGTTGCCAGTTGTACCATAGTGAAGACTTATACATTCATTATTAACACTATGAGTTTTCTAAACCTTAAGAAAATCATCATTCTCTTTTCTTGGGTTATTTTGTTGGGCAACTGATTTGTTCATTCACAGAATATGTGGTTTAATTGCAGGGTAACTGCCCAAATTCTAATGCAAAAAGAGGCCCTTGAAAACAATATGTCTTTCTAGGTATTACTTGAAGGATAAAGCACAAAACTAAAATCTGAAGTGCTAAATTAGTTCTCTAAGTTGTCAGACAAGATTATTATAAGTCTTCAGATATTGAAAAAGAGCTGAGGGAAGTCAAATCAAAATGGAATTTTAGCTTTCAAGCAAAATGAAAAGAAGACGTCCTTTATAGAAAAAAAAGACAGGAAGATTATCTGTGAGACTGTTGTGAGAATACAGATAATTGAGGCAAGTTTCAGATGAAATAATCTTCTGAATTTTAGTGTTAGAACTGATATGCAGGAGGCAATTACTCTGCTAAAAAGAAAAAATAATAATATAGTTGCAGGCATGATGAAAAAAAAAGGACTGATTAAATCTATGAAATGGTCTTTCTAATGACTGGAGAGTAGGTAAACATTCAGTGAGGACCTAAGGAAAAGAAAAGAAAACTTATGACCAACTACACATTACTAACTAAACTTGAATCTGTCCTACTCAGAGTAAAGTGAGATGCTGTCTATTTCAAAGATGATACTCAGTGTAGGAACATCGTCCAGATTTTTATTTTTATTTTTTTTATTAAGTGGAAAATCAATATGATTATTCCTGACATGAGAAGTAATGTGGTGTAAATACATAAAGGATTCTTTTCTGAAGTTGGAATATGTTTAAGCAGTTTCACTGAAGATTTAGCTATACCTATGGAAAATGATATATCTTTGAAAATACTGATCTGTTGCTTCTTGTAGTACAGCTTTTCCAGGCCACATTTCTGCTAGGAATTGCTGTCTGTTAATAATTTAAGCATTCTCATGAGCTTATAAATTTCATACTGGCTCCTCTGACAAGCTGGCTCACTAGAGTGGGTGATCTTAAGTAGGCAGTCAAAGGAGAGGCTTTCTGGAAATATAGAAACAATGCTGAGTTTAATCACTAGTTTAAATTCACTAGTTTAAATTAATTTCTAATTTTTCAGTAGGGAGTCTATTTTATGACCACTTTAAATCAAGATGAATTTATTTTTTTATTACATTTTTTTACACTGGGCGAAGCTAAGGACCATTCTTTGTACGTAGTGACTGAAATTTATATGAAATCTGGAGGAAATCTCATATGTTCACTAAGGTATCATTCTTTGGGATAATTAGAGGTCAGATCATGTTTCCATGTGCCCATATTGTTCCCTTTCAATTTCATTCGGCCAACAAAAAATAATTCCCTTTTTGATTCAATGCCCTGTTTGGAGAAGTTTGCAGTTAAATTAAATGAAAACACATGTCTTCTTTTATATTATTTCATAAATTGACAGAGTAACTTTAAATTTGAGAAGTTTTATGAAATATTGTTATGGGAATTTTGAAGAACAGATGGTGGATAAACACAGCGCACTTTGGAATTTGGTATTTGTAGCACTTGTTCTCTCTGTGCTGTGGGTTCACTGTCTGTGGATGACTCACACACAGATATGCATTCATGGGTGAAGCAGAACAAACTTAAGTTTAGATTTGAAATTTTCTTGATTTCCTGGCTGTATTTTCTAAATGCTTATAATGAAGCAATCTGTCTTGCTACTATCTGTATGCTGTACTACTTTGTTGTGAGATCGATGTTTTTGTTAACTGTCATAATGATTTTTATCTTCGTACTAGAAGTTCAAAAAACTCCTAGTAATTAGGAATCACCATGGTTAGCCAGGGTGAGAGTGAAAACAAATTAATAGCTTCTTGTAATTTAGTAAGTTTTACAAAGAATTTTTTAGTAAAATGAATAGGTGGAGTACTTACATGTTTTCTCAATTTTACCAAAGTGCTCTTTGTTCATTATTGTTAAATCTAAGTAGGAAACAACTATTTTTAAATAACTAAAAGTTAGTTGCAGAAACTGTTGGATCTAAATGAAACAAAGTGCTGTAAGCATCTTGTCTCAACTTGAATACTGAGCACTTTGGAAGAACAGAGTCCAACCAAGAAGTGGTGGGGGCCAAACATGCCCAATTCTGTCTTTGGTCTTGGCCCATATGATGGTAGTGTAGCCTTAAAGATGGGACATTTATAAAATCGGGCTTGTTAGAAAGGGTCAAATCAAATATTTTTTACTTAAGTGCTCAGGCATTCATTTTGTCTAGTGTGATATTGATTTACATATAAAATTTTATGTATAAAATTATATCTCTAAAATCTCAGCATCATGTTACATCTTTCAGCACAGATGTAATGTGTTGCTTGAGGCTAAAGTTAAATCTCATCTAGTGAAGTTACATGCAAAACTTTAGTTAACTTTCAAAAGCTTCAGAAGTTTCTCTTAGATTATTCTAATTCTCTTGTTATTTTTACGTTTGTTGTTTTGACAGCATATTTTGAGTTCTATATAGAATTCTTTGTAGCCACTCCTTAAATTAATTATATGTTGCAGAGTATCAGTATTTTTGTAAATGAATTCAGCATTGAGTAACTTCAATATTTCTGTGTCACTGAGCTGTAAAACTATTTTTATCAGAATTAATATTTACTTTCTGTATAACTACAGAATTATCAAACCAATTATTTTTCTAGTTTTATGGTGTTTCATTTGTTGTTGTTGTTGTGGTTTGGGTGTTGGTTTTTTTGTTGTTGTTGTTTTGTTTTGTTTTTGTTTTGTCAGCTTAAAAGAGCTAAATCATTAAATTCACAGACATCTATTATCCCCTTTGTAATGATGCATATAGTTGTTCAGATTCAAAATAAACAAAGCCCATAATGTGTTTCTGAGTCTTCACTAGGTGAAGGGGACAGGCTGCCTATTGTTGTGTGTTGCTGACCTCTTCTGCTATCCCCATGTTTTATTTTTTTTTCTTTATGTTTGTTTTTGTTGTTGTTTTGTTTTGTATTGTTTTTTTTTTTCTTCCTCTGTACTTCCAGATGCCTTATCATAGGAAAAAAACTTTGCCAGGAATTAAGGATTTTATTTTACTTTATTTAACATCATTTCAGATGTTAGTGCAGCGTGACACTAGAGAGAGCTGAGGCAAGCACTGAAATGGTTAGATATTTGTCATACTCTCTTCCATCAGTCATGCTCTCTTCCTCTGTTTTTCATATATCCCACCACATCATATTACTGAGGAAAAAAAAGTGTTTTGTTTGTTTGTTTGTTTGTTTGTTTAATGTCTTTAATCGCTGTTTCATTTGTCTGTTTTAAAGCTGTTCATTAACTCTCTGATTGTTCCATTTGGAGTCTTAATCTTTCCTAGAGTGCCAGATTTGGCATAAAACATTATGCATGCCTTGGATATTTTAGCCATATCTAATATTACAGTCTATGCTAGTATGTCCTACATGCTTCGTGTGACCAATGTTCTGGTCAGTGGAGATAATCTTTTGATTCTGTATGTCTATGTCAAGTTTGTCGATAACAAACGTCTGTCTGTAATTTGCACATGGATCAATTTATTTATTTGTCCCTGGATGACTTTGTAGATGATGACAAGCTTTAATAAATGCTAAAACTTAATCCCATGCAATGCTTTCCATTTTTCTTTGATAGATTTTTGCCTTTCACATACATTTGGTAACAAGGAGATAACACTACAATGACTGTATAATTTGTTTGCTAGCTATAGAATATTAATGAACAATCTTACTTACACTGCAAAATGCTGTCGCCCCCTTGTTTTTTTAGGGTATTATTATTATTAGCAGTAGATTTATACTTGTATATACTTAGGCAAGCAAAATAAAATTGTGATGCAGAATGGAGTCTGGATTTTATACAGTATAAGGACAAAGTATGCAGAAGAGGCATATGCATTAGTGTATATTAGTCTTCAGATTAAGTTGATGCTTTTCATAATCAGACATGGGAATGGAAATATATTTGATGCTTAAAATAACCATGTTTGTGTTTTGAATAAGGTATTAAACAAACCTAAAAAGGTAAAGATAAATATTTAACATGCATGAATACAAACAATGTAAGTTCCTTATGTTAAATATTTTTTTGATTATACATACAATTTCTGTAGTGAATTCGCAGATGGAATCTTAGGAAAAGCCAACCAAGTTACCCATATACCACTGACAGCAGGATGAGAGCTTGATGTGAAATGTTATATCATAAAGTTATCTATCTTTTTTCCTGCCTCCACTGCACACTGGCAAAAAAACGATACCTTTCATAAGTTTCCTTGGGGGAAATATGTAAAGTGACAGGAAAAGGATTCATAATCATGATAAAAATACCTATCCAATGTGTGGGAAAGTGGGGTTGACATGCCTCTTCTGCCCGATGTATAGCAGGTATTTGTCTATGATGAATGCCTAGATTTGATGAGGTGTGTCTTTCTCCTGTTGGACCTGTTCCACTTTGAATATACAATTATATATTCATTAGCTTAGAGATGGTGTGCCTGTTGATCAAGGCACTCCTTTGAAATGGAAACCCCAGTGGTGTCTGTTCCAGAGCAGTATTTTGGTTCAGGTTTGGCAGCTCCGATGAGTTTTTCATCACTGAGCTGCTGGTTATTCTGATCTCATTCTCTCTCTTTCTTGCTTTTTAACACCCTTTCTTACCTCAATTTTCTCTCTCATTTTAGAGCACAAATTGCATGCCAGGGCTAAGAAACTATTAAATGAAGGTTGATTGCAACTGATAAATGTATGTGAAACATTTTGACTTGCACCAATTTGCATGTTGATGAATTGCACTGCAGAAGTGTCTCTTTCTATGCAGTGTAGATAGAGGGCATGTAGTGTGCCTACCCTAATTGAAGATGTTCTACTGAACATATTTTGGAAACCAAATAAAATGGATGCCACTTTTTTTTTTTGTTGTTTTGTTTTGTTTTGTTTTCCAAAAACGTACAATCATGCAAAAAATATGTTTATCTTACCTCATTCTTACAGGTCAATGCACTCTGCTGGTGTTATTCATGAGGATTCTAGGATGTCAGTAGAGTGATGTTCAGCACCCTGCTTCAAAACCCACTACAGTTCAGTAGCTCTGAAGAGGGCAAGAGAAATGCCTCCCCTTTAGGAGGAGGTATGGGAATTAAAAAGCCCTGAAATGACAGTAATTAATGTGAATGCTTATAATAATAATAATAATAATAATAATAATAATAATAATAATAATAATAATAAACAGAGAGGGAAAGTTTCACTTCTAGAGATGCTAACAAATGCTGAATTAGCAACCCCCTTCTCTCTACTGAAACTGCTTCTTTCTCTGAATTTATCCAGTACCATTGAAAAGTAAAATTAATTTAGAAGGCTGTAGTATCAGGAGCATACTGTTTATTTTTCAGTGAGTGTTTTATGAGTAAAATTTTAAATTTGCATTTGCATTGCCAAGGTGTACACACAGAGACTCTTTCACTTTCTGAAGAGCTAATTCTAGCTTTTCTTTCACATTAAATACATTTTTTTTTTTTTTTTTTTTTTTGCTTTTTACTGTCAGGGGAATGTATTTGGATTCCATTGCAGGAACAGAAGAAATACCAACAACAGGAATTTTAGGTTAACTTCGCAGAGTGCTACTCCTAAAATGAATCAGCAAAAATAGTCTTCTAGTGACAGGAAAACTACTGCTAATACTAGGTAAACTAGACATAATGTGTTAGGAATTCAGATAAAAGATGGGTTTTAAAAGGATATACTTATAGTGTGGCTGTTTATTTTGAAATACTGATATTTTCTCAGACAGCAATATGAATAGGATGATTTTTCTGAAAATTCCGTTTGTCAAACTTATTACTGCCCTTGAATAGTCTTATCTGTGTAAGCCACATAGCCTTGACCCAGAGGCATCTCAGACTGTAATCTTTCCATAGAGAGTCTAATACCAGATGGAAATGATTTGGAGTTTTGAGACTTGGTTGTCTTTTGCTTTTCTTCTTAAAAATAATTTTGGTCAAATTCTAATTCATCTAACTTTCATTTGTATGGTAGGAATCTCAGTCTAGACTCCTCTGTTCCTCAGCCTCTCTTCCTACCACCTTCAAAGAGGCAAAAGTGGCATCTGGAAAGCTGGGGAAGAGAGGACTTTCTATTTCCACAGTTTGCTTTGAAAAAATGTTATTTAGCTTGAATATTGCTATTAATGTATCCTAGTTATTTTTAATATGACTTAATATGATTCATTACCATGACACAAATCTGTAATAGTACATGAGAATTTAGAGTTTCTTTGAATTTCCAATAAAAATAATATCTGATATTACAAGTTATTACAGTAATATTGTACGGAAGAGCAGTCTACTTCTGTTGCATTGTACTCTGTATATTTATATATATATATATATATATATATATATATATATGCAAAATGTATTCATAACCTAACCAAGCTTAATGAAAGTATTGATATAAATAAAGGAACACTGAATCTTACTTCAACCAATTTCTAGGAGGACGGGAATGTTTTTAATTAGGTTTTACAGACAGACATCTTGTTAAAGACTGCTATTCACTTCTTCCTTTCAGAAGGGCATATGTAAAATTGATGTTTCTAATGTAAAGGGATAGCTACTGTGTGTTTCTTATGTGACAAAACTAATTTGCTTACTTTCAAATAAGTGTTTGAAAGTTATTCAAGGTACAGGACTTTTTTAGGTACACGTGCACAATGTTTAACTATCATGTAATTTTTAAGATAAAATTCAGAAGGGAGTTTTTAGTGACCAAAATATTCTAAGCTTGAAAGCAGATTTTGAAAATATATATATATAATATTTGTGACACTAGAATTTAATAAAAGCAGAGAATAATTCAGGGTGGAAGGTATTTGTGGAGATCATCTAGTCTAAGATCCTGCTCAAAAGCAGACACTTTTGAAGCTATGTTGGACTGCTTAGGGTCATATACAGTCAATTTTGCTGAGAATAAAAAAAAAAAACAAAATGGTCACTGAAATGAAATGTTATATTAAAATAGGATTAGGACAAAGTTGGGAAAAAAGTAAGGTTTAGATCTATATCTCTGAAAAACAATGACTTGCATTTTATGTTATTTTTTGCTCTTTGTGTTTCTTCTCAGTGAAACTTACAGCTGATATGAAACAAAAGTCATAAGTGTTACTCAAAATAGGAAAGTATTTCAAAAGCTTGCTTTAATTTGTGTTAAAAGCTAAATGCTAAACTACAATGCTAAACTCTGTGTGCACAGCCACTAGAGGAGTGCAATGATGGCAAGGTAAGTGATGCAATAGCAAGAATATTCAGTCATTTGCCATCAGGATTTGTGCTTGAACTTGAAAGCCTTAAGGGCCTTTTAGTTCATTCAAGTTTTGCTTTTTCTTCAAGATTACATGCCCTGGAGTTCATGATTTTGAATAAAGAAGCAAATTAAGAGTTTTACTTGTTCATTTGTTTTGCCTTTGATGCTGGATGATGGAATAATTGTTAGAGAGAATTGTTAGAAATTATCAGCATTTTGTAATGGATGTAAACATTCCAGAATTTTAATCTAGATGGTTAACCATCTATGTATTTCACTAGAATAAATCTTTGGGCTATAATACATTAATAATACTAAAATAATTACATTGGAAGATGAGAAAAAATCTATATACTCATTTCATATTTGTGGATATGACAATCAAAAGGAAAAGAACAGTAGCTTAGAGAATAGCTTAGAACTTGGGCTTATTCCAGCAACTTTCATATTCAAGGTATCTCAAACTCCCCTAAGTACTTTACAGAACTATCGTACTCGAGCAATCTGTGCAGGTAAATCCATTTAGATACACAACAGTTTTTCAACAAAAAGACTTCAAGCTACAAACTGGTTTAACCAAGAAATGTGTTGGGTTTCCACATACTCTCAAGACACCCACTGGGGTTTTCAACTTCTCTTTGTGTGGCAGTGAATTATCAGCAGAATGGGATTAGAAGTGTGTCATCCCTTAGAGAGGAACTAAGTTCCTTCTCTTCATTTCCTTTTAATTGCTAGTACTAAGTGGTGAAACCTAGTTGGTTTCCATAGCTTCACTAAAATCATTTTTTTGTTCCCTAAGCCCTTGTACAAAAGTGAGACTGCCTGCCTCTGACACAGGCTTACAAGCATTTAAACAACTCTTAATTTCCTCAGTTTTTGCAAGTAATTGCATTGTGAAAACTTCAGTGATGATCATGTCAAAGTTTTCAAGCTAGTTTTGCTATTCTTCCAATTCTTGTCAGTGTTCTATTGTTACTGCTATTTTTCCTTATGTCTAGTTACTATTATCACTTAGTGAGTGCTTTCCTTTCCTTGATCTGATTTTTTCACTTTGATTGTGGAGTCCTGGGAGTTCAGAAAGCTCTCAGGTTATGGCTGATGAGAAGTTTAGTGCTAGCCTGGAGTGACACCATAAAACAAAGATTTTTTCAAGTGAACTGAAACCTTTCATTCCCTAGAAGCAGAATTCCACTCCAAAGAATGTGCATCCATGTTTTGACAAAACTTTTTTTATATTTAGTTTTCTCCCCTGCTACTTTTCAGCTAGTCATCAGATTGTGTGTTCTGTGACATTTGTTTGCTTTCACTGTATGCATCTAACTAAAAGAGGATGTATGGTGCCTATTTTTCTGTATGAGAGAATAGGCAAGGTCATGATGCCCCCATGATAGTGAGAAAAAACATCCCTACACAGAATATTGAAGTAGGACAAGAAGCATATTGGGAAAAAAAAAAAAAAAAAAAAAAAAAAGTAGACATGCACATTTGTCACAGCTCAGAAGCTGTTAATGTGCACTTAGTAGAGATACAGAAGAGGGGTGGTGACATTCTTCTTTGTCATAGGGGAAATCTTATATAGCAGTATCCCTTATTTAATGTTTTTTCAACTTAGAAGAGGGAGTTCCTGATTCCTCGTATTATTATTATTCCTATTTGGTGGGTTTAGTGCTGTTGTTTTTTTTTTTTGTTTTTTTTTTTTGTTTTTTTTTGTTTGTTTGTTTGTTTGTTTTTTTACATTTAGTTAAAGGAAAAATCTTATTTCCTTATGTCCCTTTAAAGGAAGGTCTGAAATTCTTAGGTCTTGAAAACCAAACCTGAAGAGAGTTCATATCTATCTTTTTGCGTCAGTATCAATCTGTATACACAGATTGACATAGGACACACTAGCTTCTTCTTTTTTTTTTCTTTTTTTTTTTAATTATTGGTAGTGGCTTCATTCCTGGTCTAGATTTGCTGTTTTACAGAGCTGTACATTTCACACATATGATCAAAAATAAAAATCCTTTGTTTCTTTTTCAAAACTCTTCCTCCTGAAGGCTGTACTTCACTTGGGCAGAGCTGAAAGAACAATATTCCTCTACTGATAACAAGTGAGAGTAAACGAAGGAGGCAGTTGTAGTCGTGTGTATTGTGGTTTTGTAATGAATGTGCTGACCCTGATAAGGGGCTTGAAAACAACAAATGGTACTGTGAGGGAGAAAATCTGTACCATATGGAGCGTAATATAACTATGGAGTCTCAAAACTCCGACTCTGGGGAGCATGCCAGCATACGTGGGAGAAGTGAGAATTTCATGAATTATGTTACTCTTGAGTAGATTTGAAAGTACAAAAGAGTTCAACAGTACTTGGATAAATATGCAAATATCCTTGTTCTCTGAATGAGACAGAAAAGTGGCTTTGATGTTTAGGCTTTTAAAATTTGAGTTTTGTATAAAACACAGTAGAAGAAAAGTACAGTGTAGGATGGAATGTGCAAATACTGAAAACTGCTGAAATTATTTAAGTCTTTTTTCCTATCAGGTTCCCCAGGTTTGGCAGGATTAGAAAGATGTATTAGGATGGGAGATGGCTAAACAGTCACATACTGAATGGCTGGAAATGGTCTGGTAATTTAGCATGTATAACTCTTTCTTCAGAATATAAAAATAATGTTGGTGTAAATGCTGAGAAATTGTGAGAAGTCCAGATAAGAATCCTAGAACCTTGAGAAATAGAGTTGTACATACATTTTCTTTCAAAATCCTGTATTAGATGGAAGTGTTTTGCATATTACAAAATCACCTGTTCTGGCATGAAACATTAACTTGTTCAGCTGTTTGTATTGTGGCTTTGTGCTGTTAAACTGGGCATTGTTGGCTGATGGGTGAAATACCCCTGCTAAGTATAATCTGCATCCTTATGGCTGAGAGATAGACAGAAAAAGTCCTATATCACTTCACTGTTGGATAAAGGGAAGTTGTATGTTTCAGTTGAGAAGTACTTTGTAGATAAAAATATCACTGAACAACATCTACAGACATTACAGACAGAATAAGAACCCAATGAGACATAACTAGCATCCACTGATCTTTTCAGCTACCTCCAAAGGTTGCTCTCTTCTTAAGCTTTGTATAGCCAATGGTAGTCACTCCATATAACCATCTTGGGTGCCAAACTAAGTACATTTATCTGCTGTAGTACAAAGGAAAAGAGAAAGCATATCAAAGACTATTTCAGAGCAACAGCTAATCCTGGCTTGTATCAATTCATCCCATGACCATCAATTATGGTCAGAGTTTTCAATCATTTGTCTCATTTGAAGGAATTGATTAACTTGATTGATTCTTGTTTAACGCTAATCCTCACAGTCCTTAAATGTTTATTTGCCCTGTCTCTTGCTACAAATACACAACAACCACCCCCAGTTTTGTAGGGCTGGTTTATTCTCAGCTTTCACTTACACACAGTGTTGTGTAGTACTGAGAGAAAACTAATCCTGTAAAAGAAGGAAAAATGTGGTTTATGCAAGAAGGTGTTAATTCTTTTGTCTTATGGGAGACGGTGTTTTGTTTTGTTTTCTTTATTTCATTTGAAACTGAAGTACCCTGAGGGAAGAACCCTAAGTGGAACCAAATCTGGCATCAGTCTTAGCCAGGATTCATGTACTACTATTTTGTAAAATCTGGCTTTGATATTAAAAAGGTACTCTGTGAGAGATGAATTTTGGACACAACAAAGATTTTCTGAGTATTCCAGCCAAACTGTTTTGAACAGCTGTAGTATTAGTTTCATATTCTACTTTTTGTAAGGATTCAGAAATATAACTGCACTTAAACAGAAATGTAAAAATTAAAAATCAGTACAGAGTGATATAGCTTATTCAAATAAATAAAGGGTTAATTTTCAAGTTTTTGTCACAGAATTTCCCACAGTTTTTCCACCACATAGAACGTAGTTTGTGAACAAACGTTTCCTTGCAGCAACATTTACTTGTTTAAAAAAGAAAAACGAGAAAATCTTTCTCCTTTTTAACAAAAATAAATAATTCCTAAGCCAACATCACAGTCAAAAAATGTGCGGTACTTACACAGAGTAAGAAGGGGCCTTGAATGAATTTATGTAGCAACCAAAACTGAAATTATTAGGATTTTGATGCATCTATGTCAAATTCTGATATTCTGTCAAATGTGATACTGACTTCAGAGGACAAAATTTAAATTTGTATATTAAAGTGTTTTGAAATTTTGCATAAACAAGAGAAAAATAGCATTGGTTAGAAAGGAAAGGGTTTACTGAACCTATAGGCCGTTGGTACTCTTAAAACACTGAAGGCTACTTCTCGTTCGCTGTTAAATTCAGCAGACAACTTTTTATGGAGTATCAAATAACAAAGTTGATAGGGTCCCTTAAAGTTGTAATAAATGGAGACAAAAAAAAGGCATGTATTTAGGAATGAGTCAGCTATCATTTTGTGAGCTTTCTCTTGACTAAACTTGCTCTGATAAAGCCTGCCAATTTAGACAGCAATTCATACTTTAAGCCATCTGTAAAAGCTCTGAGAGAGAAGAGCATTCCATATATTTGTCTGTGAACATCAGAGTAAAAGTGGGAAGCCAGCAGGGAAAAAATGAAATGAAATGAAATAAATGAAATGAAATAAAATAAAATAAAATAAAATAAAATAAAATAAAATAAAATAAAATAAAATAAAATAAACATCCTGAGAGAAACTTAGAAATACTTACCCTGTCAAGAATAAACAAAGTAGGCACTGTGTTCCTGATTATGTTTTCTTTAATACATAAAATTCTGCTTCTTATAAATACGTGGTTTGGCAAAAGAAGATTTTCTTTTTAAAGTCTCAGAATTTTGTAGGGAATCAGAACAATTATTGCAAGATTACAAATCAGATCAAGTTATTTATTAATTAATTAGCCATTTTTTGCCCTATCATTTTCATTCAAAACTTCGCAGCACTTTGCATATGTATATTATCATTGTTCCTTTTCCCTTTTCCTCTCCTCTTCTCTCCTTTCTCTAATCAATAAAACTTTCCCCGAAGAAACAGCAACAAGCACAAGTTTAAATGTTAGCAAATGTCAAGAGTTTTGATTCTCTTTTACATGGTCCCATGAACAGATTGAATGCTTTCTCCACAAATGTGTGCTCTGACCAGTGTATTTCCTCTGTACTGATAAGTAGCATTTCTGAGGGCCTAGTGGAAGCGTCATCATACATTTCTGTGATGCTGTGTTTGGATATAAATTTGCTGAGAAGCAGGAAAAAAATCTTGTACCAAGGACTTGACATCCTTACTTGGCAATGCTTTCCCTTTAAACCAGTGCAAAGCTTTGCAGGCTTGTGTCAAGTGTTTTGTTTACATATTTCTATTTGTTTGCTATTCGCCTAATTCAGCACGTTACAGATTTCATAAAATCATTTATTAATACTGACTTACATTCCTTAACAGCAAAATGGCTCCTTTAAAACTATAAGTAATAATAACAATAATAATAATAATAATATAAACATGACAATCATTTCAGGCATAGAGGCTGTGGGAATATGTCTTGTAGCCTGAATCAATTCTCGGCATCTAGAGTCTGTTCGGGAAAATGCAGTTCCTCGTTCTGTATTGGAACGAAGTAAGGGACTCTGGAATAGGTGTCTTGGTGTGCTTTCATTACTGGGTGAGGTTGCAGCAACAGTCAAATAAATACTGTGCAGTTCATGTCTATTATTTTTCCAACTTAAATGCCAGAGAGTTTCAAAATCATGTCACTTCAGAACATTATCAGTTCTTTCGGGAGTACTGAAGTAATTAAGTCATTCAGAAAGATTCTCTGTAGCTGGTGTCAAAAACTGAGTTCTACTGTCATCTTACTGATTATAACAAAAAAAAAAAAAAAAAAGGAAAACAACCCATATACAATTGTATGCCTATTTAGCATGCTAAAATACAAAACTTATGACCCTTATTTAGGGAAGAACTCAGTCTGCCTTTGTGCATATCTGGTTTGATTTCTGTGTTTTTGGCATTTATTCTTCTGTGATATTAATAAAGATCAAATTAATTTATATAATTCATAATCAAACTGTGCTCTAATGCAAAGGGGCAGATTGAATAAGAAAAATAAAATAAAATAAAATAAAATAAAATAAAATAAAATAAAATAAAATAAAATAAAATAAAATAAAATAAAATAAAATAAAATAAAAATAATATAATATAATATAATATAATATAATATAATATAATATAATATAATATAATATAATATAATATAATAAAAAGAGACACATTAAGGAAAAGATCATTTGTAGAAACGTAAATATTTCCACAAAAGTCAGTGTGGAGCACTTCTGAGGGTTGCTCTGTGACAAAATAAAAGTGCTGCAACCTGTAAAGATGCAGCATGGCTGCTCACAGTGACATATGAAAGGAGAAGAACTCAAGATGGAAGGCTAGGTAAGAAGAAGAATGGGTCTCATGGCCTTCTGGCTACCCAAAACCATTACCTGCTGGGGATTCTCATTTTATTTTTGTGATCTTTATGTTGGCAGTTTAACAAGTCTTGAGGGGAGAGATTCAAACTGGCCAGAACTTGCAACTTTTGTTTTCTTTCCCTGGCATGTGAATCAGCCATCATCTTACTCTGATCCTAAGTGTTGCCTTTCGGTGTTGGCAGAAGGTACAGCACAAGTGATACTGTGCTGTGAAGGTACCACAGTGATACTGTGTCTCTGGCAGAGGTTGTCTGCCCCTTCAGGGCCAGGAGAATTATGGCCAGGTTTCTTCCAATCTCAGGCTGAGCTATAAAGAGCTTGTCTGACCCTCATGGAGGTGGAAAGCCCGGACTGGAAAAGGCATAAAGAAGGTAGGCTTATGCAGTAAACCCTAAGAAGAAGGATTGAGCTTCCCTTCAGATGAAAACAGGAAAGAGGCCTCTCAGGGTGGGCTGGGATCAATTATTTTGATTTGGTGGTTTGTTGGAAGTTTCTGTGTTTGAGAAGTAAAGTTGGGCAGAGAGAGAAGCTGAGAAACTGAGGCAATGTAATTCTTTGAGCCAAGCTGGACATGTTGTATAGCGCTACACTTTTTGCTAGGCTGTGCTCATGACTAAGGCCTTGCAATAAGAGATGGGGAAGGTGGTAAGGAACTAAACCAAAATTAATATATATATATATGTGTGTACATATTTTGCTGAGTAATTTTATGCATGTCTTCCCAGTATAGTCAGAAGCTAATTATATGAGGTTTTTATAGTAGTAGCAATTGAGAACAAAGGGATATATTTAGGTCAAGAGAGAATTCAGCTAATATAAATGGAACATAAAATGATTTGGGTCTGGAAAAATATATTTAGGCATATGAATAATCATGTTTGAGCTATGTCATTGAAGTTGGTACATCAGTCTGAGGCTTGTTCAGAGTATTTTGCCCCCCAAATATGTTGTTATTTGTTCTTATTAAACCAGCTGTTATTTGTTCTTATTAAACCATTTATCAGCACCATCACCAAGGCTCTGAGTTTGTTGTTACTTGTAAGCATCCAATAAAAATAATCCTTTGAATAGGGGGAGGACAGTGAATTAACATTACAGGTATTTATGGTGAATAACTCCCAAACATGAGAGTCAGTGTGAGAGAAAGCATGAATATACCACTGGGGAAAATGCTAAGTAGCTAAGTGATGGTTCAGCTGTTGTTTTGGGCTGAATGACAGTACATGCTTTGATTGGTAAACACAAAATGGCTGGGAGACAGAGATACACCCAGAAAAGGCTTGGAAGGTGTGAAGATAAAGAACAAATATTGTATTTTTCTGGGATGGGGACAAAGGAGATGTAAAAAGTAGAGGGTGGGGAGCTAGCCCTGGTAGAATGGTTCAGGAACTGTTGTGCTAATAGACAGTGCATAATTGATACTTGGGGTTACAGCTCATTAACTGCAATGAGTTTTTAACACAACAACCATATGCTGATGAACCTGTACATTAGGAAGACAGGGCAAAGCATGAGGAAAGAGGAGGAACATAAACATCAGTATTGCTGCTCAGAACTGAAATAGAAGAGCTTTTAACTATTTATGTTATTTTTCAACCCAAGGTTCTTAATAGGACCCAGGAGTGGTGGCAGGCATGCTTTTAGCCTTGTTGGCCATGACCTGAAATGCCCCCATGCAAAGACAGAAGATCTGTCTATGGAGCAAATGAAGACCCTTTAAGAACTACACTGGGAGAAGAGGGAAAAAAGAAAAAAAAAAAAATTAATTGCTCTTAACTTTTGCAACTCACTTTGTGGTGCAGGAAAGCCTTGCAGGGATATACCTAGCTGCTGAGCCAGCTAGTGTTTGACAGCTTGTATATCCTGTTGATCAAGTTAAGGTCTGTAACCTGAATAATTGCTTGTAATTTTCTGGGTACAAAAGTGCCAATAAGAAGCACTGCCCTGTTCTTCTAAATGTTATTCCTAAGGGGCAGAACCAGAATAGTCTTGCAGTATAGCAGATGCACATTTATGGATAAATATTAAGGGCTAGTACTGATTCTCCTGTAGCAGTTTTCTGCTTACAGTCAGTATAGTTGTATTTTCTCCCTCTAAAATATTAATGGAAAAGAGTATGGTAGGAGAAGGAGAGTGCAGGGAAACTGTAAAACCTTTCCAGAAAAATTATTTCCTGGTAAGAATTTTAATGAACTTTATGTGAAGACCTGTAGCAGGTAAGCACGCCCCATGTAACAGGCAAGCTTTGATGGTTTATAAAGCTCTACAGACTTTTTTTTTACTCTCTTTTATTATGATATAGTCATTTGTGTTCCCAATTCAACTAAAAATTATATCAGCATTTCTCCTTGCAATCCTCTTTCCCCATCAAGAGTAAGTTTTGGGGACTTGGAAATCAATCTCTATTCAGAAGCACAGTATTGCATACTTTTAAAATCTCTTTGGAGTTTAGGTAAAACCAATAATTTTGTTTTAATGATTTTATTTTTTCTTAAAAATAAAATATTGCTTATTCTAATAAACTTTCTAGAAATTTGTCCTTGGTTTTAGCATTGTTTTAAGGTTCCAATCTTCCTGAAGTGTGTATATGCATACATTTTTTTCATTCTCATATGTTGGAAGATTAAACTCATTAATAACTTGACATATAGAAAAACTTACAGGAAACTATTCTTATCATATTGTTCAGATTGCAAGTTGGTGTTGAGTGCACTGTATGGTTGAGTGCACAGAAAATAACCTTAATCTGAGATGATTCCAATGATGAAAGAGAGATTAAGTCATAGGTTCATAATGCTGGCCTGGAGATACTTATTAACACTAGAGGAAATATAGAGAAACTGTTATATGTACACACAATGTTATGTTTTTCATATTATAGATACCTGAGCAGCATTAAGATATGTGTAATTCTAAATCTTTCTCCTTGGATTATAAATTAGTTCTGTACTGAAACTTTATTCACAATTATATGCTGATAGCAGAGCTGCAGATTCTGTGGACATCTCCTGAGTAATGAGAACTGCATCGTTTGCAAATGTAGAATACTGATAACAGAACTGAGAATTTGACACACTGCACATGCAGATTTTCAGGCAACATGCAGATTTTCGTACACAAAGTACACGTGCCTGTGCTACTAATTGAACTGTAGTTTAAAAAGTCAGAAATAAGCTCTTTAAGAGGTGCTATTTGCTATTTTTATTAACAGTTCTTGTCACTAGGACTGAACTAGATATCTGTGCACAACAGCAGTGATGAGAAGCAATTACCAGTAATCTGAGATGCTGCATGAAATAATGGGGGAAAAAAAAAAAAAAAAAAAAAAAAGATACTTTCAGTGCCCTGAATGTATTTTATCCACAGCACCACAACACTGGACATATTTTGCAATAGCAATAGTCCTGTACAACTATGAAGAATGCATTCTTGAATGAAGAATGTGATCAGAATTAGTACAAAGCAAAACTCTGTGGAAAAGACGACTTCATTCCCAAGAACTACATAGAAATGAAACCACATCCATGTTTTTTTGGAAAGATACCTAATTACCTAATGATGCCTAAGAAAGATGCCTAAATACCTAATTGTAAAATACTTTGGGACAATGGAGACTCCATTCAGTATTGTATTACATTGAATGTATTATTGTATTTCAAAAGAATGTCTGTGATTAATATTTATTTATACAGAAAAAGTGTAGTAACTTAAATGTATTTCCAAAAATGGGTTAGAATTGCTGGTTAGAACTCTATGTGAGAAACAGTGGCTGCATTTCTGTGTATGTATATGCATGCATACCAACTTATTTCTCATGGTATCATCATAAGTAGCAGTAGCAGTAAATAGGATTATTGAAAAGATCTTAATAATGAATATTTCGAACATTTCCTTGTAGCAAATCAGTAGGATGAAAGAAACACTTTTTTTTTTTTTTAAATAAATAAATGCACGTGAATCTGAACAATGATCTCTTTTCAACAGAAAATGATGTACTAAAATATTTCAGAGCTAAATGTTACTCACTGTTTCCATTTATAAATGAAGGGCTTTTTAAACGTCTTTTTAAAGCTCTGAAGTGTTTTTAGCCTCCAGCTCTCATTGACTTGGATAAATTCATATTGGAGTTCAGATGCTAATTTATGTGACTGCTTTTGAAAATAAATTTAGGTCAAATCCTGTTTCTGCAGAAGCATCCATTAACTCTGCCATTAACTCTGGGAGTTCTTTGTGTTTGCAGCTTCTGTTCTTTAACTGCCATTTATTTATTTATTTATTTTCTGGCTGAGTCACCCACCTGAAAGTATGGTGTTGCCAAATAAAATGCTCTCTTTAAGAAGCAAGGATACTTTCCTTGCGCACTGCAAATAAGTTCTGTAAAAATCCAGCATCTGGTGATGCATTTTCTTTTCTTTACTTTTTCAGGGGAATTCTGGCCTGGGGTTCAGTATTGCTGGAGGAACAGATAACCCACATATTGGGGATGATCCTGGGATATTCATAACTAAGATTATACCAGGAGGAGCTGCAGCAGAGGATGGAAGACTCAGGTAAAAACTGTCTGCTACATTATTATAAATTGTCCTCTAAGAGTCCAGTGTGAACTGGGTCTTTCATGTGGTAAAGGGGAATAAATGACATGACTAGACTCTCCTTTCTACTAATGTAGGAAAACTGCTTTAAGTAGTTTAAATACTAATAAGGTTATTTAAGGGATAAGGTTAGTTAAGCCCTGTATAAAGGGACATTTGCTGGTTCCACCTCCATCTTTGTACCAGTCATTTCATTTAGTACAAGAAGAGAGATGGGGACAGGAGAAGGAAAAAGTCATTATCAACAAGAAAGTCTTCTCTGCTTGATCATTATATGTTCATGACTGAAGAGCTATGCTTTCATGTTATATATTAAGGCTATCAACACTTCCCAAACTACAGAGCCATTCCTAAATAGCCTTAGCTATTTGTAGATGCTCCCTGTTGTGTGACTGCAGCAGTGAGGTATGCTTATCTGCATTTCCAAACTTTTTTTTCTTTTTGTCTCTGTGAGGATGCGATGACTCTGTTCTGTATTTTGAGTCACCTCCAGAGTATGCTTTTGCTGTAGCTCCTGAGGTAAGCATATAGATCACTTGAAAGTTGTGGTACCCAAATTAATCATAGTGCATGTCTTAACCAAAATGTACCACAAAAGTACTTGTGCTTTTCTTTCCTTACAGACTTAATTCAGAAAGGTTTCTGTCTGTCACAGAGACTGGCACTCAGATGTCAGTTGTGAAGCCTGCTGATGCTGCAAAAAGGCAATTTAGCTGGAAAGACTTTGGATAAAATTCTGAAGCTTTCATGATCTCAGCACTAGAACCTGACCTCTAGCAGTCTTTGCCAAAAAGCAGATGGCCTAAAATTCATGAAATGTGACCAGATGGTAACAGAAACACTTTTGGAAAGCCTTGTCCTTTAATTCAAAAATAAAAGTATGAGGAATTGGTCAGCTTTTAGAGGAAGTTTTGAATATGTCATATGTTAGGTTAGTAATTCCTTTTAGGAAAATAATGTTATTTTTGCTGTTACAGTGATAAAGAGTCAGGGTGGTTGGCACTGCCTGAAGAGTGTACGATATAAATAAGATTGTAGACAAAGAGAGGAGAAATAATCTCATGTAACTTCATGATGACGGTGCAGCAATATACATCTAAGTTAATCATTTTAGAGTCCCCTAACAGTCAGTGAAGAAAATACTAGGTATTTCTGTTTTGTCATACATCACATCCTAAAGTCAATGTCTATGACAGAAGAATCACATCGTACAAGAGCATTCAAGTACCTCAGCTATAGTGATCTATACTGTAAATGTCTGCTTTGGGCCAGATGGGCTTCATGCAAAACAGTGTCAGGAAGCAGATGTTTGGAAATCACACTATCAAATATGACATGACAAACAACATAGGGGTGTCTTAAACTTTATCACAAATAAGAAAGAATTCCTTTCCAAAAATAATAATATCTTTTTAGTAGAGTTCTTATTACTTTTGGAAGCTGTTCTGGTTTAAGCTATTAAGAAGACACACATCATTGCTATTTTTTTTTTTTTGTCTTACTATCTTTATATGAAATCAAATATTTTGTAATGCATTGCTTTACTAATTAACTGTAAATTGAACTCATGGTTACTTGGTAATTACTGTGTTGTAAGTCTTAAGAAGACCTTCTAAATCCACAAAAGATATTGTACTAATGCAATTCATTAATCCATATTAAGATTAGACTTGGCAAGCTTTGTGTTTTGTAATGAAAGTTTATCTTATTACTAGGACTATTATTATAGTCTTAGAGTACAGTATTTGTTACCATTTTGAAGTGAAATGTTATAATTCAAATTTAACCACAGTAGTAAAAATATTTGATAAACATATATTTGGCTTGGTATTTTTGCTCTTCTCTTTTGTAAACAGAACGCATTTACATCAATTTCTTCTCTTGTTAGTACAGAATATCTGAATGCAATTAGATCAAATTCAATCAGCAGAACTTTTTTACTTCAAATAAAACTGTAGGCATATTAAAAATGTCTCTAAAAACTACCATTAGGAAAATGGAGTGACTTAATCCTGTGGGTTTTACACTTAGTAAGAAAATCTCAAATTTTTAGCTGAATATCACACGGTATCAATTCCAGATAGAGTATCTGAGATACAGAGTACCTGGAATTTCTTCTCAGTAACTCTGTATTGTACTCAGCACTCAAAAGGTGTTTTTTACTGCCTCAGTTTCCCACAGGCTCTTGTTTTTGTAGTACATGTGAATTTGTACTTGGTTTTCTCAATCTTACACTCAAACACAAGCTGAACAGACACACTGTCATAGGACGTATTTTTCAATATTTTTCAATATTTTACAGCGTAAGGGCAGAAGTCATTCAAAAGACCTCACCATGATTTCCAAGAAAAGTTTATGTCTGGAATGCAAGAGAGCTACTTGCATATAAACTCCAAGTTTGAAAGGTTTGGGATGGCGCGATTTTATTTTATTTTATTTTATTTTATTTTATTTTATTTTATTTTATTTTATTTTATTTTATTTTATTTTATTTTATTTTATTTTATTTTATTTTATTTCACTGTGTTTTTCCTAGGGGAAAATTCCTCCTTTCCTTGTTTTAGCTGCTAAGTGGGTTTCACTTTGCTACAACGGTAGCAAGGAAACAATCCTGTCATGTTTTAGGAACACCTGAAAATGTATGTATCAGTGATCTTCACCGATATGCCACTGAAGAGAAGAGCTATCCTGGGGCAGCTTCTGCTTACATGACAAATAATTTTACTTAATGGCAAGTTTATCAGCTAAGGCCACTCAGTAGGAACAGCAGCTCAATGACATGCAGTAACATCCATCAAGAAAGGCAATAGTCTGTGTACCTAGTAGAAGTCCTATCTGAATCCCTGAGAAAGGGAGATTGGTGTTCATTTACAGAAAAAAAAAAAAAAAAAAAAAAAAATATATATATATATATATATATATATATATATACACATATACTTTCTAGTGTCCACTTTTGCCTTGGACTCTGCCTGCAACTACTGTACATTATATAGTATTGTGGACTGTTTGAACTGGCTTCTAAATCTACTGCCTGTTCTTAAATCATAAAAGCCTGTAAAATCACTTTTACTGCATTTTACATAAAGTCCCTTTGATGTAATTGAGCTCAGTGAAGTTCTTCAAATAGAGAGATTCTGAAAGCAACCTTCAAGAAATTGACTTAATGCTACAGACCCTGGCAAACCTTTTACATGTATGTATGGTATACTGACAAGTGGAACAGTAAATAGTAACTTCATCAAAGTTCAACAAAAGCAAACACAACCTCTTGAACCTGGAAAGGAGTAACAATTGTGGTAGAGGGTGGGGGCTTGGCATTGTGGCAAACAGCTTTGCCAGGAAGGACCTGGGGGTCCTGGTGGGCAGTTTATATTCATTACTGTGACAGTGAAGGAGGGAAGGAAGATGACAGAGCCTTACTCTTCTGAATAAAAGCCCAGTTCAAGAAGCAATGGACATAAAATAAAAATAATAAAATAATTAATTGAAATGTGAAATTCCATCTGAGGACAAGACAGTTTTTTTTTTTTATTATTTTATTTTTTTACTGTGACAGCGGTCAAGCAGTGGGACAAATTGCCCAGAGAAATTATGATGGAGCCTGCATCCTTGGAGGTATTCAAACCCTGACCAGTCATGTTGCTGGACAACCTTCTCAAGCTAACCCTGCTTCAGCAGGAAGGGCTGGATGAGATGATCTCAAGAGGTGCTTTACAAACTAAATGGTACAGTGATTCTCTAATTTGCACCTGAGTCATCAGTGTGCTGTGGTAGTGATGAAGACCAGCATGAAGAACAGTTGAGAGAAAGCACTAGAGGCAACAGTCAAATGTTGCAACAAGGGAAATGCAAGATGGGTCTGAGATGGTAGTGGTGGGAGTTGCTTTTTTTTTTTTTTTTTTTTAATTAGGGTAGTTTAGTGAGGCATTGTAAGTGATGGTTCAGTGAGGTTGTTGTGGGACCTCTGTCTTTAGAGGGTTCCAAAGTTTGTCTGGACAAAACCCTGAGGATTTAACTTTTCAATTCAAAGGTTGGACTAGATGTCCTCCAGAGGTCTCTTCCAGACTGAATTACTCTCTGATTCTGTATATTTTATTTATATATAAAACTAGATTGTGAGAGTGGAACAAAGGTAAATAAATTTATACTTTTCTGTTGTGTGTGTTTTTTCTGTTGTTTTTTTTTTTGTTGTTTTTTGTTTTTTTTTTTTGGTGGTGGTTGTTTTTGTTGCTGTTGTTTTGGTTTTGTTTAGTTTTGTGGAGCACTACTTTTATTGACAGTAGGTACAATGCATAGTGTGAGTTTGTATCTCTTCATGGCCCATATATCTTTACAGCAATATTTAACAGTAAAAGTTATCAGCCACTTTAGGCTACATTCATTTTGATAAAACATTACTAGATTTTTAAAATTTCTTGAACTTTCAAATATTAACACCTACTATTTTTAATACTATTGTCTCTGAAATACGCTGACTTCTACAGCTAGTAAAACAGACAACACACTGCATAATTCAGACTGTAGAGAACATTTTAGGTAAGTACATTGGCCAAAATACATTAAGTTGTGGAATCTTCTGTGATGTCCATATACTGCACTTGTTTTCTGGTTTCTTTTGGTAAATAACATAACGGAATACAAAATAATTACTTTTGGATTTGATTACTTTAGGTAAATGTGAATATAATAGTCTTGAGAATAACTGAAAATTAGTTTTTGCTGCATACCATGGTTATTCGAAGCTTTGATTTTCAAGTCAGTGACAGACAAAATCTAAAAGCTCCAGGAGTAGCAAACATTCCCACTGAGTTGAAGGAGAATTTCTCTCAGCAGTTTGATCTTTTAAAACTTCTGATGCATAAAAGCTGCTTCTTCTGTCTCATAAAAATCAGTTTTCCATGGACAAGCATCTACATTTTAATAAAGAGGCTCTGAATTTAGACTTTTACTATCTGAAAGAAAGAGAATTGCAGCAATTTATGTCTCAGTGCCTTTTTTTAGTTTTATTTGACTTTGTGTTGAGAAAAAAAATATAGTAGTTGACTCAGTTGCCTAGATAAAACAACGAACTTCAATATGCCATCTCAGCAATTCCTTTTATTTACAGTTATTGATCATAAGTGAAATTCTGGATTCTAAAATGCAGCATGCATTTAAAAAATTCATCATACTCTGTGAAAACAAGTGATCAGTTAATGGAACTAGAAGCAGTGTGCTGGTAAAACTTGATTAAAATAAGAGCTAGTAAAAGAATAATGAAAAGCTGTCAATTATGAATAAGTACAAAGAGCAAAGACACCCCAAATATTCTTTTTTTTTCCAGTAGTCATAAACTGAAACAATTTTAAGGTAAATAAATAAATAAATAAAATCTAGTTATAGTTTATCACAGTCTTTTTCTGGTCTTATGGTGGAGGTATTTCTCTCAGAAATCTATCTGCAGGAATGAACACATATGAATTCCTGACCTATTGCTTCCAGATTCAGAAAAAGCACTTTTCCATTTTATGAAGGAAATTTGGAAATATGAATTTTAAAAGGTCTTGGAATATAGATGACAAAAAGAATCTGAGATAGAACCTGGGTTGAAATCTTACATTTTGTACCAGTCTTGTGGCCCAGGGAATCTTACGGAACCTGTGGTTCTAAGATCACATTGTTACTGCTAATGTGACTGAATATGAAAGAGTTTATTTGCAGGACTGTGAGATTGATTTGGACAGCATTAGGCTTGAATTTCAAGGGATACTGTTGTATCAAAGATTTTTTTGGTATTTGAGCCTGAGATGTGCTCAATAGGAAAGAAGGCTGATGTGAGGAATGAGTCAAGGAAGAAAGTGGTTGTGCCCGCAGGCATCCTGCCCTGGTAAGCTGCCTGGACCTGTAGCTATTTCATTCATTCTTTCTTCTAGGAAACTGGTTTCAAGTCTCTTCCCATTTATGAGCATACTTTTTTTTTTTTTTTCTTTTTTTTTTTTTTTCCCCTTAAGAGTGTGGGTATTTGTAAGCACTTAAACACATTGAGAAAAGCATGTCTACTGCCAGTTACCTTTGGCAGACGGCACACATACCCTTATATCCTGTAGGTTATAAACCACTAAGGGTGTGCAGTGTTTGTCTTTCCTTTGCAAATGTGTCTTTCCTGATATTACTCTAATTACTGATTGTCAGCAGGTTTAGGATTATGTAACTGCAGAATTTTTAAGGCATGCTGCCTTGTTCTACCATCATCATAATAGTCAGCCCCAGTGGATATTTTTCCCTAGCTTTCCAAGTGATCTGGTGTGGGAAAATAATGTAGCACACACGCTAATTGTTGGAGACAAGAGCCTAAATAACTTACCCTCAGTTATCCAGTAAATCAGGCAGAAAGCTTGGAATAGAATAGTGATTACTTCTTTCCTATTTCTGTGCCTTAAGGCTTCAGTTAAGTGTCTACCAGCAAAGGTTTTTAACAAATTAGACTTGTGTTCTCTTCAGTTATCAACTAACCCACTGTAATGTGTCAAAGTGTTATAATTTACTTAGATATATGTAGCAAGAGAGGAACTTCTTTCTCATGTTCATATTTTGTTCATAATAAAAAATTAAACTGAGAAAAAGGGATTTAAAGGCAAAGATTTCATTCTGGTCAGTGTTTTTTTTTTGTTTTGTTTTTCGTTTTTTTGGTTTTTTGGTTTCTTTTGTGTTTTTTTTTTTTTCTTTTTCCCTCTATCTTACTGAAGATGAACCAAAGAGGAAACACTACAAATTCATGCTATTCTTTCAAACTTAAAAATTAGAATTAAGAAGTATGCCGGTATAATTACATCCAGTTTGCCAGAGAAACTCAAAGGGAAAAAGAAATGGAGGAGAGGGAACAGAAGCAAGACCCCAGTTGGGAAGTGATTTGATAAAAGACCCCCCTTTGGTCTTTGCCCCACAGGCTGCAATGACAGTACTTTGTCTCTGATGAAAAGTCTGAAACCTCAATCCCTCCAGCAGCAGCAGGCAGACAGTTGTTACCTGTTGGTATCCATTTGTAGCTCTAGATTGCTTACTGAGAAGTGAATTGGGAGTGAGAATAGGAAAAAATTAGGAGCTTTTTCAGATTAATGTGAAGAGCTGTTCCCAGGAGGGATCATGTTCTTTATAAGTGTGTCTCTAATCCAGCTTGGGCAACTGGCTTTATTTCACCGTCATTATATATCAAAACAGAAGTGTGTCTGCCTTGTGATTCACTGCCTAAGTCTCTGTTAACTTTTGATCTTGAATTAAGCCTATCAGTACCAGGTCTATGCACATTGCAATGGCATAAAGCTTGTTCAGGATGTTATTATAATTACAGTACTGCCACAAAACACTGATTCATATCTGCACTGTTTACAGGCCTCTGACAATGCTATTAGTTCAGTACATAATTTAGTAGTAAGTTAATAAAGAGACATTCACCCCATTAGGCAAAACATGCTTGCCTTGCAGACCGTCATCAATTAGATTATGAATTATTGGCTGCTCACTCTGTCCTGGTGTGTGTTAGGAGGTTTGATCTTATTAACTGTGTTTGTTTGTGTATCTGTTCATATCGTTTTTTGAGCTACTATAATATAAAAAAATGAATTATCGCAGGGGATCTACATAAAAAAGGCAGGTCACAAAACCAAAATTGAATTTTCATATACATATATATTTTTAAGTGGCTTACAATGACTCTTGTTTTACATTACCAATCTATACTTCTTTTTGACAACGGAATATGTTACCATTTAAGTCTCCTTTCAGCTGCTTTCACCACTTCACTTTTCTTTTGCTGAATCCTTCTTTTTTTCTTTTTCTTTCTTTCTTTTTTTTTTCTACATGAAGTTTGCATTCCTTATTCAGTATTTCAGAGACCCAATATGTCTGTGAATTTGATCCTACTTCTGCTTTTTCTACTTTGAAAATAATTCGATAGACTGCAGAAAAATCTCTTATGCCATGCAAGAAAGGATTGGGAAATGATGTTTTGACAAATGAATTCTCAGGTAAATGAAATAGAATCTAATAGGAAGAAAAGCCATGGCTTTTCTCTGGCTTATGGGCTTTGAAACTGGTGAATTTTAATAGCCTCTTTATAGAAAATAACGATGGACTTTTTTTTTTTTTTAAACACAATGTATTGGTTTCTTCCCCCGGTAAGTTTCTGAGCTGTCTTCCACTAACTGAAACCACTGTTTGAGAATAACACTTAAGCAAAACAGTATGTTATTAGGACTGTAGGTACCTTGCAGGTTTATAATGCCAATTGCATGAGATGTTTCATGCAGTGGTACTGAACTGGTCAACAGGGCTCTTTGCCAGGGGTTTCTTCAGCAGCTATCCCACCAGAAATTTCAGTAGCCCCAGCATGCTGCAGCAGTAGCAGCAGAACAGCACCATGCAGCCAAATCCAAGTGATTATTTCATCAACATGTTTGCACTTCTACTACAGTTACAAATTTAAATAGCTCAGTGATAATTTGTCTTGTGTAAGAAGCCCTCTGCGGTTATATACCTTAGAAATCATCAGTTCTCTGTGGAGTCTAACATTAGTCAAGGAAAAAAATATTTCACATCTGTTCCTATACTCAACAGGTGTAACCCTCTGGGGTTCTGTTGAATTTTTCATTTATTTCAATTCCCACTGAATCTGAAAATAAGATTTTGGATAAACAGGAAAATGACTTATGTTCTCATTTAAAAAAAAAAAAAAATGTTCCTTATAAACAGCAAAGGTCTGATTCAAAAACTTCGAAGAAAAAGCTTGGCTGGCTTTTTTGCTTCTGACAGCTAATCTCAGAAATGCTAATACATGGTGAGACAGACAGTCTGTCATTTCATGCACTATCAAAACTCTCAGCAGCTGTTTGAATAAACACTTGGACTTTCAGGCTTCAGCCAAACCGTATTTCCTGACCATTCCTGATCTCTGTTGCTATATTCCTCATTTCGCTTTTACTACAGAAGTTAGAGTGGGGGGCTTACATTTATTTCCCCATGGCATGCAGGTTTTAATATCAACCTTGCAATATGTGTATTTTGTTTGGATGTGTTGTTTACATTGTGCCATTCTGCATGTTACCCTGAGTCATGTCACTGCAAGAAGCAAGATTATTTTTTTTCGCTTACTCAAAGTGTGTAGCCTAATAGGACTTACGTTCTGAAGCTCCTGAAGTTTCCTACAGAACTTGAAGTACACGTTTTCTTCCTTTTTTTTTTTTTTTTTTTTTTTTTTTAATGCTACACCTTTGTTTGGAATAGCTCTTCTTAATCAAACCTGAGCGGAAGGGAGTGTTTTCTACTTGTTAGTGCAAGCGCCTGGGAGGCAGGACTGCGTAGTTTTGTTCGCAACTTGCTATGCCTGATCTGTGGTAACACTTTTCTTCTTTTGTGCTAAAGTTTCTCCATTTGTAAAACGGGTATAGTGATCATTATCTTTGCCTCACGGGGCTTGTTGTGAAGCTTAAACGAGTTCATATTTGCAAAGCACTTTGAGCGCCAAAGATGAAAAGTGCTTGTAAAAAAACTGAATGTGGAATTGCCTTCTGGGTTATCTGTTGTAACTGGTTTTCCTGCACAAACCTGAATACGCTTCAGACAGCGCTAGTGTCAGTTGGGAGGATTTTAACCATGGGTGAGGAATAACCAAGTAGTTTGGTGTATTTAGCAGCCAAAGCGTATCTTGGACCCAAGGAAGCACCTCGTCCTTCCCTGGGCTGGACTCATCGAGGCAGCACTGGAGGCTGTGCAACGCCAGGCCTCCAACCCCCGCATGGTGCTGGAGCCAGCCAAACCGGAGGGCTTGGAGGGTAAGTGAGGGCTGCAGAGATGTCCCTGCCCTCTTCCACACCTACGGAGCCTGGCCTGGGGCATCTTCCACTACCTGCAGAGCAGCCTGAAGCTGGGAGGAGCTTTGCAGCTTCCTGGTGCCTTCTTCATTCATCTCAGACTTTACAGGGTTTTGTTTTCCTTTCCCATTTCTTTATCCCAACACCTTCCTCCCACAACACCCCACAGCTACCTACACCTCCTTTTTTCTCATTCTTTGCCTCTCTGCTGTCCCACGTTGGCCTCCGGCTTTGAAGGCAAACACAGATACTCATCCTGTGAGCAGAAGTTTTCCTTCTGGCCACCATTAGAGGCTGCTCTCTCTGCTGGCTGCCAGAGCCACCCAGATAAAGCCGAGCTGCTGACAGAGCCTGGATGCGCTCAGAGTTTCAGTGCTCGGTTGCTAGTGGAAGTAGTTTCAGGAGGAAAGCATCGTACATGGCAGTGGCAGGAGACGAGACACAGAGAGACTGAGGATAACTGGGGAGATAGAGAACGGACGGAGGAATGGAAAAATGTGGTAAGAGCGAAGGATACCAAAGCTGAGAAATGAGCTGGATAAGAAATGCAAAGGAAAGGGTGGGGGAAGCAACTTATTTATTTATTTGTGTATTAAAAAAGGGAAATGGTACTTGCTATAGGTCTCGCGAAAGGGTTAATAAAAGAAATTTGTCTGAAATCTGAGAGCCTGTTGCAGGGAAGCCTCCAGGAGTGCCCATCAGCCCCAGCTTCTTGCGCTCTGTCTGTGATCCCCCTCCTCATCCTGCCCTCCCCTGCCTACACGGAACTCTCTGCTTCCTCTGCTGTCCCTTCACTGTCATAAGCTTGCAATCAAAATCAAGCATTTAAACAAAAATGTGGGCTCATCAGGCCTAGAGGCTGATTGATTACTAACCAGGCATTTGGTCAGCGGGTTGCTTTATTTGGAGTGGTCACCTCACTCTTGTGTCTGGTCTGTGCAATTGCAGATCTATTGCTTTTAGTAAAGTTGGACTTGGTTTCCAGTAACTCAAGGCAGGAATTTCAGTTCTGATAACTAAAAATGATCTTTTATGGGAGGAAAAGTGTTTTGTTTTGTCTTTTATACTGATGTGTCTGGCAAAGGGAAGAATTAATCCCCAACCAAGCAGTTTCAACTTGGCATACATTTATGGATTGTAATTCCTAACTCTGCTTGAACTGGATGTTGCGTATTTTGGGGGAAGGGAGTCTGCCTTATGCACGTACTATGTCTTAAAACAATAATATGTGAAGCAAAAGATCATAAACTCTTTACAAAGTTACTATAGGTGTGTCTTACCTAGTAAATGAGAATTCATTTGCCTTGAGTTATGCTAGTCAAGCAATAGCTGAAAGTTTGATGCAGAAAATCATTGTGTTATAAGTGATTTAAAATAACTATACTTCCAAGTGACTTATATAGCAACAGGCTATGTTCAGTGAATTTGTGATGAAGGAAAAAAACAAATGGAGAAGTCCTCCTATTGTATGTCTATTTAGACTTGACTTATCCAAAAAGTGTATGCTTGAGTCTGTCTGTGCAAATTGAATGGGAGCTAGCTACTCCTCCCTCTCAACTCTACATAGCTACACCCTGCAAGATTAGCTATTAGCTAACTACTTCCTGTTCTCAGAGCATGTGTAAGGAGGTTAGGCTCTTCTGAGAGGTGTAAACCCAGTGGGGTTTTGCTTCTCTTCTCAGTATGCATTGGGTTTGTCCAAGAAGCATCCCGAACCTCTGAATTTTATCAGAGGAAACAAAAATTATACTTTTCATGGTGTTGTTTTTCCCTTGGCTCAACCTTGGGCCAAATATGTTAGAAATTTTGATATTGACAGGGTTTTTTTTGTTTGTTTGTTTGTTTGTTTTTCCTAAGGTGAGGATGTAGACAGCAATATTTGGAGTTATTGTGGAATTCACCACCATTTTTAGCTCCTGAATATTGTTGGTCATGTTCCAGGAGGTCATCATGAATAGCTTTCAAGTACTTCCAAGTCAATATGATGCAGTGAGCATTCATGTGTTTTTTTTGAAACTTCAGCTTTTATACAGTTTTGAATAATAAAAATAAGGTCAAATTATTGTTTTTCTGCAGTGTTAGTTTTAAAAATTTAGTTACACATTCACTCTTATGCCTAAGAATGGACTCAGTTTAACTGCTTACCAAGTTTCTTTTGGAAATCAACAACTTAAAATATACATGATTAGTGCATTAGGCAGTAGTGAATTTTTAAAAGTCTTCAAATGATGTGGGAATTTATTTAAATTATACAGTTTACTTATTGGACTTATAATTGTTTAAATAAGCTATTTTTTTTAAGTCTTACTTGCCTGTGAACTTTTCTTAATGGAGTGCTGGCTGCATCCCCATATGAAAATTTGCTGTATACAAATTTCAGGTCTAAAAAGACTTTGGTGTGCAATACTAGCTGAACAAACATTTTTTGATGCAAAATTAGGTCCACATTGCTTTTCAGTGGCAAAGGGAGAAAAGTAAGTCAGGGATTCCCTTATTAGAAAATAATGAAAGAAACAAACAAAAAAAAAATCACCTTTCAGCTCACCTCTGAAGGGAACCCTGCATTCTCCATCCTCTCCCTAGGAAGCATGAGCCAACATCTTCTAGAAAAGTAATTAAACTGGAAAAGCTATGAAATAAATGTATTTTATTCTTTACTTCCAAAATTGCTTCACTTCCTAAAAGACAACTATTGTTGAGCAGTCTTGCAGTAAACATGTCATTCACAGAGGAAGGTGCAGGCTGTGAACCAGGGCCTCTTCCTTATGGATATCATGAGCATTGATGAGGGACACCTGCATTAGTTTCAATTGTGGTGACAATTTTTGTAATATATTTAAATATTTAATTGAGTCAAAGCAAGAGGCAAAATTTATTTTCATTCTTGTATTGAGGATGCTTTCCAGAATAATGGGAGATTTTTACTGCAATTTAAAAAGAGCATTACATTATAAAAAGTGGAACATTTTCTGCTCTGGAATCATTTTTCTAGGAGTTGATATTGGATAATAAGACAGCAGATGGTTGTTTTGATTTTTGTTTCCCTGACTGTCTAACCTTTTATTTTGTTTTATTCTATTTTATTTTAATTCAAAATTTATTAGAATGAAATGACTTATTATTGGCTTGGCTGGATTTTTTTTTTTCCAATGTAAAACAATGTCATTTATTCAAGAAACAAAGCTAATAGAAACAGCTTTGACTTGAAGTGCTTTTTGTTGTTGTCTTTGTTTGTTTGTTTGTTTTCCAGAGTTCACTTATAAATCTGCAGGTGCACCCAAGAGGTGTTCAGATAAATAGAAAGATGGACGGGTGGGGTTTCTCTGAAATGTTATCACAGGTGGTAACTAGTGTGACTACTAGATTAGCTATATGCCTTTGGCTTGTAGAGTTTGTCTAGCAGGGCCTTTCTTATGATGATGAAAAATCAGTTATGAAAGGCAAGAGATTATGTCCTGTTTCCGAACCACAGGAGAGAAACAGAGCATTGAGAATGACCAAGGAGCAATATTTGCTATCTCTTCTAATGAAAGGATTTGGGGACATCAAACGAATTTGTTTATTTATTAACTGGTAGCAAAACTATGCTGAATGGCAGAGAACACTGTGGATATGAAGTGTACATGGGTTTTGAAAACAAATTAAATTTGTGGAAAAGGAACCTAGCTCAGGCTATTAAATAAAATAGTAGTATATGTGATTCAGGAAACCCTAGAGTCATCAGAATTTGAAAATGTATTCTGGGTAAATACTGTATTCCTCTTTTCCTATACCACCTGGTAAAGGCCACCATTGGAAGGAAACAGGAGGTCTGATGGACCCCTGTTCTGGCTTATGGCTTCATATAGTTTTTATCTTTGCAGCCAGGGAAACACCTTCATCCAGACTTCAGCTCCAATCATCCCTGAAGCTTGATCATTCAGGGGCAGCAGTGTTTCCATTAAGCAAAGGGCAGGATTCCTGGGTGGGTCGTGCTCCTCAGTGGTAAGGCTCCCATAGATGGTAAGGTTTGGCTGGGGAGCTCAGTGCAGTCTGAGTGATGGCCATCTTACCCTGCAGCCATCCAGCACTCAAGGTCTCTCATTTTAATTTGTGAGAGAGGTTTTTGCACTGTGGGGTTGAGCCTGTCCTTTTCTCTTTTCTATTTTTATTCCTTTTGGTAGCCATTAATGGGCCCCCTCTTGAAATCAATCACTGCATGGCTGGTTTTGCAGGAGTTCAAGCTAGCTCTAAATGAGCTCAAAGTTGCAGAGTGGCATTAACATGGCCTTTTACCAATGATAATTGGCTGTAGACATATGGTAAACATCAATCTAGGTGGCTTTCCATGCTAGACATACTGCGGCCAGTGTCTGTGCTGGTGTGGCTAATTCTGCATTGGATTTCACTGTGCCAATTTGATGTATATGAGCTGTCTTCAGACTCTCTTGGACACTAGATAGTATCTTTGCAGATATTTTCAATGAAGAGATGTATATAAGCACTTCCAAACAAATAGACATTGCATGATAAAGGCATACTGCGTAAAAGGCTAATATGATCTATTCAGTGTGGTGGAAAGAGTTAACGAAAGGAGAGCCCCAGCCTTTCCCCAGGAAGTTCTCAGAAATATGCTAGAATGCAGAAATGATCCAAAGTATTTTAAACAACAGATAAACTGCTTTTTAGCCAAGTTTGTGCCTAGAGTGAAGTCTTACAGCTGAATTTAAGACCTTTAAAATAATATATTAAAAAAAAAAAAAAAAAAAGAGTAACGAAAAGCAAATGCTAATGTGTCCTCCATTGAAACTGTGTGAATAGGAACATATTCAAGATTCTAAATATATTTTCTTCTAGCAGCCTAAAGGCTGCAGGGACTTTTCCATTCCTAATTATATAGTGCATATGCTGTCTGTTTCTGACTTACAACTTCCAAAATAGAAATTAGAGTCATAAATGAAACATAGGGAGAGGGGAGAAGGCATGCTGTGCATGATAAGGAGCTGCTGTGCTAATATTTTTACTGATACTGTTACCAGTCACAGACTTGTGTTCCAAATGCAGTTACTGTTATGCAGACTCTTTAATACATAGACATTTCATTAAGATGGCTGTTGTACTAAAAAATCCATGAGTAACTAAAGCAGTAGCAATGGACAATAAATGTAAATACATCCTGACAGTTCTATAGCTGTGCTGGTTATGTTTCGGGTCTCAATAAGGCCATGTTATTAACAGGCTATGGAAATGCACAATCATTTGAAGCAATAACACATTCTGAAATTCAGAAGTGTTTTCTGAAATCTGAATTGTTCCCTGACAATTTCCCTTCAGTCTCTGTTCTGTAAATGAAATGGAAGTCCTCTGGTAATACACCTGCAAGTCAGGCTGGCATGACCTTAAACCCTCTTGGAGGTGATCTGAAGTTTTTGACTGCAGTACAGTAGGCATTTATTCCTCCTAAACTATCACTGGGCTCCTGGTATACAGAGGAGGAATTTCCCCCATGCTTTCTGCTTTCTGGTGCAATCCTACATGGCTGTTGCCTTCTGGAGGATGAGGGCTTCCTGCTAGTTTGTCCTGGACAGTCAGAAAAGCAGCCAAGACATTGCACCAGTCCAGGGGGAGCGAGCAGTGTCTGCTGTGCACAGGCTTTTCCTCCTGCTCTGTTTTGCTTCTTTTCTGTTCTCTCAGCTGGGAGGGAACATGCTCGAGACTGACTTTCCTCATGGAAAGATAGATTGCTCTTTCTATGCCAAAACTGCTGCAACGGTCCAGAGGAGTGTACTGTGGGAACAACTAACACAACTTCAGGTCACTCACCAAAACCTCCCACCAGTAGGCGTGGGCTGACGGCTGGTGATATGCTGCAGATACTGCTGCAGGGTTTCTATTACTCTGTTGTAAAAGCAACACATATTCTTAAATGGAAAACATTCCTAGGGTTTTTGATTTCGGTCTCTGGCTGAAACTCAACTTGGTTGCTGGTGCAAGGCTGCAGCAGCACAGCACTAGGCCTAACTGAGCACACCCTGCTTTTTGACAGGACTCGTCTCAGCTTTCAGGCTCCACACAGCCAACACACAGAAACTGGTTTGCTAGCACAGACGGAGAAAGCGTCTATCTGGCTCCGTTTACTCACAGAAATGCTATGCCAGAGTTTAGTTCCCTGTCTTTACACACATACAGACCCATACGCCCACCCCCTTTGCAAGTGCTGGAAGCATTTGGCCTTCATCTCTGACTTCTAAGGGCTGGGTTCAAGGGTGAATGCAGCCAGGACAAGGCAGAGAGTGGCTTTGGTTCGTTATCTGTTGTGGTCAGTATGCCTACAGGCTACACTGGAGGGTGGTCCCTGTCTGAGATTAGCCAAAAATGTGCAGGTTTTCCTCTGGAAAGTTTATGTAGAGTGTAAACGGAAGAAAAATACGGGGGAAGGTATATGGGTTTCTCATCTTCTATTTGAAGACTATGAAAAATAAAGTAAGTGACCGGCTCAAAGTTGTACAGAAAGAGTTGGGATGGCATTAGGTGAACATTTTGAGGGAAAAACATTCTATTTTTCCTCAATTTATTTTTACAGATGAATGACACTTGCTAAAGAATTGAGAAGATGATTTTTTTTTCTTTCAACTTGCAACACTTTAGTTTTAGTCCAAACCAAACTTTTAGATTTAGTTTTTATCTGCTTTTCTCAAGACCACAGACAATTCTGCCCTTGTTGGAAGTGTGGGTTAGATATACTTCAGATATTGCCTTCATGTTAAATACGCTTGGGTTTCCATTATATTGTTATAATATCTGCATATATATTTAAAATTAGATTGTTCCTAGGAGTTCAGATTTTTATTAAGTTCAGCTGAAATTCTTTCAAGTCATTCATAAATTATTTTTCCACCCAAACCATAACTTTTATCAGCCATGTTTCAGCAAGTAACTCTTCTATGAGATTTATGGAATTTCATTATAAAACACATAAGGGTCAAATTTTGAATTAGGATTGGCTGGTGCCTTCATCAAATGTATTTTCATAAGCACTTGATGTTCTCTAGTTTGCAGAAAGAACCATAAATTGCAAATGAGATCTGAAATTTTCTTTTACTGCTATGTTTTATCCCTTTATTTTTAAATTGGACATAACAGTAGTTTTATACTAGTTTACAATGTCAGAAAGGGGCCTGAGGGTATATGTGATTTTGCTACAGAAATTGGATCATGTGTCTAAGTATCATTATACTTAAAAAACAGTATGCCCCATGGTACATGTGTATCACTGGCATTTAGTTTTAGCTTTATATTCAGTAATTGAATAGGCAGATCTGAAGACTGCTTTTTTAAATTTGAGATCCTTTATTCTGCATTCTTGGTTGAAATTACAATAGTAATAATAATGTAAAGAAATTTTATTGGCCAGTGTCAATAATTGAATTTTTTATCCCTATATACTGTACGTTTTACTTACCATGAGATGGGGAGGGTGCATATCAAAATTACCCCCAAAAAATAAAAAAAATAAAGACATCAACAAAGGGATGGAGGTGGCAGTCTTCCCTAACTAATGGAGTAGATTGGTTCTCCTGGGGTCAGGTAATGTATTTACATTATGATTCACTGATATCTTTAAGAAAGGATAATAGTCAGTCCTTTCAACTTGTCACCTATAATCTTGTGTTCCTGCTTGAAGTGCTTGTTCTTGTGATGTCTGTATGGGGAAAAAAAAAAAAAAAAAAGAAAAAAAAAAAAGGAAACATCAGCCCTTTTATAGGGGAACTCTGACTGAAAAGTTTAGACAAAGCAGGAGCAAAGAAACAAAGTGAAAGTTTAGTTCTCTCTCTTATCTTTTCTGTCTGGTACCTAAGGTTTTGTACTGATTCTCCCTTAACAGATTTTTTTTTTTTTCTTAATTTCTAAGCTTTGGCTAAATAATAAAGTCCATATTAATTTTAACTTTTCTGAGGAAGTACCTAAAAAAGTTAGAATTGCTTCAAAATGATCTGGTAATGTTGGCCTTTCTGCAGTATAAATCATGGTAACTGTATTTGTGTAAGCAGGTCTGCCCCATTAATATGGGCCAATGAGTCTGGAGGTGTCTAGATGGTAACTAAGGCCTGTGGATTACTGCAGCTTTTAGCGTCTGCATTGTCCTGTGGAGTGCAGATAAGTCCCTTGTTCCTGAGACCATGGTTGGTTCCAAGTAGTTCCTTTATGGAATTGCAAGTGGGTTAATGTTTCCTGGCAGGACCATTTGGTCTTCTGCGGCTCTTTGCTGCTGTACTAGACTGCTTTGGGTCTCTCTGCAGGGCACCATATTGCATAGAACAGACTGAACAGAGTAATCATTACCAGTTGTCACCTACTATATTTCTGATAGATGCCTAAGGGTTGCGTTCATCTTCTGTTCTTACAACTTGACTGAAGCAATTACCACCTTTTCAAGGATGTCTGCACAGTTTCTTGAAATTAGTAATCAGAAAACTCAGATGAAAGTAGTCAGGTTTAGAACAAAGTTGGTAAAAGCCCTTAAAGTATAGTATTTCTTTGTAATTAATCCAACCACTCATTAAGATAGCAACAGCTATGGGTAAACCTCTGCATCCCTGACCCTGTCCTAAAAGGCAAAATCTCACTCATATTTCTTGCATCAGTTGTAACTGTCTTGACATGATTGTAGCATGTACTTACTATGTTCTGTGTTTTGTGAGCCAGAGTTCTTCATACCTGAACTATTCTACAAATTCTTGTAGAATATACCCATTTTGTAACAGCATTTACATGAGCCAGCATGCCATGGGAAGAGCTGCCTCACTTAATTTTAATTTAGCAGTTAACCTGCATGGATGACTAAAATAGATTGACATATATGCATAATGCGAAGTCCCAATTTGAGTATTTTGGCTAAAATAGAAATAACATTACTCGTACTTCAAAATTAAATCAGAGACTTCTGTGCTTTGCTGAAATGAGATATGTAGTCCTTCTTTTTTCAAGGAAACAATACCATGAACATTGTTTCTAGGCTTATGTTCTTTTAAATTATGGTGCAAACATTTTCATTCTTTTTCAACCTGGTACATGCATTTTCCAAAATACTTCCAATCACATGTTGCTTTTCAAAGAAACATGAGTAAATTTAGCCAAGAACTCCGTGAACCCATCACATCAGCAAATGATGAGATTGTATTATTAAGCCTCAGCAATTAAAGTTCTAAATTTGAAGACTATTTTTTTTAAGAGTTCTTTTTGTTCAGAATTAAATAAAATATTTGTTTTCAATTGTTGCAAGACTCATAGCTTAGAATACAACTTCATTTTCTGTTTTTTTCATTAGAAAGTTTTACATTTTTTATCATATGTATTTCAAAAAGTAATCATATGAACATACTTCCTTTCTCAAGGAAATATGTTAAGGTTTATAAGTAGAGTGGAAATAATTTAAAAGTACTGATTCTATTACATAAATGCTTTAGTATTAAAAAAAAATCTCTTGTGGAAATGAGATTTGTTGGAACAATTTCCTCCGACTTGGAGATTTTGTGGAATGAATACAGTTATTGGTATAGGGATCTCTTTTGTTTGTTTTTTTTTTTGGACTTGTGTATTACTATATTTGGATTATGGGCCGGATCTTTTGTTCAACACATGTCTGAAGCTGGGCCTGAAACTAACTTGCACAGAGAATGTATACCCACCTTGGGAAGATTTTAAGATAAATTGGGAAGGGAGTTCACGTATCAACAAAGGAAATATATTTTTGCCATACAGTTTCTACATGAACATCTGAATGAAACTGGGAAAATACACTGGAGGGCTGTTCACAAGAGCAAAATTATATCCTCTAAGTGGTAAGACCTTACACTTCAACAGCTAAAAGAATTTTCTGATGCTGGATTTACTGATATTTTTTGCTATTTTTATTTTAGTTTTATACTGCTGCAGCATTTACAGGTCACTAAGAGAGTAGAACTTGAGTATGGTAGAAACTTTACAGTTTAACTGGATTGTACAAAATTTTAAAAAGCGTCTATATTAATAATAATAAAAAGAAGGTTAAGATCAGTTCACCAGCTTATTTCATTTCACAGTGGACTTGCTGTTTTAGTGGTCTGAATATTCTCAATGAATATTTGTACACCCATGAGATCAGTGTTGATCTATTGCTGCATCAGCATGTCCGTTAAAAATTGTGTTAAAGCCATAAGAATGTATAGGTACTTATATATTTATAGGTACTTACACATGCACATACACACTCAGATGCATGTGCATGTATTTTCTTCATTTTTTTTATTTTTTTTTTCACCCTGTGTGTGAAGGAGTTATAGCTTTGGAAGGGTATAGGTGGATATCTCACACTAGGTGGGTTCATCATAGCAAACTAAATGGGATGATTAGTGTCAGTTACATCTGCACTGAAAAAGTTAGTATACAAACAGAACACTTTGTAGTGAAGTACTTCCATCACCAGAGCAGCTTTGTGTTATCTCACTTACATTCATCCTACAATAGTACTATTAATCTGGGTATTTTTTATTAACAATGGTCTTACAGTTTTAAGAGAATAGATAACTCTAGGGTCGGATTTCTGTCAGAGTGTAAATGTCCTTTTCCAAAGGCTTTGCTTTATTTTTGCTTTATTTAGTATGTGTGTGGCTTACTGATTTTGGCAAGGTCAGTTGCAATTGCGTGTCCTTAGTTGACTTTTTCTGGAAATCTTTTTTTTTTTTTTTTTTTAATCTTTTACAGAGGCATCAATAAAACCTTTATGAGAGGTTGTAGATATACAGGGTTATTGAGTAGTATCAATATTTATCAATGCAGTGCACAGAATATATGAAACAAAAGAAATGTAACACTTCTTTTTAGTGTTTTTATATTTTTTTCCCACTCTATCATCTTCATAACTATCCAATGGCTAGGATCCTGTGTTTTCTTCATTAATGTTCATATAGTCTGTATTTTAACTATGACAATAAGCGTCAGAAATTTGACAAAAATCAGATATATGGCAGTATTAATAGAAAGACAGAGTAGCAGTTTAGACATAATTACTATCTGAGTAGGAAGTAGTAGCAGGATGCATTCATAATTTATTTAATAGAAAAAAAGCAATTTATATTAGACCACTTATTAATTTATTAATTACAAGTCCTACGAGGAGCGGCTGAGGGAGCTGGGCTTGTTCAGCCTGGAGAAGAGGAGGCTCAGGGGTGACCTTATCGCTCTTTTTAGGTACCTCAAGGGAGGCTGTAGCGAGGTGGGGGTTGGCCTGTTCTCCCACGTGCCTGGTGACAGGACGAGGGGGAATGGGCTTAAGTTGAGCCAGGGGAGTTTTAGGTTAGATGTTAGGAAGAACTTCTTCACTGAAAGGGTTGTTAGACATTGGAACAGGCTGCCCAGGGAAGTGGTGGAGTCACCATCCCTGGAAGTCTTCAAAAGACGTTTAGATGTAGAGCTTAGGGATATGGTTTAGTGGAGGGCTGTTAGCGTTAGGTTGGAGGTTGGACTCGATGACCTTGAGGTCTCTTCCAACCTAGAAATTCTGTGATTCTGTGATTCTGTTTGACAGCCAAACCACACAATTATACATGAATGCTTTTGGCATTGACAGAAAGCACGAAACCCAGTCATTGAACAAAAACTAGAAACTTTGCAATACAGCACTTTTTGTCTGGAGTTTCAATTTTCAGTCCTTTCCACGTCAGATCAATTGTCCGTTGAAGGATATTATCAATATTTCCCCCAGTAAATGCTCTTTCAAAAGGCTGATAACATAAAAAATCTTTGGTTTCAAGTAGTGTTTTTTGTTGTTGTTTCGTTTTTGTTTTAAACAAAAACAGCAGCACTCAAATGTAACAAAAATCCATTCTAAGTTCAGATAATCTTTTGTGAATAATTCATTCTTTCTTCATGTGCTAAGACTCCTGAGCAATATCGAGCTCAAGTGTTCTTTTGCTGTAAAGGGTTGTATTTCATGGTCAATCTTTATGTATAGAAACAGCAAAAATGAGAATATTTTTAGCATTCCATAATTTCTTTGCTGATTGTCCTTTCAGACATGCAAAAGAACACATTCATTTTTATATGCCTTTTTCTTCAATACCCAAAATACTTACAGGCATCTCATACTAAACGTTCATCACATAAGAACAGTATTGTTTAAGTTCATCTAGTTGCTTGGAATTTGCTTTTCTTACACTCATTTGCAAAGAAAAGATGGCACAGTAGTTAAGACATTAGCCTGGTGCTATGGAGATGGTTTTAGTGCTGTCAAAGTGTAGATTTTCTTTTCAACTGTAAAATATGGAAAATACTACTCCACTTCATTAGGTTGTTTTGAGGGTGAATATATTAGCTAATCCTCAGCAAATAACCAAAATTAAAAAATGAGGGATTTTTTTTTAGTATTCTATTAAAAAAAAAAAAAAGATGTTATTACCAAACAGCAGATCTTGGAGACACATTTTGTGGTGAAAACGTAAACAATGAAATTTACTCACGTTATTTAGGATGAAATATTCTCTTTTAAATTGCTGTTTGTAGGACAGCATTTGTATTTTGATAACTTAAGAATTTTTGTCTCTGCTGAAGAAGAGAGATATAAGAAGATTTAAGAAGATATTTTAATGAATACTGATCTCTCTGTATTAAATTAAATGAACTTATTTCCTTAAGAGCAATGGTAGTAGTAGTAGAAGCATGCATCATGAATGTTGTAACTAGATGATATTAGTAAAAAGTCTTTTAATAAAGTCTGCAAAACCGAGATGTTTAGTATCCTTTTCCACTCCAGGGGACCCAGCCCCAATTTATGGTGGAGTGTGGTAGGTGAGTAGCTGAGTATGACGTAGGTGAGCAGGTAGACTTTAGTTTGAATCCAGGATGTCTTTTGGAGAGATGCATTCTTTTTCCAACTCGTTGCTAATTTAGTATATTGCATGAAGATTGTCATCTGGTAAAATTGACAGTGGTGTGTTTTTTGTTTTATAATACTACTGACTAAACCTTACTCAGTCCAAAATAACAGCTGAAGCATTTAGTATCTGTTACTCTTTGTTTTTCTTGAAGGGTCAATGACTGCATCTTGCGAGTGAATGAGGTGGATGTGTCAGAAGTCTCACACAGCAAAGCTGTGGAGGCCCTAAAAGAGGCTGGCTCCATAGTCCGATTGTATGTTCGTCGAAGGAGACCTATTCTGGAGACCGTGGTAGAGATCAAGTTGTTCAAAGGACCTAAAGGTAAATATGAACATAAAAAGACATCAATTTTAACCTTGACGTTTGACCTCTCTCTTAGCTCAAATAGGACCTGACTTTGTCAATTGGTTAACTAGTTGACCTGTCATATACTGAAATAAAGTGAATTTAGGTTGGTAGAACTTTAATTCATTGTTGTATGTCTTTTCCTGGAATATAAAGAATTCAAGAAGTTGTGATTTGTTTCATTTCATGTTTGCTGTAGAGATAGCTCCTTATCTTCAGAATAAATGCAAGACACTGAAATAGTATGCTTTTATTGACAGTAGATACATTTCTTCTGAAGTTCCTCTGTGTTGGACCTTTGGTGTTGGATGCAGAGTTTCTGAATTCTCCCTTTATTAAAAACATTTATTTGGTACCTAACCTCTTCTTTCTGTTTTCATGTTGATGGTTTGTCCTGCAGTTATCTCTGGAACAAGGAATACTAATTTACCTAGATACATAGAAGAATTTTATTTTTTCCTTCAACAAAATTCCATGGAAGCCTAGAAGAAGGCCTTCCCTAGCCTAAATCACCTTTATCACTTTTAACAGAACCTTCAGCCTACAGAAACAAACAAACAAACAAAACCCACAACAAACCAAACAAAACCACACACAAATTTTTAGTAGCATCATTACAAATTGTAAAGTGTCTCACAGGAAGCTGAGTAATATTTGTTGAAGTGAAATTTTATATTTTCTTTTCACCTTTCCTTTTGTGCTTTTTTATTATTATTATCTACATACAGAAGTTATTTTTTAACAAATTTAATTTTATTGTTTTTCCTGCCTGAAATTTCCTTACAGCTGTTAGCTGTTAGATCATTGTTTTTCTTTTATACCTAATTTCTGGACAAAGAAAATTATTATTTTTTTTCACAGTGTATGAGAATAGAATGAACAGACAGTAGATTTTTGCCTTCAAATAATTGTTTCTTAAGCAAGTCTTTAATTAATAGCATATACATGAAATGAATGAATTCACATGTCCAATATATTTCATGCATATGAGATTATTCTACCTGTTTCATCTGCACTGGATAACCTGTAGTTTTTTTTTCAGTGCTTTCTTTTACATTTCATCTCACATGAATTCTTCAGTATACTTCTAAGTAGTTTTTGATGCCAATAATATTTTTTGTTTCTAATACACTTAGAATTGTTGAGAATCAAGCAGAGACAGTTCACTGTTTTCAATATCATCTATACTATACTTCTTCTGTGTATATAATGGTTTTCTGTGAGACCTGAAATATCATCCTCTACTCTTGGCAAACAGCATGGTAGATTTAAACATACATCTAAAGCTAAACCCTCAAAGTCTGGATTCTTGTGGTCATTACAATGCTAAACTGTCTTTCTAACAGAAAAGCATATTTGTTGAGATTTCCTATGCATATGAAATCAGAATATTAGTGCAGGCAGCAGTGATTTTAAAGCTTTGGAATTAAACAAATTGTATGATATGACAGTCATTTTGAGTAACCTAAGGCTAACTAAACTAAAATTAACATATCCTTTCAGATAGTGATGAAACAGAAAAGTTATTTACCATGACCAAATTATAGCAGCATTGTGGAAATGGACAGGAAAGGCAATCATTTATTAATAACTTTCTTGCAAGATGTTTGCTTTGATTGTGTGCCTGCAAGTACTTATTTTTATATTTATCTATTTCCACAAAATAGAGAGGATACAAAAAAGATGTTTTTTATGATTAGCTAAAGAAGCTTTGCTGCTTAGTGCTACAAATATCGATTTTGCAGCCATATGTTTATGAATAAGAAGTTTACTACGGTTATGTGCTATAAATACTGAATTTTATTGCTAAGCCGAATATCTTTTTTAAATTTTCACTTCAATATTATAAAAATAAGTTAACTGGAAACTTGGTTAGAAAAAAAAAATAATAAAGTTGCTGAGATAGTTTTTGGAAAAAAAAATAAAAACACAAAACTTTTTGCCTGGTAGTCCATGCACCAGCTCCTGCCTCCCTGCTCATAAGTTTATTCACAAAGTAAGAAAGGTGAATGTGTTTTTAGACAAGGCAACTGTTCTGCACTAAATTTGAAGCAGCAGATCTTTTCAGATGCTTCTTTTTCTATCTGCTTCTGTCAGTAAGTTACTGAGTTCATCTTTCTGCATTGAGAATTTACCAAATGAAAGCAACTCTTAGCTCCCCAGTAAAAACTTAAACTTGCAGATCACTAGCTTTTCTAGTTATGTGTAGTAGATCGTATCTTTCAGCACTTGAAGGTAATAAGGAAATTTGCAAGGCTTTTAATAAAAATATTTTTTTAATTTCATCTGAGTATTCAGAACAAGGGTATTGCAAGCTATGAGTTCATAAAGGTTGGATATTTTTTAATATATGTTAGTTTTTCTGGCCAACAACCAGCATATAAAAGACAAAGGTTAATTTTGCAAATCTGTTTTGAACATAAGAAGTTATATATGCATTTTGTAGCAATGGCTTTGGGCATATGGCAAGGGAAAGGCCATATGCTGGCAAGTGGTAAGAACTTGGGCCCTTTCAGATTGAGGTCTGAGTGCAATTGCTCCTGCTGCTTTACAAAAGCTGTCCAAGCATCATGTGTAATAAAAATCAGTGTAACTCTTTCACTCGATTTTTTTTGGAAAAGAGATAAATGAAGACACAAATGAGTTTCACCGTAGAGAACCGAGGTTTCAAACAGAACTGCAGCTATGTAGATATTTAAATTTGTGCATTCATCAGTTTGCCACACCTGATTGATAATATTGGCTGATGTCTATAGTCAGTGTCTAGAACTTAATTGCTAACTCAGATCATTGCAGGATGTTTCTGTCTTTTGTGTGGTTAGGAGATTGTCTTTTCTATGCCTCCTTTATGTCTCTTCAGTCACATACAATTTTAATGATTCAGTGTTATGGCTTTGCTTAGTATTTAATAAACAGTAAATGCTTTACTTCAAACACTCAGGACTCTCTGCAGGTTATAGCAGCCAGTATCTTTGCAGTAGCTGAGGTTTGTGACAGAGGAAGGATATGCAAGGGAGCTTTCCTATTGAAAATCAATGGAATTTAGACACTATTGAAAACCCTGTCCTTAAGTGATATGTTTTTCTTGCTCTGTATTGAAATATAATAAGGCTAACAGTAATGAGAATGGATTACATACACTACAGCTTTTGTTTCTGGGGAACAAATGGGCAGACATTCAAAACAAAGGAATTTAAAGTTGATTCTTGGTGTTTATTATAACTTCTGTATTAGATTCCTCTAAAAGCCTACAAAAAACTTTGCACTGTATGTGACCAGTGAATTGCAAACTTCAGGCCTCACCTTGAGTACAGTATGCAGTTTGGGGCACCAGAGTACAAGAAGGAAATAAAACTATCAGAGAGCGTTTGAAGAAGGGCTATGAAGATGGTGAAGTTTAGAGGGGAAGATGGATGGGGGATGGCTGAGGTCCCTTGGTTCGTACAGCCCAGAGCAGAGTAGGCCTCATGGTGGCCTGCAGCTCCCTCACAAGGGGAGCGGAGGGGCAGGGGCTGAGCTCTGCTCTCTGCAGACAGCAAGAGGACCCGAGGGAATGGCATGGAGCTGGGACAGGGGAGGGTCAGTCTGGGTGTTAGGAAAACGTTCTGCACTGGTTGGTGGTTGGGCACTGGGACAGGCTCTCCAGAGCAGTGGTCAAAGCACTGAGCCTGCTGAAGTTCAAGGAGCATTTGAACAATGCTCTCAGATGTAGGGTCCGATTTTTGGGTGGTTCTGTGTGGAGCCAGGAGTTGGAATTGATGATCTTTGTGGGTCTCTTCCAGTTTAGGATATTTTGTGGTTCTATGATTCTACAAATACCTAACTGATATCAAGCTCTATTATATACCAGGAAAAAAAATAAAGCCAGAAAACACTGTTTCTGTTTCTTAATAAACTTCTGGCCTCAGTTCTTTAGGAAATGTAACATCTTAAAAGACAACACAGCTGGAAAAATGAAGCTAGGGATACGTGAGGCAAAACAGGTGAGTAACCAGGGAACTTGAGTAGAAAAATGGCAGACTTAAAAACATTAAAAATAAAATAAAATAATTAAAAATATATATATAAAGCATAACTTATTGTGATATCTAGAAATTGTGGTGGTTTGAGAATAAAATTATAGAGAAATAGGACTAATTTCTCTCATCCTCTATGATAATTCAATAGTAACTATCCTTTCAGTGTTTGAACTGCATCTGAATCTTGCAGAGATGGCTACAGTTTCTGTTTTATTCTCTCTGTTTTGCATGGAAAGGCTCTGAAACAACCAGCAGCTACAACTCTTTTTCTGTTTTTACAAACATGTTTTTTTTTGCATTCCTGGTGAATTCAGCCAATGGTACATTTTGATCAGGTTCACCCAACCCAGCTCTGGGCATCTAATGGAAGATATTTTTGGGGCACTTATTTTTCTATTCTTTCCTGCTGTCCGAATTAGGACTGTTTGGGGACTTTTTGTTTAACTCACTTGGGGTGTTGATATGTTTTTGAGCTCTAAATTAGAAATTAATACATCTGTTAGCCTAGTTCTGTATCTCTCTGTGGATGGCTATCCTCCTTATCTTATCTAATTTCTTAAAAAAGAAGTATTAGTCAGCCAAGATTAAGCTCCTAAATTGGGCATCTCAATAAAATACTTAGAAATAAGATGGGATGAATACAAAGGGCTTTATATGCATGTATTTTTTTAATTATGCAAATTCATCTAAATGTTAGATGAAGTCATTGGGCATAACCAGTTCCAGAGTTTCCATTTCATTGTTTTGCTGTGGTGGCCTGAAGCGACTGTGCAACACGTGGGAGATTTCCTTTTCACAAAACTATTTGTTTTATTCTTGATGACAAAGAATAAAGTCACTGCGTAGTAATGAAGCTTTCCTACTATACTAGGAGAAGAATCGGTATGCTTTAAGTAGTATAGTTTTTAACCCATTGCTTAGTTATGGAAATTTGAGAAGATGCAGAGATTTTCACCAACAGTATAAGGTATGATTTCACTGCAGATTTGCTTGTAATTGTCACTGAAATGTTCTCTACTCCAGAAGTTCATACTTGTTTCATAGAAGTTGAGTTGTATTTTTGTTTGGATTGATGGCCTTTGTGAGAAAAGCTTGTACTCTGTTGCATACATAGCATCCAGCTTCCAGTGACAACTGAAATAGTCCAGAAAGTTTGGTAGAAGTATGCATATTTCTGAAATTTCTGCTAAGACTGTCTTCTAAAAAAAAAGAAGTGTTCAATTCAGGACAGCAGAATAGAGTGTTTTCGTTTGTTTGTGTTTTTTTTTGCATTTTTGTTTGTTTGTTTTTATGTTTACAATTTCTGATCCCAATAAGGAAAGAAGAAAACCTATTATTTTTGTCTACTAAAGCAAAGGCAAAGGTCTGCTTTTTATCTCAGGTAATAGTTAGAGCTCTTAAAATGAAAGAGGGAGTTTTTGCAAACAATGAAACCCAATTATCTCCTTCCCTATTCCAGAGAACACTGAGAACTTTCCAATCTTGCTGTTTGATAACTGTTTGCAAAAGCTTCCTTCAGACTGATGATGATATGTATATTTTTATTAGTATGGCTCTCTCCCACTTTTATACTGGCCTATTTTTTTCTAATTTACTGGGCAATAATACCACTCAGCAATCCTTAGCATCTGGGGGGAGGAAGGTTGTATGGCAAGTTAGGCAAATATTCTGTTAATTTGCTTAAAACTTCCAAAACTTTTTAAATTTCATGCTAAGAAATGTCTTAATATTTCCAAAGTGTTTTCAGCATTTTTTTACATTAACCAGAAACCTTTTCTTACAGTCTTTTAAAAATTTCAGTCTTATGATCTCATCAATTATGAATTCACTTATGTTTTTCAACGTTTTCCTTCCATGCTGTGAGCTTTTTCATGAATCCTGATCTAAAACAGTGTAAAATAGAGAAATGTAAAAAAGAGAGCTGTAGAAAAATGTGAAAGCAGGCAAATATTCCCAAACCTAGATTTAACAAACTACTGAGATTCTCAACTCTAATTTACGTGCTTCACTTCATATTACTGTAATGCACAATCACTTACCACAGGTATGAATAAAAAAGACACTATAACTAAAGTAAAATACCATTTTTTTGTGAAATGTCTTTGCTTGAAGGGACCTGCATTTCATCCAATCAGCAGAAAGTGCTCCATCAAGCACTAATATATAATTTTCCAATTTTAAGAAAGTAATTCAAAATCATCATTTATAAGCTAACATCTCTAAAAGACATAGTTTCCCTGCAGGATAAGATTGTCTCATATAAGAATATGTGAGTATCTGCATAGTTTATCACATGAATATGGTGTTCTCTTGAAACTCATAAAATTAGAAATCTTTGTAATAATGCCATAAAAGCTTTTGCTGTTTTTAAAAAATACTTTGATATATTAATGCTGCCAATGCCCGATGGATAAAAAATGGCAGGTTATATCTGCACCTTTTATTTCTCAGACTCCGTACCTCATTCTTTAAGTGATGATATCTGCATGTTGCTGCTATTATCATATTCTGCTTAATGGCACAGATAAAATATTTATGTGCCTTTGGTCACTACAGACTTGCCATCTCATTTGTATAAATTACCACATATGAAATATTTCTTAAAAACCATTCAGTGTGGAGTGGCTCCTTCATTCCTAAAGAAAAGCAGTGTTTATTTAGAGTACTTTCACATAATAATAGTCATTAGATTGGCACTTCTGTTCAATTTTTTCAGGCTTTGGCTAGCTTCTTTTTGTATTCAGTGCAAAAACAAAGTAAATCTGACGTGTTGTTTGTTAGAATTGCAGTTAAATGGTAGACAATGGTGGTACCAAACTGTTGTCATGACAGACCAAATTCAACTATCTTTGGAGCTAAGTAGTTAATTGACAAAGTAATGGCTTTCTCCATCAGCAAGGAAACAGAATTTAAATGCCACCCATCTGGTGGGTTGTCTCACCATTTAAAAAGTAGAGGTATCCTATGAGCTGCAGGGTGTCACTTGTTTGGAATCTTATAGTCATAATTGTGACTTCCTTTTTTGTGTGTTTTCCTTTCATTTTCCATTTTCAATAAAGGAGTGAGCAAAATGACTTGGAAGACTATGCAGCAGTTTTATATATACATATTTTGTTTGTCTTCATTTTCCCTCTAAACTATTCAATTCTTAAAAACTCTCCAAGTAGTTCTAAGACTTTTGGGTTAATATGCAAATTGCACACCCAATCTCATAGTAGATTTTAAGTATCAGTTTCCAGAAATCATTCATAACAAGCGAAGTTTCTACTGAAATGAACAGTACTTTCTGCAACTCCATCATGCTAACAATTTCTGAAGTAGTGCAGTAGCAATTCCAAAGTGCAGTGCTGTATTTTAATAGCCAATTGAGATGGCTATAAAAATCCAGCACTGCGCATTAAGATCATTACTAAATTGCTTCAGCAATACTTACTGATGAGGCAGCTTCAGCAGAATACGATTCATCTTAATGAACTGTGTCTGCAGTAGAGCAAAACCAGCAGCACTGGGAAAGAAAGATGTGCAGGTAGGCTCGGATGCCAAAAAGCTTAAGATTTTGTTTGAAGAAAAAGCAGCTTTGGCTAGGTTCTTTTTGTATTCAGTGGAGAAAAATAAAAACAAAACAAAAAAAAAGTATGTCTTTTGTGTTGGTTGTTCAAATTGCAATTAAATTGCAGAAAAAGGTTATATCAAACAGTTGTCACATCAGACCAAATTCAGCCATTTTGGGACTAAGTGCTGATTGACATTTCAACTGACAAAATCTTCTGTACTTGCCCTTTCTGAGTTAGGTAGGAATTTTGTATTACTATTCAGTTGCCTTGATAGTTTTGTCAGCTCTGGCTATGTACACTATGTAATACAGTGCAGCTGTATGACCTCATTTTCTCTGACATGTTGTCAACCCTTTTGTTGCAGTCAAAGTTAACTTTTAAGGCATTTGCTGAGAATCAAGAGTTAGCAGGAGTTATGAGATTGCCCTGAACACAGCTCTTGACACCTTAGGCATTTTAGCTCTGTAATCTCAAGCAGGAAAGTTGAGGGAAGGATATTGCTGTCTTGTCTTTGCCCATACAGAGGAATGGTGCACTCAATTTCTGTGCTCAGCTCTTGGATCACTAACATAGTTACAGATGTGTCTCCAGGTCTTGCTTGTATGGCTTTCTTCTGTGTGAAGGTAGAGCAGACCACTTGAAAAATAAGTTTTGTTCAATGTATCCTGTACTTGTGGGAGTACTTCAAAGTGAGTTCCTTACTAGATGGCTTTCCCAGCTGCATGCTGATTGCTAGAAACATACTGGGGCGCTGCTAGAAAATTCCTCACAAAATCTTTTTGTCTGTGGCAAAATCTTTTGTCTCTGGGAAACTTTGGCATCTGAGCTTTGGGATGTTTTTTGATACCACTGCATTTTTCTCTCTGTTATTTTTAGAAATCCTGAGGACTTTTCTCCACCACTAAACACTGTGTTTGTTTTTTGTTTGTTTGTTTGTTTGTTTGTTTTTTATCTATGGCAAGTGCTACACAAATTGGCAAATTCCCGATATATTTCCCAACTTCTTCTCCTTTTCCTTTCCTTTTTTTTTTTTTTTTTTTTTTTTTTTTTTTTTTTTTTTACTTACCAAATGTAATGTAATTAGAGCAGGTCTCATAATTTTGCAATGTCTGTAGTCATTTTTTCCTGTAGACTAAGGATTTCTGGGTCAGGGAATATTTTCATCATTTCCCTCTCCACTCCAGAATGCTGTGTAAAAGTTAAAAGGGAGTTAGAGAAGATGCCTTTCATTATGTTTGCCATCACTGTTTTCATCAGGTCATCAAGAGAAAGGGAGGAGATACATCAGACAGTACAGCAGAATGTTAATTACCTCATCAGTATTTCCAGATACACAATAAATCAAAAGATGAGGAAGGATAATGGCGTCATTTGCTAAATTACTGGGCTGGGTGTGGAAAGAAGTCCTTCTGTACACAGAAGGCCAGTATCTTTTCTGTTTTCTTAGTGGAGGAGTGAGAATTGTTTAAGGAGTGGCAGTTTTCTTGGCCTTTTTTCACCACCTGTATGTTCTTAGTTTTAAATTCCTCAGGTGAATTTTAGGGAATGATTATGCTTGATCTTTCAGCACTTTAATAAATAAAAAATTATATGACAGCAATTACCTTGAGCCTGATGTGACATCCTGATGCAACAGAAGATACATTAAGGCCTTAGCACCCTTTGTAGAATACGTTTATTGACATGACATCTGTCACTTGCAGCTGAGGAGTCTGAGAATCCTTATGGCTGCTTCATTGCAGAGCTTCCTCCTTTCTTGAATATAAGGCCAAAAGTGCAAATTAACCAGGTGAAATTACAGAGCAGTGATTTCATCCCTTATTGTTCAGTTAATTATCTACACAGCAACATCTGTCTTCTTGATAGTTTTTTAGGTGTCCAGATCTTTCTCAAGAAATCTGCTGTCTGCTGAAAACAACATGAATCAGCAAATTACTGCAGTGCCATGAAAGGCACCTTCAGAGGAATAAATTGTATTGAATTAATTTTTTTGACTTGGGGAGCTGTATCTATTCTTTTTTTTTTTCTTTTTTCCTTTCCTTTCCTTTCCTTTCCTTTCCTTTCCTTTCCTTTCCTTTCCTTTCCTTTCCTTTCCTTTCCTTTCCTTTCCTTTCCTTTCCTTTCCTTTCCTTTCCTTTCCTTTCCTTTCCTTTCCTTTCCTTTTTTTTGAATTTAAGCATAGGCAGTCAGTATTTTAAGTCTTCTGAGACAGGCCTCAGAGATTTTGATGGTGGTAGAGTGACAAAGCTGAGTCAAGCTTTACAGATTGGATTTATACAGTAAATAAAATATCAACTTGCAGCTTATTTTTAAAAAATATTCAAGATTTTTGATATTATTTTGTTTCCACCAGCTGGTGAAAGAAAAAAAAAAAAGGAAGGAAGTATATTAAAGCATCTCTGAAGGGAGTAGCTGGATTAGTCAGAAGCCAGATGCCAAACTGATTAATTGCAAATAGTCATTCATCTGTCTATTCCCCATACTATATCCTAGTCCTTTCTGCAGGTCTGTCACCCTCATTTTGCTTTCAGTATTTTGAAGCTTGTCTATAATTATAGTCAGCCATAATGAAAACAGAAGAAATAATGCAACTTGGTTTCTATCTAGGTTTCTATCTAGCTGTCTAGGTGACAGCTAAAAAGTAGCAACCAGCTATAAACATGTGTAAAAAACAAAAAAGAAAAATCCAAAGGTGTTGGACAAATTGTCAAAAAAAAAAAAAAAAAAAAAAAAAAGAGCAAATAGTAAGTTAAAGCTAAAATACTATAGGGAAAACTGCTGTTCTTCAATCAGTTAGGGTTTCTTTACTTGTTCATTTTGTTTCTTTAAATATCATAGTAATATTCCTAGAAATAGCAGTCTCTCTTGTAGTTTGGATGAAAGAAGATTCTTAGCATTTTGCTATGAAAAAAGTGGTCTCTGCAGTTACTTTCCAGCTGTGTCATCCTAAGGTATGGGACAAAAAACTCTGGGACTCCAGTGCACAAAAATTCTGGTACTGCATGTGTTGCAGCAGTCACATATACAAAGGCAGCTGATTTGCAGAGGTTTCTGTATTGCAGATACACTGAGATCAGGCTTATTGCAGAAGCAAAGTTCAGTTTTGCTTTGCCAAAGGCTTGTGATCACTGGCACACAGACAGCTGCTCTTCAACTGTTCTTTCAAGTGAGCAGTTAAAGCCTTACAATTCATGAGAGTATCACTTCTTTTTCTTCTTTTTGCAGAGGCTCATTTAAGTTCTTTTCTGCCACTTGGGACAATGACAGGGTGATATATTTTTCTTAATACAAAACATTTGGTGTCTGAAAGAACAACAACAAAAAAAATAATAAAAAAAAAATCCTCTGACCTCTTCCAGAGAACATTTTTGTCTGACTTAAGAAAGTCAGAAAAGCAAGAAGACTACTTGATGCTTCAGCCTTTAGTTTCTGTTTTCTAAGACAAATGCACAACTGAGAACTTACAATAGCAAAATATATATGTGGAGGCAACTTACAGTGGAACGAGAAATACATATCCAAAGTATTCCAAGAGCATGAACCCAGGTTCAGTACCTGGGATGCTGGCTTCTGAATTTTCAGTAGTGATTTCTGTGAACAAATAAGAAGCTTGCTCATGGATTCTTTAGAAACAATTTTGTCCAATTGTTTCCTTTGATAGTAAGAAACAGTTGTAAAGCAAGATCTTAGAGCTGAAGAGAATGTAAAATAGGGCATTATGACAAAAATGAGTCTTTGGGACATGATAGAAGATATGTTGCGTAAGCTAAAAGAACAGTATCTTCAGACTATGCTTGAAGTTTTTACTTTGGAAAGATATATTTGCAAAGAGGATGTAATAGACTTTTTTTTTCTTTGTTCTTTATTCTTTGCTTTGCTTTATTTGTTACGCAAAACAGTTTTTAGGAGGTCTTATGAAAATAATAGATTGGCATATTAGCCACTCCAATAGAGAAAACTGAAATGAGGAAGCATAAAGTTACAGTAAATAATTTAGTAAAGTTTAGTATAGGCATGTTTATGTTTCCTGTATTATAATCAAAAAATGAACTCAGTGTAAGTAGTAGGGTAGTTGTGAATCTTACCAATAGTCTGTAGGTAGGATGTGCATTGTTTCTAAATTCTAATAATTGTCAAATGCTATAGCCAAAATTTCTGAAAGTTATTTCAAATTAATACTGATAAATTCTATAATAGCAAATCACATCCTTTTTGTAATGTGGTGTAAATGACTGTAATTTAGAGATGTACTTTGTAGTTAGAGAGAGAATGCTGAGATGACAGGTGCTTTTGAGGGAAAATAATAAAAAGTGCGTGCTATTTTGCTGGTATCAATTTTCACAAAAAGGTCATCTGTGATAAGATTGCTATCATGATTAAAACCAGTGACAGAGGGGAAAGACCTCAACTTCAAATGAAGAAGCAGCAGGCCAGACAGCACATAAATATGTTAGATATTTTAACACTTTGCAGGCCCTGAAGATCTTGATCCCAGACCACTCAGATGTGGCTGACAAAACAGGGGTTGTTTTTAAACACTTGTGTAGAGAAGGCAAAGGGAAAAACTGGGAAGAGCAAACAGAAAACATATTTTCACTGAAGTGAACAAGGAAAGTGATGGGAATATAAAGCCATCAGTTTGCTTTCAGAATCTCAGAATGCCAGAGAAAGTAGTAAATCTCAAGCACCTAGAAAAAGTTTGAAGAGTAATGTTACCAGAGGATGTCATACTCCTCTTTTGCAACTCTTTCACATTTTTCTCAGATGACACCATGTGCTGAGAGGGTTTAACACTGAAAGTGGTCAGGAAAGAAAAGAAAAAAAAAAAAAGAAAGAAAGAAAAAACAAGTGTAACAGAAATAATCAAATAATGCAATAAACAGTGCTTAACAGAAAGCTGTCCAGACAGAAATCCTATAGAAAAGGATGTAAGACTTTGTTAGCTGTAGCATCTTGTCTTTTACACATCGTGCTGCGATAAAACATTCAAACACTATACTGGGTTTTATAAATTGAGGTATAGTTTATAAGACATAAGAAATCCTTTCATCCTTCACAGGTAAAGACTGAGCTGGAGAGCTCAGCCTTTGAGCTTTCCACTTCAAGAAAGGTGTGGACCAGCTGGAAGGACTCCAGAGGAGTGCAGTAAAAATGATCAGAGATTTAGAAAGCCTGTCCTACAAGGAAAGAACGAGTGATCTAAAGTCATTTATGTGAAACACCAAAGACTTAGAAGGGTCTTATGGGCCCCTGATAGCAATCTTCTTGCTTTACAGCACATCTTTGAAGAGTGAGTTTGCTCTGTGTGCCCCCTAGGGAGGGTGTGGAACAAAGCTTAGTAGACAAATTACGATAAGCAAGACTGATTGCATTTTAGGACAAATGAGGATTGTGATATGATAGATTACCAGGCAGGTCACCAAGTCCCTAGCAGTAGAAATATCCAAGTGTGCTGAACAGCCATTTGTTAGACACGGTGCTATTGTCTTTGGTTCTGCCTTGGGACAAGGAGATAGAATAAACAATCTGTTAAGTCTCTTGCAACCCCAAGACTCTGTGATCATAACAAAATTTTCTCTTTTCACTGCAGTATGAAGATAAACAGTAGGCACAGAGCTATTAAAGTACGTACCTGCAGAAATAAAGAGGGTGTCTTCCAGGCAAAAAACACACACAATTCATGTGCCAGTTGTCAACTGTAATTTAGTGTTTTTGATTTCCCTCTTTCTTTACTTGTGGCTAGGACCAATAAAAAAATTTTAGAAAAGAAACCTCTTCACACGTGAAACTATTAATGAATACTGCAACAGGTAAACTGCAGTCTCAGCCTGCATTTTTTTCACTCACAACAGGCTAGGTTTTCTCTGCTTTTCAACTTTCCTGTTGCTCAAGTCAGGATCATGCTCCTTACAAACATCTTGGTCAGGTATATGGCTGGTTCTTTGTCAAAGGCTGTTCTCACAGTAGGCTTCAGTATTTGGAGAATGGCCAGGACTCCTTTGCTTTGGACTGTACTAAAGCTTTTAATGGTAAGTCTTGACTGCAGATAAAATGCTTTTCTCCATCTGTAAATAAAGCTGCATTTCTTTACATCTAAAATCAATCTTTTAGGGTCTGGGTTATGCATCTGTGGATGTAACTAGGATGAGTCTTTTCATCCAAAGAGCTGCCTAAAATTTCCAAGGGGTGGCCAAGAAATGGTCTAGGAATAAATCAACACATCAGCGCATTCATTCTTTTCCACAGGGTTTCACTTTTCATTAGGGAAGCTGTGTATGCCATTCCTGGACACCCTACCTCTGGTACTGCAGGGAGATTCAGGCACTATTATTAATTAAAATAGCTGAGGCAAAGACCATGTTAACACCCTGTGATAGAACCCCTAGGGGGACTAATAGCAGGGTCTTGTGTTTTAATGTATCTAATGAAGTTCTCTGATAAAAAGTGTCAGGAAAACCCTTATTCAGAGAAAATCTGTAGTGTAACCCAGCCTGAAACGATCACATTGAAGTGTTATAGTCTGAGTCTCCACACTGTTAAGCACAAGCTTTTAGAAAATTGTATGTGCTCAGGGACCTGTCTCGAAAGATCTGTACTTCTGAATACAGATTTCAAATATGGGTTCATGTTAAGTTTCTAGTAATGTATAAGAGTATAACTCCCTCAGCAAACATTTAACATAATTTCTGAGGAGACACAAGTGTCTGATTTTACTCTATGAGGGTAGAGGATGCTTCTCACTGGCAAATAAAGCATTTTTGTTTCACTTTCTTAAGTGTGCTGCAAGAAAATATCATTGATAGACAGAACTAAGGGACCAAGGTATAGTTTCAGAGAGAAAAGAATTGTCAAAGCAAAGACCAATGACTTATGAATCTGTTTTCAGCATGCCTTCACCTTATTAGTATATTTCAGTAAGCAACATGTCTTTTTTCTGTATCATCTATGTAATTGTAAATTTTTAACAGCAGGGCTCTATAAATTGCCTTACATTAAAAAAAATAAAATAAAATAAATGTGAATTTGTGTCTTGATTTCTGTCTGTATTTTTAAAGAGGATGGAACTGAATGGATGATGTCTTATTTATGGGTTGATTGCAAATAGATAAGAGGATACAAGATGAACTTTGATTTCATTTTGTATTTTCAAGCTTCAATATAATTGGCAGAGAGCTTTTCAAGAAAGTATTTCTGTTCAGCTTTGCAACAGGAATAAGAAGATAAATGCTAAATTCCCCTCTTTGAATGGAGGATGAACAAAAGAAACTGATGAGTCTCTCCCTGACATTTATGGTTGTTAAACAAATCCCAACCTGACAGAATGCTTCTTCTTTCTCCATTTAATTGGTGAAAACTTACTAAATATTTGGCTAGAACAACCATCCAATTTAGAAAGTAGTGACCTAGCTGGACCCGGATATATTATTATTATTGTATATTAATATATAACGTTACACACAGCAAATATTTTCTTTTGTGTGTGTGTGAATTAGAATAATTATTTCATGTTTCAAGACTGAATCTTGATCGGAAAACAATGGTGAGAAAAGCACAGCTTTATATAGTACCATGATTAAAAAAAAATAATATAATAATAATAATGGCTACTTTAAAACATTACTACTTTAAAACATATCTTGGTTTCCACACCTACAGGATCAAGTGCTTTTCATTTAGTGTTATTAGGAGGTGAAATAATTTGTGCTGCTGTCAGTAATTGCAGTAATTCATAGTAAACTAAGCTGAAAATGATGTAGGTACTATTTGTTAATGACAGCCATACTATGATTGACTGTCAGCACAGATTTGGTTGAAACAACTGGTATTCCGTGTGCGTAGAAAGTGAACTTTATTTCACAGTTTGATCCCAACTGAATATGTATTGTTAAAGTAATAGCAGATTTTTGGATCTTGTCAGTGCATTCCAGGTTTGTGTAACTGCCTCCAGAGAATCCATGAGATATGATTTTTATTTTTTAGGTCCAAAAATTACGTCCTGGAATTGACTTGTATTTAAAAATAAATAAATTAAAAAAAAAAAAATAGAGTCAAGTGAAATTTAATAGCCAAGCAGAACTGGAAGGTGAAAAAAAAACTTCAAGATTTCATATAAATTGTCAGGTGGAGAGACGAGAAGGTTAGGGAAAAGGAACTTCTCTAGGTTTTACACCAGTGAGATCCAGCCCAGCGATGCTGATCCCATTTCCAGATACTTCTGCCTCAAATTGATAACCTTACAGACCTGATTATGAGATACATCTTGAGGGAAAAGAACATTTTGAACAGGGGGTGCAGTTAAAATAAATACAACTCAAAAACATAATTATGGTAACGAGTCTAATTATCTTAAAAACTTGTGTAAGGTAAAAACAAGGTTTCCCACTGCTTTCAAATATATGCATGAATACTCCCTGAATGCCATTCTATCAGGGCAACCAAAGGTGGTTAAACCCATCTTTCTTGAGCCCAGTGCTTCTCTTGAAAGGATGAGTTAAAGGCTTTATGTTTCATTCTCTAGTCAGGAAAGGTTCATGTACCAGTATATCTGCCAGAGCAAAAACTGGAGAAATATTGAATAAGCATCACTATTTCACTGTTTTCTTCACTTATAATGATATCAGATCTGTCTTAGTTCTCAGGAGCATTACAAACCTGTGATTGCTAACTTCTCTTTCTCTCTCTCAAGCTAAGGAGAGCAGTTTTATTGTTCCCTTTCCTCCCAGTAGGCCTCACGCTCTAATGGCATATTTTCACTGAAATGTTCTCTGTGCTCTGCTGGTATAAACAGCTGTTTCTGTGCTCCTGTCTCCATCTTCTATTCCTGCATCTTTCCTTCTTAGCACATCCCCCAGGTTCAATTTGCCTGCACTCCGCAGCAGTCACAACTTTCTTAATGTACCCTGTGGAAAGCTGTGCCACCAGGAAAAAGGACTTGGGGTCCAACACCATCCTCTGCTGCCAGCCCCTGCTGCCGCCTCTGTAGGTGTTGATGAACATGCACCTGGTCTGTGATTTAGACCAGTTTGTCTGTGGTTTTGTGCCATTTTCAGCTGCTAATCTATTTGGCTAGAAAATTTTCATGGCTGGTACAAGGCATGCAGTGGGGAAGTGTGGCCAAGGGCAGGGAGGAGAGCAGAGTTACCTCTTTTGGCAGTAGTGCAGCTCTAGGTCAGCATATTACAATCTTAAAAACGCATGCTGCAACCCCCCTCCTGGTTTTCTGCTGCCAATTATGACAGCTTACTGCTTCATCTTTGATCAGGTTTTTCCAGCTGATTTTTCCACTGAATTAAAGGGTAGTGTTGAGGATGGAGTAAAGCACCCCCTCCTCACAAACTCCTGTCAAGAAACATGCTGCTAATGCAGAAACAAATAGAATGAGAAAAAGAGAAAGGATAGTCTTTAACAGTCCATTCATATGACATTCAACACAGCACAGTCACTTATGCCGTGTTTAACATTGTTCCCTGCAAGATGTAAATGATGCTTTCACAGAAGCAGGGAGCCAGATGATGGCTGCCCTAATCTAAAATTCTGATTTTTGGTGACTCTGGATATGAGGACTGTTTGTACTTGTGGGTGCACCAAGAATGTGCAGAAACTTCCTGCGTGAACGTGAAATCAGTGTACATATGCAGCTCCAGTGTAGGCATATGCAAACATTGCATGGAAATGAGAGAGGTGAAAAGACATTTCAAAAAGTAAAATTGTGAGCAGTTAATACTAAGTGGCATATCTCAGCTCTATCTGTCAGTAATTTTCAAAATTTTAAAAGCATCATTTGACTGTTTTTAACATTAAATGTTTAGACTTGGTGTATTGTGCCTTTTTCTGAAAGAGCTGAGCTGGTTGCTTTAATTCTTGGAGTGCCAGTAGATGTCAAAAACAAAATCATCTCCTCTCTCTTGCATTTAAGCTACTAAAATTGTGACTGTGATTTAATACGATTTTTAGTGAACTTAAATCCTCGTTAATGCTTTAAAAATCTGCTTATTGTGAATAATTAGGAATACTGCCTTCTCTTTTCAAGATAAATTATGAAATATTCTTGAGAATTCCTGTTGTGCAATGAGGCCATTGCTGGTCTGTGCTTTCTGGGAAATTTATTCCAAATTTGAATAAATTAATATGAATAAATGTAGAAATTAAGAATAAATACCATTTCTAATGAGCCTCCAAGTGTATTTTCCTAGCTTGCTGTTTTCTTCTTTTCAGCTACATCTGGAGGGAATGAATCTTTGGGGATGAGTATATGCAGGCAAGAAGTCCGTAATGGGAAAGATATTTAAGTGTAAAACTGATTGGAAAAGAAGGAATGGTTTCCATTTGTATTTTAGACAGATTTTTTTTTTGTTTGTTTGGTTTTTTTCAATTTGTACAAACAGAAATATAATTTAACAAACACATTTTTAAGGTTTTATTAACGATTACAGAAAGATGAGCTTTACTGTTATGATAGTGTAAAACCAAGGTTTTACCTACAGTATCTACTGAGCGATTGTTTTTGAGCCTACTCTCGCTGTGTTGCACGTATATTAACACTTGCATCATAATCTCTCCTCCCCATCATCTACTCAAAGTGGGCAATGTAAACATTTCTTTCTGAAGTGTAACCCCATGTCCTGAGAACAGATTCCTTTCTTACTGTTGCAACCCAGTGGTTTCTACTGCAATGTTTTTGTGTGTTTTTGTTTGTTTGTTTGTTTTTGTTGTTGTTGTTATTTGGTTTTTCTGCCCAAAAGAATAAAAAAGCAGTTGGAGAAGAGTTGTAATTGTTTAAAATTGCTTCTGAACAGGCATAGAGACCAGAGCAATGTCAGCAAAAAATCCCTGAAATAGCCGCAAGGCTTGTTAATATATTCTGGACTTTTCTGCATTTCTGACTTTTCTGGGTCTTAGAGGATTGAGATGAATCCCAGAGGAAAGCTGTAGTATCTTGCACCCCTAGATCAAGAGTGAGCTCAGAAAAATCAGTGTTATTACAGGGAGCCTGCCAGGCGTTCCAGCACCCCACTGATCTGGAATAGCTGTAAGAAACTGTCGGTAGTGGTGTGCTAGCTGAATTTTAAAATTATATATGCAACCTGATGGCATGGATAGCACTGTGTAAAAATTGAAATGGAGGTTTCAAACCTGCTTAGGTAGTCTTAATCAAAGTACCGAAATCATCTGGCCGTCACCGCCGTTTAAGTCACCAACCACACTACTACCACAGTCTCTCCTCCATTCAGTGTTAGCTGGCTGCTATCCCTCCAAGCCCTTAGTCATTCAGAGAGCTATTTGGGGCAGCATCAGCATGAATGTGTGCATGCATCTGTGCATTGAAGAGATTTTAATCTCTGTGGGATCATTCTCCTGACTCTCTCCTGACTCTCGTCTCTCAAGCATGCAGTGAGAGCAGAGGTCCCTACTCAGGGCTGTGCAGCCAGATTGTGTCACTGCAGTGTTTTAAATTTCAATTAACATTTTTAATTTTATTAAATTAAGAATAGTTAAAATGAAAATTAACTTTTTATTAAGATTTATTTTAAAATTTGAATTTGCAGTGTTTAAAATTTGTGCAGGTAAAAAGAGTAAGAGGCAATTTTTTTCTGTTTATTTTCCACTAAAAATTCTGACCAAAATCTTCCTCTATGCAGAAAAGCTGCAAGCCCTCTCTCCTGAGGTGACTGAAGGGCCCATTCCCTTGGGGAGAGGCATCAGTGCTGCTGTGCAAACAGTGCTGACTTGCAAGGAAGGGATTTTATTTGCCTGCTGTATAATCACAACTGTCAAACAGTGTGCAGTCATGGTCACAAGTGTGCTTGCCATGCTTATGGAAGTCTTGTGTATGCTGTCCACTTGCATCCTCAGTGCAGGCTGTACTGAAATCTGGCATCTCTGCCAGTTCAGTAGTATGAAAAGGTGATGCACTGACAGCCAGAATGTAGGGATTAATAAAAATAATTACAGTAAAAATGGCTATGGGCAGGAACAAAGGAGCAGCATGACAACTGCTGGATAAATAGCTGAAGGCATGAAGGACACACACAGTGTAAAATAAGCTATAATTTTCTCCTTGTGTAAGGTGATTTCAAAGAATATTCTTCTTACCTGGTGGCACTGTACGTCATCTTTCAACAAACATTCTACCAGACATCTGGGAAAATATTAGATATTTCTGAAGAAAAAAAAAGAAAAAAGTCAAAAACAATCAGTAAGATACTTGAAATTTTCAACTCAAGGCTGTTTAGAAAGTTTAGAAAGGGACATCAGGTCATGATTGGCCTTGTAGGGCGCTGGGCCTTCTTCCAGTCAAGGCTATTACCACATTTTTACTCAAGAAAAGCCCTCTGAAGTGATTTGGGAACAGGTCTGAAATGGGAACTAAAGATGGCAATGAAAGCAGGCAGCTTTTAAGCTTGTTATGAATATTAGTTAAAGTTTTATGAATCATACTGTACTTTGGACTGATTTTTTCATCCTCAGAACAAAACGTAGTCAATTTTTACTCATGTAACTTCTTCTGGTATAAGCTTTGACATGAGTCAGGAATAGGAATTGTTATAAGAATTCACTCAAATGAATTGATATTTGAATCTACCCCTGCAGCATGGACAAAAGAAAAAAAAAAAAAGACATTATTTCTAGGATTAATAGTTTCTCAGGAATTGATCCATGGGATGAAAAATAAAGACAGACAGATAGATAGACAGAGAGGGAGAAAAAAAGAAAAAGAAGAAGAAAAAGAAGAAGAAGAAGAAGAAGAAGAAAAAGAAAAAGAAGAAGGAAACAAAAAGAAAAAGAAAAAGAAGAAAAAGAAAAAGAAAAAGAAAAAGAAAAAGAAAAAGAAAAAGAAAAAGAAAAAGAAAAAGAAAAAGAAAAAGAAAAAGAAAAAGAAAAAGAAAAAGAAAAAGAAGAAAAAGAAAAAGAAAAGAAAAAGAAAAAGAAGAAGAAGAAGAAGAAGAAGAAGAAGAAGAAGAAGAAGAAGAAGAAGAAGAAGAAGAAGAAGAAGAAGAAGAAGAAGAAGAAGAAGAAGAAGAAGAAGAAAAAAGAAAAAGAAAAAAAAGAAAAAGAAAAAAAAGAAAAAGGAAGGAAGGAAGGAAGGAAGGAAGGAAGGAAGGAAGGAAGGAAGGAAGGAAGGAAGGAAAGCTCTGTAGAGGAAGTTCCTCCTTGTATCATTGTTTAATTATTGTGTAACATTTTAATTTTTGTTTTGTACTATATTTCATTTTTGTGCATACCAAATAATAAATGAAACTGATGTCAATAATGAACATTAATCATAAGTCACAGCTATAACAGGGATATTAAAATTCCACATTTATAAGGTACTATATCTATCTCTCCTCCAGAAAACCTAAAACTGGCAACTACAGGTTTGAGCAAAAGGGAAGGGGGGAGGGGGATATTCCCTGCTGCTCCTCTGTTTATAACTAACCTTGCTTTAGTTTGTTTATTCATATAGCGCTAGATATAACTGTGGGCCTGTCAAAACAAATCGATCAGCTGATAACAGTGAAAGCATTTTATATTATCCATGTTCCTTTCCTCCCTCTAAGTGGAATTTGATTTAATTAGAGGCCTGTGTAGGGACTTCATTGCTCCAGGTTTGATGAAGTCATGAGTAGGTTCATAAGTATGATCCTGTTCTTCCCTTTTTCAGAGGAAAAAAAAAAAAAAAAGAGAGACATCTAAACGTTGGCTCTGGAAGCTTAAAGTAATTTCAAGTAATAAGTAATTTCAATACTGAGCTCTAATTTTTGTAACCAGGTGCTGTAAAAGCGTCTGGTTTGTGGAAAGATGAGAGCTGCCTCCATTTGCCTTTTCTGGTTGCTCACAGGAGCATGGTCCATGTGGGGTGTCCCACCCCACATCCAGGTGTTGTCATGGAAGGTCCTCAGTGTGCAGGGTGTTGCATGGGTATTTTGTGTTTGTGTTAGCTTGTTTTGCTGCCTAGAACAGTTTCTCAAAATCTGAGTTCAGATACTGTTCTGGAACAGATCGGTTCTCACCTGTAGGAAATGGTTGTAGCAAAACACAATGAGACATCATACAGGAAGAGAGGGGAGTATTCATTAAATCTGTACATATGTTACTTACTTATACTTTACTTCTGCTCATTCTCTTATCTATTTCATTCACTTTTCTTTTTACTCACATCAAAAGCCCTTGGATGCTTGTGCTGAGGAGGCCTAGCTCACTGTTGTGTGACACAAAGGACACAGGACATGGAAACCTTACCACATCCCTTGTCATTTTCTTGATTGTTGACCATCAACTAATTTTAGTACAGATGTTTTGTACTGTCTAAGAGACCACCATTGTTATGGGGTGGTCCTTTACTTCAGAATATTGCTTTCTTCAGCCTCCATAAGCTATAAGCACAGTGGCTGTTCATTGCCTGTTTTTTGTTTGTTTGTTTGTTTGTTTTTGTTTTGTTTTCATTTAGCAAATACATATCTTTATTGCAATTATTTGCTTTCCCATTGGGCTTGCAGGCAAGGGAATGGCATATGGAACATGATGTAATCTTGCTGTCAGCATCCTGATGTTATGGTACAGGGTCTTCTGCTGACAAGATATCTGTGTTGCAGTCTTAATAGAGCCCAGACCTACCAGGTTTGACAGAAATGACTCATTTTCAGTTTTATTTCAAGGAATGCTCTGCATTGTCAATACACAACATTTTTCTAACCCTTATTATTTCTTCTTGTGCTTACATGCACATTTCTGTCCATATTTAATTAATTTGTAACCTAATATTTCTATTAGAAGTCCTGTGCTTTTTGTGGCTTCAAGGTATTCAGTGTTGAGGATGTCTGTCTCTTGGTGATAAGGGATGCTGTGGTAAAACCAGGAATTCTGCAATAAAGAATTACACATTTTATGTCTCTAGAGCACACTATTTTGGTTAAATATTTGCAAATCACAAACGTCTCAGTTTATGACCTAAATTTGACTGTCTTTGGCTGCCCCATTATTTTGAGCTTCTCAGATAGGACTGTGGAACTCATGTTGGATTTGCCCTCTAAAATCCTCTTTCTGTTTGCTAGCTTAAAATAAACCTGTTTCTCTGTGTAGGATAGTAGCAAGCACAAAATCCCATTTGTATTAATAGTGAGTTTCATTTAACTTCACTTCTTTTTACAAAGCTGACATTATCTAGCAGTCATTGGTCTTTTAGGTTCCCTGTCTGTTTGGTTACTCTGGAAAATGATATGTTCACAGTGTGGACATATCCCCTGCGTCTTACACATTGATTTTGTTATTATCATATAAAAGCACCTGTTGTTGGACTAATCAAAAACAAACAAACAAACAAAAAAACTATCTCCTGCACTTGTGGTAAAGGTGGATGAATTTTGCAAACACCTACCCGCTGTAAATGGAAGGAAATAAAGTTTGATTCATTTTGCCTATTTTATACAATTTTGTATGTGCCTACAGTGGTTTTAAATGAAGCCGTGTGACATGGACATGCATACACCACTATTAAAGCCATTCTCTTCCCTTTCTCCTCTTGGAGTAGTTTTCTCTTTTTCTCCATCTAATTCCTGTTATGAGGAAATTGGGCTCTCTGTCCAAGCAGATGTGTTGCTGTGAAGCAGAGAGTAAATAAGGAAAACAGAAAGTAAGATAAAGGGCAATTCTGAAAATGTCTCCCATCCTTCTGTATTCTGATGGCAAAGTCTTCCTGACCAAAGTCAAGAAGTCAATAAGAAAAAGGTTCTACATTTAAACGTTCTATTTTGATTTTTGAACTCAACAGAGCAATTCAAACAACTGAGTTTAGAGAACGTATCTTGCTCCCTTTGTTACCATACATTTGAATGATTCTCCATTTCAAAGACAAGTAAAAATCGGAAATACTGACCCGATGTAGCCAGTTAAAAGAGAGATCCAAACCATAGGTGCTCAAACCTTTTTCAGGTCTGAAAACAAAGCAGAAACCTTCAGTATAATTGGAGCTGAGAATGTAACTTGGGTTGTGAACCTGTGTCGCACTGATCATCCCACCCACCTGTTCCCACATCCAGCCCCCAGCCTTTCAGAAACCAAGAGCGTGATTCATCTTGTCTCTTTCAGATGTCTGTTTGAGATGAGATGAATCACCCTCTAAAAGTCTTTAATGAATTTTCATTGATTATAAAGCTATCATAAATGGTTAGCATAGTAGTCTGATGTCATTTAGCCAGATAAATCCTACCCAAAAGATTTATTGTAATATATTTTTCTAGTGTTTCTGGCAATTAGCAAAAATAATTTCAGTAAAATTAAATGTTGCCATGGTTCCATTCCACATTTTTCCCAAGAAGTGATCTTTTAACACATACAAGTGTTGGATCCAGATGGATCCAGATCATTACAGATAGAAAAGCCACGGAAACTCTCTCTTCCTCATTTGGCTCTCCCAGCCACCCTCACCCCTGCAGTATTTTGTCTTGCCTTGTTCAGTTCTTTTACACCTTTTCATACTTGAGGCTGATTATATGGATTCTAAAGGCAGACCCTGCTTACCAACACAATATAGCTCCATGCTGTCACATTTTATGTCCATTAAAAAAGCACAAAAAGTTACTCTTTTCATCACCGTAAACATTTGTAATGGGGTAGCATGTTACAAGATTGTTTGTTTGTTTGTTTGTTTGTTTGTTTTGTGATTTTACATGTCAATTGTGATATAACCATGAAAAAAAAAAAAAAAAACACAAAAAAAAACACCACCACCCCACCACCCCTCTCAGCACTGCTTCAAGTAGAAGCAATGGTCTTTGCTTATACTGCAGCAGGACAAGGAACCCTTTTGCACAAAATACGGTACATCTATACAGACAGAAATGACCTTGCCCTTTACAAGTGTGCACTTTTAATAAAGGAGAGAGAAGAGGATTGAAGCATATGATAACCTAATCTTCCCACAGTGATGCTGTAGGTGAGCAGTGGAGCTGAAGAAAGCTCTCCAGCTGCAGTGAGCTGCCCACTCATTTCCTGTGCCTGTCATCATCATTCTGGAATACTGTCGGAGCTTCATTTTACTGATAGAAACATGCAGGGTTTTTTTTTGTTTGTTTGTTTTTTGTTTTTTTTCCCAAAAGGGTGATAATTATGTCACCAGGGAACATTCAGTCATTGTTCCTAGTCCACATCTAATGTTTTAAAGAAAATTTTAATTCTGGGTATTTTCTTAGAATACCCTTATGTAATCTTTTTATTCTTGTAGTTGTCCTGGCAGTAGAACATAAATAGTAACAGTGATCATCAGCTTTAGCTGGAAATTAAATAAAGCTTCATTTTAATTATCTGATACTTCTGAATTAACTTAATGTATACTGATAATAGTCATCTTAATTTAGTATTTCAATTTGAGATATAATTTCAGAGGTTTCTTTTTGTAATTTACTGTTTTCACAGTATCCATGAAGTAGCTCACTATGTTATCTGACCTCACATTTTTTTAAGCTAAAAATAATGATCAAATTAAACTAGTGTGAGAAAAAAATCACTTTTTTTTTTTTTTTTTGAGATTTAATTCACTCAAAAAGCTTATCTCTGTACTCATATAGCTGCTAAAGAAGTCTGTGTGTATTAAATAAACCATCACTTAAGTCTAAGTGCACAGCCAGTCACGCTGGTGAGTTTGCAATAAAATGCCAAGTTCCAGGCAGTTCATTTTTCTACTGCATTTTCACTGCTCACGCTGAAGCTATTACTAATATGTTTGCTTTAAGAATGACTGAACACCATGATCAAAGACAAAACTAGTTATTATTCTCTATGTAGATACAACTACTTTTTCTATTCAGCTAAAAGAGAAATGCCTGGTTCAAGCAATAATCTAAGCAGGTTATTGTCAGTAACAGCTTATTTGTTCAAATGAAAGTTCCCATTAGATATATAATCTATAAAAAATATACCTTATGAAGTAGATTTTAATGGAAATGGAGCGCAGTAGTTTCTGTCTTTTCTCTGATTGAGAGATAAAAATGTTATTACAAGTGAGAGCAATGATCTGTCTATTTATGTACTGTGTCAGACGATAGGAAAAGAGAGAAACTGAGAGAAAGTTATATGTGAACTATCAATTTCCTATTTTATATGTGAATAGCCAAAGATACTTGTGTCCTGGAAAAAATATGCAAAGCAGAATTAAATCAAAATACACCATTTATCTTTCATTTTCTCACATCTTTTAATGTGGTACTACAGAAACTTACAAAATCTGTAGTACACCTCTCACAGTATTTTTCAAATTCTGTAGACAATAAGAATACCTTTAATTTATTTTGTGGTAGACTGTGATTTATTTTATACCAATATTTATTAAAATGAAGTCCAAGCTTCAGAGTTTCATTACTAGTCAGCAGAAATTTCCACCATGAAGAAGTTATGCCATAACTTGTTTATGTAGGTTGCACTGTCCCCTGGTGTGGACAAGACATTAGTATAAAATCATCATTGGTTTGATTCTTTTTATATTTACCTTTCTATTATTGTATGTGGAAAGGAATTTCATTGATTTATTTCTGTCCCTCAACTTCCAAGGAAAAATGAAAGCATATGACCCCTCAAATACCTGTTATGTTGTTTGCATTTCTTTAAAAAATATTGTAATTATACAATTACACTCTTACTTAGTGTTATTCTTGTACTGATAATGTTTTGTTTTTCATATCTTCTCCAGGTCTGGGTTTCAGTATTGCAGGAGGAGTGGGAAACCAACACATCCCTGGGGACAACAGTATTTATGTCACCAAGATTATTGATGGAGGAGCTGCACAAAAAGATGGGAGGTTGCAGGTTGGAGATAGACTTCTTATGGTAAGTATGACAAATGTAAATTGGATTTTGTATGACTGAAAGTTGCTTCATGTAGGGAATTTTATTTACTGTACATTTTAATGAACGTAACCATTACAACTTCTCTAATAATTATATTAGATTTTTGACATCTTCATTTTTTTCTCATTATTTATATGTATTTCTGGGACTACTGTTAAAAAATATATACTGGGAAACCAATATTTTGTGAAGAAAAGGCAATGTGTTGTATTGCTGTTACAGTCATTTAACTAAGAAGAGAATAAATGTATTGTGCACATAGGTCAAAATGTACCGTAAAAGTTCTAAAGAAAGGTGTTACACAAACTTTATTACAGCACAACTGATTCTACTGACCATTTCAAGAAAGTGATAAGATGTAAAATATGCCACAAAACTCTCAAGTGTAGCCACTGTCAGTGGACTATTACCTATATTTTACTATATGCATGAATGCTTCATGTAGATGCTCCATTTAGATGTTATTAAAGATACATTTTCTATCTTTTATCCTTGAGGAAGTGTTCTTAATTCTCTGATAGATCTCACTTTGGGAAATTTTTCCTGATATTTGCAGTGCTAGTATATTGTTCCCTCTAGATAATTATTTCCCACTCACAGAGTTTCTTTAATTCTTTGTAAGGGACCCTGATGAATCAGCAGAAGTTAATCTATGTCAAGTTGTATTCATGTCAATGCATTTGCATAGATTTCAGCAAGCAGAGAAATATATTTTCAGTCATTGCCATGAAAAAAGTGTACTGCAGTAGCTCTGCTTTGTGGCATGATATCTAAGCAGTGAAAAATTGCTGTGACCTTTTTTTCTGCCTGTAAAAATATATCTGAAGTTTTCTGTATTTGGCTGGGAAAACTGTGTTCCAGTCACATGTGAAGATGGCCATTCGTTTTCAGGGTTTTAAACACAACATAAAAGGCACTTGGTTGCTGTGTTGGTGACTTTAGCTTTTTTTAATTAAACCTAGTAGACAGATAAAACAACATAAAGATCAAATAATGTTAGCAAATCAAAGCAAAATGAAACTAGAACTTAACATTTCTCTGACATTTCCTCTTTTCAGGCTTTCAGCACAGTGAAATTCAAGTCCCTGCTCTTTAATGACATTTTTGTTCATTTTTCCATAGAAATGTGTTCTTATATTTGCCAAAGTTGCTCCTTATTTTGTTCTTTAGCACCGTATAGAAAATCTACTTGTATTCGGCTGTTGTTTCTTGCTGTGGTGATAATTCCTTCTCGGTTTTTGTGTGATTTGCAAATTTTTGTTACCTTACTCTTAACTTCTTCCAATTCACTTGAAGAAATACATAATATCTGCAAAACACAGGCACACTGCATTCCTTGCCTCCAGTGTCACTTAATTACAATGAATTTCAGTAGAAAAACAATTTTCTACATCAGAATGTAGAACTTATTTATTTATTTATTTTTGGTAGGATTTGCCTATTAAGTATCTCTTCTCAGTCCTTAACCTATGATTCACTGCAGTCAGATACAGGTAAATACAGGTTTATCCACTGGGACAAGTTTTTATTCCTGAATCTGACCTCTGAAAATGACCAGAAGTCATTCTTAGTATGTTTGATGTCACATCTTCATACTGCTTTTCTTTTGTTCTGCACCATGCACTTACCATCATCTCCTCTTATCACTGCATGTAAAATGAGGAAAAAAGTCAATCATAATATCGCTCTCCATAACATGCATAGTCCCGTACTTCCAGACCAAGCTTTTCACTGTTGCGTAAAAGTCATAGTATCAATTTGCTCTTAACTACTACATTTTGGAGATAAAGTTGCAAGACCAAAACCTATTTCTAAACTTCATGGAGATGAAAAGATATGTTTTGTGGTTCTCTCTGACAAGACACCCTGACTTCTTTATACCTTGTGGGTTTTCTTGAATACCTTCAGTATTTTTTCTCTTCTGCCCTCTGTAGTATATGTCAGTTCATGGCATTTACTTCATGTTCCTTTGTGATAAGTGAGTGAAAGAATTCATTGCTTTCTTTTGGCAGTGTTACCACTTTTATCGACGCAATATTACCCTTGTCACCTGCATGGTCCTACTGCTGCTTCACTGATTCCTTATTTATTATATATTTGAACTCTTCCTCATTGTTTTTCTTCTCAGTAGTGCTTGCTTTCTTGATCTTTTTATTTTCCAACATTTCTCTGTAATATTTACTAGAATTTGTCATCCTTCTGGAATTCTCACCAGCTGCTGTGGTGGTTGTTTCTTTTTGTGTGTCTATGTTCTGAAAAGTTTGGGTAAAATGCTTTCAGATCCCAAAGAACATGCAAATCAAATGCATTAAAATTTAAGATGTAATAAAAGAGATGCTGCAAAATCAAAACTAATATTGAAATGTAAAACAATGAGGTGCCATCTGAGCATTTCACAGTTTGATGTCCCTACAGTTATTAAATGCAGATTGCTAATAGTGTGTTAAGCATTCACAAGATGTATTATGTAAATATTGAGCATTGTGATTATTGTGAAATCTGTACAAGGGCATATCTGTGCAGTTATATTACTGTGGCACTGAGCCTGCTCGTGTGGCTTATTATCCTAAGTACTTCCACATGGAAATTCTCCAATGTAGGATAACTCTTAGTTACCCAATAGTAAAATTACTGTAGGAAACATAAGAGTGCTCCAGCCAAAAACTCAACTCAGTGGTTTTGGTAGGTGCATGTGAAATGAACAGACCAGAGCAGTGCCCTGAAGACTGACAACTAATAGGAGACTTCTACCTTACCGTAATCTGGTGGTCATACCTATAGTAGTGCCTGATCTGCTGACAGTAATTCTTGCAGTGGGAATGTGGCTGCAATGAGCATCTCAGCTGGGCCGCTTCTCTTTGTACTGGGCAGGAGCAAAGGGGTATCATGTACAGAGCATCACAGACTATGATGATAATTCAGATTGAAGGAACATTGGGAGGGCTCTAGTACAACCTCCTGCTCAAGTAGGGTCAGCTATGGGGGCATACAAGGTCGTTCATGAATATATCCAGTTGATTCTCGAAAACATTCTAGGATGGAGCTTGCACAGCCTGTTCCCTCTGACCTTCTCTTGTTTCTGCTAATGCCTGTCATCTCTCCCATTGCCACATGCCACTCGACTAAGTTTAGCTCTGTCTTGATGACCAGTGGAGGCTTCTGTTAGTTGTCCTCAGAGCTGTCCCTTCACCAGGCTGAACAAGTTGAGCTCTCCCAGCGTCTCCGCATAGGGCGCAGGTTGGGCTGCCCCAGCTATTCTGGTAACCCTCCCCTGAACTTGCTCTGGTTTATTGATCTTCAATGTATGACGGCGTGGGTGTGGTGAGGGGGCAAATCTGAATGCAGTGTTTAGCTGCAGTCTAATGAGTGTCAAGTGCTGAGGAATAATCCCTTCCCTGCATCTCCTGGTTCTGCTTGTGCGCATTCAGCCCACATGCTGTGGCCTTCTTTGCTGCCAGGACACACAGATGGCTCATGCCCAGCTTGATGTCCACCAGGAGACACAAGGGCTGTTCCACATAGCTGTTGAAAGGGGCTAGGGAGTGCCAGGGGCAGGACTTACTCTTTATCTCTATTGAATACCACGAAGTTCCTGTTTGACCCTTTCACCAGCCTTTTCAGGATGGCAGCCCTGTGCTCAAGTATATGGACCAGCCCCCTAGGTGAAGTCTTCTACAAACTTGGCAGGAGTGCACTCCTCACATCCTCCAGCTCATTGATAATGAGCTGATAATGAAGAACTGCAAAACAATTTAAGAAGTTGTTACCTCTCAGATGATAACTACCTTTTTTTAATCTAAAACAATCATCTCACTTTGGAAGTGCTTGGCTACAGAATAGATAAAAGAAATCAGTGTAAAACTGTATTTCCTTGTACAAAACAAGGCTAATAGTTAGAAGCAAGATATTCTTTCAGGGAAAGCTTTAAAAATATCAAGATTTAGAAGAAGATTTAAGATAATATTTATCTCATAAGTATTTTATTAAGTACTCAAAAATTTGTCTCCTATTCTAAAAAACCCTTACATGTTTAGGCATTATTCATTAATCTATTTCTAAGCCTATGCAGTCAGAGAGATCATACTTTTGTAGGACTATTTATATTTGAAAGGAAAAAGTGATGTGACTCACATACCAAGAGATTTAACTTGATTCTGTTTTATTGCTGAAAACAAAAGGAAAAAGACAGAAGCCACTTTCCTTTTCAGAAATTCAGGCTTCCATCCAATTATGAAAAAATCATGTTACCACTTGGTAGTTTCACAGGGTAATGATGGGATTGTGACTTAGAACTGTCAATCTGTGCCTTACAGGATCAGCTACCGATATCTGTTCTTTTAGATCATATGTGGATGCAAGATCATTTTTGCGTTAATGTAATCAGAAAATATTATTTGAGTTTAAGGTGCATCTATGGTTCAGATCAGAAGGGCTTTTTTAAAATGATTTTTTCTGTCTTGTGGGATGGTCTTTGAGGAAACAAATTGGATATTTTTTTATGAAGATGCTCTCCAGAAGCATTCTAAATGTGCATGTCTTTGCAGCTGCTAATAAGCATTCCATCTAAAGAGCCAGACTAGGTGTAATCCAAAGTAACCCCCTTCAGATGTGTATAGAGTAGATCTTTGTATGTAGAGCTGACCCTCTGTTATTTCAGATCACTCCTAGTGCACACGTATTAGGAAGAAATTCTTCACTCAGAGGGTGGTGAGGCACTGGCACAGATTGCCCAGAGAAGGTGTGAATGCCCCATCCCTGGCTGTGTTCAAGGCCAGTTTAGACGGGGCTTTGAGCAACCTGGTCTGGTGAGAGGGGTCTGTGACCATGTCAGGGGGTTGGATCTGGGTGGGCTTTAAGGTCTCTTCCAACCTAAACCATTCTATGATGCTATAATTCTTTTCTCAGGTAGGTATGGCATTGTGGCTATGCCAGATAAGAAGGACAGACATTACCCCATTAGACTCAAAGGCAGAGAAGTGTGAACAGATAGTACCTAATCTGTCAGTTGTACTGGCTGACTAGCAGAAAGGAAGCACATAAGAGTAAGATAATAGTCTGAGTTGAAAAGTGAATTGGTACAGAAGCAGCTCTGGGGGTATGGTGAATACATCCCTTCTGATGCAGCACTAGGCTCTGAGCCAGGTTGACACTGTTGTTGACTCTGGGCTTGCAATGCTGTATCTAGCATTCAAAGGTAGATTTTCTAGAATCAGTTTTTGGATGGTAACATAGCTATAAGCTCCCCATTTAATTCATTCTCATGATACTCTAATTATCTGGTTGCTCCTACACAATTGCATCATCTTCATAACACTTCATTGCCTTAGGTCACTTTATTTATTTATTTTTTTTACCCAAATCAGTTCAAAAGGGAGGATAGAAAGATGAAAAGAAAAAAAAAAAAAAAGATGATTCACTACCATTTGGTGTCAATTGCACACTGCATGCACATGATGCCTGAAGCCTGTCAGTTCAGTCTCTACTTGAAGAGTAGATCTGTTTTCCGTGAAGCACAAACTCTTGTATTTCTCGGCAAAGAGTAGATCTGTTTTAGTGTTTCAGGACACTGAGTCCATACCCACTTACAGTCTTATAATCTAAGCAAGCTAATTTCAGAGGGAGTAACACACAGTCATCTGAAGCTGGCCCATTGTTTTCTATACAGACTTCAGCAGTTATGTAACTAATTTAGGAGTCCTTGGGATTATGTGTTAGTTAGTACAAGCAGATTTTCATCCTTAGTACTAAAGATTGGGTTTCAGTATTGGAAAACCATTTACTTTTCACAGCTCTTTAAATCATGGTGGGTTTTAAAAAAGGCCATCAGCAGTTCTAGATTTACAGTGGGCAGACTGCAGGTACTTTCTGGATTTGCTGCTGGTCCTCACTCAGTATTTGCTCAGGAAAATCCACTTTCTGAATCAGATGTAGAATATTACACTAAAGCAAATATTACCACTGACAAAGCAAAGATCACCTCGTTGTCTCATTCATTGAGTGAATCCAGTCTTCTTACTCTGAATAATAGAAGAAAGGAACAATTTCCCTTTAAAGAAAAATATGAATTAAGACATTATGCCTCCAGAGATCTAATTCTGTTATTGGCTTATGCTCTTGTGAATGAAGTTATTTTTTAGAACACTTGTAGTCTTTTGGGGGATTCTAAGCTTTTCACTCCAGCTACTTCTCAGTGCCTTTATTTCCAATATGAATCTAGGAAAACTTCCAAATACGATAATTCTTGCTTGAGTTTAAACTTCGTTGTCTTGATTATGCTATTTAGGAAATAAAAAAAAAAAGGCAGTCTTTTTATATCTCTTTGGCAATATTTCATACTGATTTTCCCCACCACTCAAATATCTTTTTGATTGGACTTGTAAGTATCTTTAATTTCCTTCTCAATTACTATATTATCTTTTCCTCGTCATTTTCCTGTAATATCAGTATGTCTTATAACATTCCTTCTGTTTATAGAAACAGCTTTCCTGATTTATTTTTTACTTCAGGTGCTGTTTGCATTTCATAGAATCATAAAATGGTTTGGATTGGAAGGGACCTTAGGGAGAATCCCCTTTTTCACACTGCTGGCCTCTCTGCTTTTGAAGCAGCCTAGCATATGGTTGGCTTTCTGTGCTGCAAGCACACACTAACAGCTCATGTTGAGCTTCTCATCAACCACCACCCCCAGGTCCTTCTCCTCAGGGCTGCTCTCAATCTATTCCCTGCCTGTATTTGTGCTTGGGATTGCCGTGGCCCAGATGCAAGACCTTGCACTTGACCCTGTTGAATCTCATGAGGTTCGCACAGGCCCACCTATCAGGCCTTCCCAGATCCCTCTGGATGCCATCCCTTCCTTCCAGCACACACCACACAGCTTGGTGTCATCAGCAAACCTGCCAAGGTGCACTTGGTCCCACTGCTCATTTTGCTGACAAAGAATCTGTCCCTGGCCAGATTTAATTATATCTGGGCTTTAGCTTTTCTAACCTGATCACAGGCTGCTCAGACAATTCCTTTGTTCCTCCCAGGCTACTTGTGCTTGCTCCCACATTTTGTAGGCATTTCTTAATTTTCTCTATATGGTACATTTCAGAAAAGCCTTGCTTGCTCCATGCCTATTTTCTTTCTGATTTCTGTCCTCTGGCTCCCATGGTTGTATTCTGTGGCTCAGGTATCCAACTCTTGAACTGAGAAATACTTTTACCACTCGGATGAACTTCTTTTTTTTTTTCATTTGCCTCAAGTTTTTGTTTGTTTGTTTGTTTTGTTTTGTTTTGTTTCCCTTTAAATTGCTATTTAAATTGGTGTCCTAGAGCCAGAATGTTGGTATGAAGTACTTGTTCCGTCCACATAGCTCCAATGCCAGCCCTTCTGCATAAATATCTCAGCATCTTAAAGGGGGCTATATTGCCCTGTACAATTTGTTTTTGTATTTTGTGCACATCTCCCACTCTCTATCTTCTTTACCTCTGACTCAACATTTTTTTTTGGAACTACATCCTCCACTACGGTTGTTGTAGCAATAGGAAGTGAAGCTCTCTTATCATGCACTGGCTGTGCCTCAACCAGTGAAACACAGCCAGATTTATGGTGGTAGATAAAATTCAGTTAAAAGAAGCATCTTTCAAGGAAACAAGGAGAAGTTCAAGAAATTGTATCTCTTGGAGTTTTTTATGAGAGTTTCTCCTCTCCCCATGTCATTGGAAAAAACAATTGCAATATCATATTTCCTAATAATCACTATCTCTGACATGATGTTTAGAGAGATTATATCCAGAGATTTCCTTATGAAAAAAAAAAAAAAAAAGGCATACCACAATCGTCTTGCAATAATATCTAGGAAGTTGAGCAATATAATCAATGTATTCAGGTTTTTGTTTGTGTATAACAATACATTCAAATGTCTTTATTTGTGATGATAGCTTTATGAATTGGAAAAAGAAGAAAAGTTATAAATGCTTGCACATTCTAGTAATACTGGAAATTGTAGGTCCAAAGCAAAGAGCTACCTTTTGAATGAAACTGGGGAATCCATAGTATATTTTATATATTGTAATTCTAAATTGATCTCAGCAATGACTAAGGAAGGTGGTTTTATCTCCTTGCTGGAATGCTTTCTATAACAGAACTTCATTTACTTCGAAGTGTCCTTTTTTTCTCCACAAGCTTTCATCCAGCTTCTTTAAAGCTCTCCTTTGTATCTTGATTTCACTCATGTTACCTTCTTTCAAATTCTACCAAGTTCTGGCTCTGCATACTCATTTTCTACAATATTCTGCACATTTAAGCTTATATGTACTAGAAATGAGGAAAAAAGAAAAAAAAAAAGTGGTATTATATAAACTTTGCAATGATTTTAAAGACCTTTAAGTGTATAAAGAATAGTTCATAATTGCTCAGGCATTACTTCTTAGTTTAGAATTAATTGGTCTTTAATTTGTATTCTAACTTTAAAATTTGTACAACTTATACACAGAGTTGGTGAGCTACCTGTCCTGTAAAGTTATTGTTAGATAGAGATGAAGTAAGACCTGTCATGGAAAGTATAATTTTTCTATGTATCATGCTAAATTTCCTGTTTCTAAAATGGTAATTTATCCTCCACTTGCACAACTGTGATATCCAAGTGTGTAGTGATGGAAACAGTCTTACCATGATTTTCATCAACTAGATTACCAGAAGAAAAAGAAAAAAAAATTACAAGCTGTCAAAATTCAGATACTGCTATGATATTCTATTTTGTGTCCCTTTATTTTTTTGGCTAAGAGCATCTTTTATTAAGCAGAAGTGTAGTGGAAGGTTATTATATGAGATTTTCTTTTACTTGAAAAAGCTTGTATTGTTGAGATGAAACACCAAAACAAAAAAAAAAAAAGTATATAATGATAGGTTGCCAAGAGTGGTTGTCAAATCTCCCTTCTTGGAGGTCTTCAAAAGCTGCCTGGGTCTGGTCTTGGGCACCCTGCTCTGGGTGTCCCTGCTTGAGCAGGGGTGGGAACAGATGAAATCTGGCGTTATCTTCCAACCTCAATTATTCTGTGATAATGCACGAGCAACATGGAAAGGAGGGAAAATAAAGGGTAACTATATGGTTGTGTTGACAAAAATGTGAATTTTCAGCATTTGAGATGGTTTTGAAATATGTAACTAAGAGAGATTTCAGCATCCTGCCAGCCTAGTAATTTAAAAGATGTTTATTTGATTTTTTTAATAAATAAAATATTTTTTATTTATTAAAATATATATTAAAATTAAAAAGACTTTTTTATTTATTAAAAGTGCAAATGTATGTTAATGCTGTTCCTAAAAAAAATAAATAAATAAATAAAAGAGAGAGAAATTTATAGAAGGTAGGGATCAGATTTTTTATTTTAATGGAAGACCTGTCAAAATACAGCATACCGTGTTAGTAACTCTCTTCTGGCAGTGAAGTTGTATCATAGTTCTTCGTGTCAAATTGTCATAATAAGCCTGTCATTACCTCTTTCAATTAACCTTAAAACCAAATCTGAGAATTGTAAAAGGATCAAAATGTAAACATAATCCTTATATTTGAAAATACTATCAAGTAGTATTGTTAAATAGTAATATCTCTTGGTGTTGATAAAATCATCTCGGTACAAATAGTCTTCCAATTTTTCATAATACTTGAATTTCTCTTTGGTTACCAATTACCCATTTAATTCCTTTGCCAGTAGCTTACTATCACAGCCAAGTCTCTAATTATTTACTGATACTAAATTCCTTAGAAAGTATGCAATGCCTTCTGTGATTTACTGCAGTACTGTATTACACTACAGTTGAGGAGCTTCTTCCATCATGAATAAACTTTAAAAGAAATCCTTGCAATAACTGTAAAAGTTGAATGATGATGCTTTAAATCACAGTCAAATGTTTCATACACGACATTCACCTTGAAATCAAGCTTTTTCTATTGCCTTACGCCACACGTCTCAAAGCTAAATCCACACCCTTCTTTCCTCTATCCTGTGACTTCTCTGTTCAGGCTGTATCCTTTTTGGCATAGGGACCGTTCTCTAGTCTGTTGATAGGAGCATAACCTATGTTGACATCAGTAGATACAGTGGATCTATGTGTGAATAAATTGTATACCCCTTCTGACATTTTTATTTTGATTTTTTTTTTTCTTTTTGGAGTAAAGCATAAATAGGCAAGGCTGTTGTCACTGTTTCCATCCCTATTTAATCCTCTTATTGGTTAAGTATTTTTCTTCTAGGATAGAGCACAGAGCTAATGCTACATCCTCATTTTTTCAGTGTCTGTCTCGTGTTTCCAGAAAACTCATAAACCTTCACACTCAAAACCTCCTTCCTGCATACAGAACTTTTCTTTTCTTTTCTTTTCTTTTCTTTTCTTTTCTTTTCTTTTCTTTTCTTTTCTTTTCTTTTTTCTTTTCTTTTCTTTTCTTTTCTTTTCTTTTCTTTTCTTTTCTTTTCTTTTCTTTTCTTTCTTTTCTTTTCTTCTCTTTTCTTTTCTTCTCTTTTCTTTTCTTCTCTTTTTTTTCTTCTCTTTTCTTTTCTTCTCTTTTCTTCTCTTCTCTTTTCTTCTCTTCTCTTTTCTTCTCTTTTCTTCTCTTTTCTCTTTTCTTTTCTTTTCTTTTCTTTTCTTTTCTTTTCTTTTCTTTTCTTTTCTTTTCTTTTCTTTTCTTTTCTTTTCTTTTCTTTCTTTTCTTTTCTTTTCTTTTCTTTTCTCTTTCCTTTCCTTTCCTTTCCTTTCCTTTCCTTTCTTTCCTTTCCTTTCCTTTCCTTTCCCTTTCCTTTCCTTTCCTTTCCTTTCCTTTCCTTTCCTTTCCTTTCCTTTCCTTTCCTTTCCTTTCCTTTCCTTTCCTTTCCTTTCCTTTCCTTTCCTTGTTGTTGTTGTTTGTTGTTTTTCAATTTCCTGTACCTCACAGGCAGCCCCTTTATATCACTTTGTATCTCTTATTATTCCAACTATCAATGACATATTATGGATGGAAAGATTTGGGGTGTTAGGAATATTGCAGGTCCTAGCCATCCATGCTATGAGATGGATTTGGACAGTTAATTCTCGGTAGACCAAATAATGTAGGCAGTAAATGATCTGGTGTGTTAAGTTATTAAATTATTATTAAATATAGTTTTATATTAAAGATGATACTATCAGCAAAATTTCACAAAGTACTTATCTACTGACAAGACCAGGTGCCATCTCACCCATTGTGTTTCTCCGACATTATCAAAACTGTTAAGTTAGTCTTTGAATATGGATATGTTGAGAAAACTTTATTTTCTACCTTACTGTAATACCACTTCCAATATCTCCAGTGCTTTTTGTCTACAGCAGTTTTTCCAACATTATGACAATTGTGTCTTTTTTATTTTTATTTGCCACTGGATCCTAACTCAACCTGTCTTATTTCTCATTCTTTAAGGTAAATAATTACAGTTTAGAAGAAGTTACCCATGAAGAGGCAGTAGCGATACTGAAGAACACATCAGATGTAGTGTATCTGAAAGTTGGAAAGCCCACCACCATTTACATGACTGATCCTTATGGCCCACCAGATATTACTCACTGTAAGTGACTATTGTAATTCATTTTGTATGAAACATCAATTTGTCAGATCATTGTGGATGTTTCATAGCTTGTCCAAAGTACTCCATTAAAGTTTATGAAACAGTGTGGAAGGCTACAAAAATAAAATGTTTGATGCCACCTAAGCAAGCTATACTTGTGAAATATTACCAATAATACAATTCAACTAAAGTATATTTGCAGCTAAAGTAACTGTGTAGATGATGTACTGCTGTGCTGACTCAAATTAGACAATATCCAAGTAATCAGATTGAACTGCAACTCTTGCGACAATTACAGTAATATACATATGCAGATATATTTTGAAGTATGATTGGATTTGAAGAATGGAGTCCTCTGTCCACTGAAAAATCAGAACAAGCAGCAAACGATCCAAACAAACTTACTGAAAAGTTTGAGAAAAACGGATATGATATTTTCATAAAATGTTTACTTGGAATGTAAAATCACTGCTTTATCTACATAAATCTGCCCATTTTCTATGTGTATCCACTTTCTAAATTCCTACTCCATTTTGCTTCATTCTCATTCTGCCCATTAACTTTACATATGTTCATCCGCTGTTCCTTCACCGAGGACTAAGAATTTATTTGTCCTTGAATTAAATATCTTCCCTGCTATCGGAAAAGTTGCTGGAATGACTTTTGGTTGTTTAATTGTTAATAAAGCTCAGTGCAGGATCTCATAAGAAGGGAAGATTAGTTTATTTTAAAACAAACTGATTTTCCTCAGGCTGTGATATCCATGTACTGAAAATCATCTAGACTTCTTTTCGACATTCAAGCAAAAACACATGCAAGGTGAGCTTACTAAGATTCCCTGAGATGACAAGGGTGGGTGGCTGTGAAGCCCTTACCATACACATACACCACCTTCTTAGGTTGCCAACCTGCTTGACTGTGTGCTTTTTGTAGTCCTAAGGAGATGACTGTGATTAGGTTTTTCTCTCTATCAGGGTTTACTCTCTTCTCCTTTGTCTCCCTGTCTGAGTGTCCTAGACTCCAATCTAGTCTATTTCCTGGTATAATTTCTTAATGGCTTGAGTCTTTGTTTTAGTTTGGGTTTAGGCTGTCCTGAGAAGTTGCCCATAGTTATTCTATGTTTGATAACCTACTGATGAATCTAGGTGCTATCAATACTATATTCTTATAAACCTCCATCTACCAGTCCTCTTGATGTTTCCATTCCCATTCTCTTCTCATAAACAGTGATCTTAGCATTTCAATTGTAGCTCTCTATACCACTAATGCCGTCTGGTCTAATCACTTTGTTACTAAAACTCCCTTCCTTCATTCAGTTCTTCACAAAAAACTGTCTGCCTGGGGTTTCATTACCAAAAGGAAACAGCTGCACCACCTAACAACTGGGTGACAGTTTAATTTTTGGAGAGTTTCAGCAACTGACCCATACACATCTTGATCTTCTGCAATAATACTAGGGGCACTTAAGGTCAGGGAACCAACTAAGGACTGGGAAAGGTAGATTTTCTCTGTAAAAGATAAGAGATTAATTTTAGTTGCTCATTTGCAGTGCGTTGCCACTGTGAACTGAAAAAGTTGAGGGGAAAGCTTCATATCCATAATCCTCTTTATTCAGACTGCTCCATTAAAATAAAAGAGAAGGTTTTGTAAGATTCGCATCAGGTGGTATATTCAACTGTGCAGAGCATACCTATTTACTTAGTAAATGTTACAACAGATGGCAGTCATGATTGTTCAGTAGCAGTCTGGTCTGAATCTTAGCAAAGCCCAACAAGTAAAACTACTAAATGTCCCTATCCAATCTCCAGCATTATAATACTTCCTAAAATAATTTGAGAGTTCTAAAAGAGTGTGTTTTATTATGTCAGATTATAGATCAGCAGCATATGAACAGACAGAAGCAATTCCAGAGAGGGAGTAGAGGTTGAAAAGATTTGCGGTAGCCCATCCCAGGCTGCTGGTGCATAGAGATTCATTTATCTTCGGGGAACCTTTCATTATACCTGCATGTTCAGAGTATTTCAGAATGGGTAATGGCCTTTCCCTGTAGGGATATTTTGCTTTTAAGCATTCTGAATCTCAGCATCTGAAGGAAGGACTGAAAATAAGACTAGAAAGACTTCTTTTAATGAGAAAATTAGTTGTAGCTCGTTGCAGAAGCATGTGTCTTTGTTTCTGCTACTTATCATTTCCTTTTCTAATTACATTAACTAGAGATTTGATTACAGCTATTGCAAGTAACTTGAGAATGGCAAAAAGCAAACAAATAACAAAATCCACAGACCCAAGATAGAATCAGACAGCACCATCCTGTAATTGTCATTATTAGTCATTAATTTGTATGAGATTTGTATCCAATTTATGTTCTGTATACAGATTTACTGAGTTCTAAATAATGCAGTTTATATTGGTACTGAAATTTCAATTACATGGGAAAATGTGGCACCTTAAGTAAATCACAGCTTTAAATCTTCACCAAACATAGTTCTTGCCATACAATTCCTGCTTTAATCCTGCAATGAGCTCTTACTGTATTGCTCCCACTTCTGTACAATGGAGCCAAAAAGATGTGTGTGCTTTTAATCTCATTCTCTCCTATTTACATTTCCTTCTTTGAGTCACTAATAATTGAAGAAAGTCTTTGTTTCCCATCTTCCAAACTATCCTTTCTTACTTGGATCCCTTTTAAAGATTCAATTTCTGCAAAATGAACCATTACCATTATTATTGTTGTTGTTGTTGCTGTTGTTTTGTTTGTTATTATTAACCTTTTGGGAAAACTCCAGCTGCTCAATCTGTCTTGTTAAATTTTAAGCTCTCTCAGGCATGAACTGTCTGTTTTGGTGTTATTTACAGCAGCAAGCATATTCTTCGTACTTAAATAAAAATGATGCAGTCGTGACCTAATCAAATATAGAAATGGCTAACAGGAAATGCTTATTCTTACCACCAGCTTATTCTCCACCAATGGAAAATCATATACTCTCTTCTGGAAACAACGGCACTTTAGAGTACAAGGCATCTCTGGCCCCTATTTCACCGGGAAGATATTCACCCATTCCAAAGCACATGCTTGTGGAGGATGACTACACCAGGTCAGATGCTTTTCTTTGTTACATTTCATGGCAATTGCAAAGAACATTGTTAAAGCATTGGTAAAGCAAGGTAAAGCACTCCATGCACTCCTGACAGCACACAGCATATAGTTGTTTTCACCTGTGTTCAAGGGAAGAAAAATCATAGCTATTACAGGTATAGAGACATCTAAGAGAAAGATCTCATGAATGAATGCTGACCAGAAGTCCATGTTTTCTGGGTACAATCCTGCACTAGTTCGTAAACAACATGGCTGCATTAGAGCAGTGCTGACACTGAGCAAAACATGCTGTTTTTTAAGAGGTGTATTAGCTGTGATAGCTTCTTACCGGCACAACTAGGAGATCTCAGGATCAGTGACTCATCTGGCTCACTGCATGTATGGGTGGAGTGGCTGTACATGTGTTTGTACCTGTCTGTGAGAGTGTACTCTGAAAGGTCTGTCTTGTTTAGTTCTGTGAAAGCAAGGCTGAAATAGCCTGTAATTGCTCTGTGTACACACACAAAGATAAATGACACAGAGAGTAAACAGTATGGGAAAAGAAAAAAAAAATATTGTATAAACTGGCTGTAAACTGTCTGTGAATAAATTTAGGTGGGAAACTAGAAAAAGTGTCATAACTATTAGAGAATCATAATATGAAACAGCTTTCTGTGGGAGTATAGAGGTTAAAAGGAAACTGTACAGTAGCACTTGATACATTTATAAAAGAAGTTCTTGTGATTATCAGCAAAATGACCAAGGAAATAGCTTCCAATATTTTGTTTGTTTGTTTGTTTGTTTTCTGTATTTTTTTTTTGCTTGTTTGTTTTTAACAATCCAAAAAGGATTGTAGACATAAGGTAATGATTGCCAGGTAGATGATTGCCAGGTAGAAAAGACACAGGAAAATGCAGGAAGAGTTATTTTATGCCTTGTGTTGTGAACATCACTGATAAAACTGTGTATTTATCTTATTTGGCTAGTACCTTATCTTTTAATGTCTAGTGCCACAGAAAATGATTTTTTTTTTTCCCTGTACTTCAGTATTTATAGATTCATTGTGTTTAAAGCTAAAAGGGGCACTGTTTGTGGTCATCTAACCTGACCTACTGTGTATCCTAGGCCAAAGAATCTCATCCACTTATGTATTCGTCAGCTTCATAATTTGCAAATTTGCATTTCATATTTCTTGTTGCATAAGATTAAGATCTCAAGCTGCTTAACTTGTTGGATCAGACAGATTCAGAGTAACTAAATCATGATACAGTTTTAATCAGGACATAAATTTATGGAAACCACACCTTGCTTCCCTGTCTTGGCTAAAATAATTTCTCCTTTGTTCTGATTGAGGATGCAAAAACAATGTTGCTTTCCTTCAATTTATGAGACATTCAGTCAGGATGAATTTTCTCCAAAGGGTTCCAAGAAGTTACATATTTTAATTAATAGTTAAAATTCTGATTTCATTAAATTGTGCATCAAGTCTTTACCTGAGTTCATACTGACACCATAATTTCTAAAATGCGTATGTATAGGAAGAATACTAATATGGTATCTGGGTTACAATTATGAGGACTTGTAGTGCTGTTTTATCTCTTTCTGTAATGAGACATCAGCACCATTATTATTGAGAAAGTGTTGGCAAAGTTTAAAAACAGCAGAAAATTCAATCTTAAAAGTAAATAATAGCTAAGGAGATCCAAAAGTCACAGATAATACAGGAAGGAATCCTAAAACAAGAGAAAAGCTGCACGCAGAATGCAAAGATCATTTAAAAAGTTAGTAAAACTGAAAGGTAATGGAGAAGTATCCTTAGAAGTCCTTTGTTTCTGCTCCTGTAGCTGATTTTAACTTTTTAATTGCTTGTATTTTTATTTTTATTTAAAAAAAAAAAAAAAAGGGTTGGGAAACAATAGTTATAAAACAGAAGTGAAGGCAATGACAGTTCTAGTCCATTGTTGAGGTAAGTATCCAATAGAAAGCATACCTGCTGGAAGAACCATGCAAGATACTTATTGAAATACAACAATGTCTTTTTGATCTTCTTAGGAAGAAAGATGTCTTCATATTCCAATCATTTTTATTTTTAAACAAGTTAATTTTGTTGGTTTAGGTCCTGACAGTAAAGACTACTTACATAGTCTAATTCTTGGCTGAGGTATTCATACCAACCTTCATTTTGTGTTATTTGGATAAAAAATAAATGTCCAAAAAAGCACAGTATATTCTGAATATTCCTCTCCTGTATTCTTCCTATCTGGACTTCTGAATTAATATGTTTTCTAATGAAGGTCTGTTACCTGAAATATGGAGGATTGGCACTATCAACTCTGCAAGCATCACCTTCTGTGGCATGTATAGGACACTGGCAGAAATAAAGATGTCAAATAGTATGTGAGCAGACCCTGAATGTAACAGACCAAATCAAATAGCAATCTCTAAACAAGTCTTTATTTCACCTTATTGAAGGAAGGACTTAAATTTATTAGGACTATTATGGAATTTTTAACAGTGATATAGTTTATATGCTACACTGATATCCAGGATACTGTAGCACAAAGATTAAATGAATACAGTGATGTGTCATAAGAAAAATGGCGCTTCCTGCTGCTGGATTTCCTCACTGAAAACACATCATACAGCTCTATCCAAGGGACACCCGAACAAGAGCCAGGAGACCAGGCTTCTCCTCTGACTACTATGACTGAAAAGCTCTGACCTTCAAAATCAAACCTTTTAGCCCATGAATGACAACTTTCTCTCTTCCTTCCTTCCTTCCTTCCTTCCTTCCTTCCTTCCTTCCTTCCTTCCTTCCTTCCTTCCTTCCTTCCTTCCTTCCTTCCTTCCTTCCTTCCTTCCTTCCTTCCTTTCATCTGTGCAGCTGATTATTGCCTATTAATTCCTGTGGGACTATTGAAAAATGATACCATTAAATCTGACAAATTTTGACAGCTATAAACTGGGAACGGTGATTGCACTATCTCTGTGCAATGCAATAGGATTTGATGGTGAGTCTGCCTTTAAAATGAGAAGATATTTTGAAAGTCTTTGTTCCTGACCAGTTTAGAAAGACCTAAAGTCTTTTGGAAAGTTAATTATCATATTGATAATTCTAGTGAACCCTATAGACCCCTTGATTGCAGCATTTATAATTAGGTTCTTTCACATAATTTTTTGTAATTAAGATAATTGCCAACTACTGCAGTGCTATCCATTAAAACTACCTGGTTCTCACTATAATAGGTTTCCAGGGTTAATTTACATGGTGATCACATAAGGAAATTTATTACCCATGCAGCCATAATATGGCAACACTTCTGTCAGATTTTCATTTGTGCCAACTGATTTTCATTTGTTCCAAATATTGTTCCAATATTTGGAACAGTAACTTCTCCTCTATAAGAGGCATTTGCAATCTCAGAATTTGTTGTACATATGACTTGAGTGAAGCTGATGAGAAGCTTTAACTTCTTTGCTTTAATGAATCTGTTGGTGAAGTCAAAACAGTTGAAAATTCATCATAACTTGTCCGCTTACTCTTCTTCCTCTTTTTTTTTCTTTTATCCTTTTTCTTTCTTTCCTTTTTTTTTTTTTTTTTTTTTTTTTTAATTCCAGATCCAGATTTTTCTTTACCTGAATATTTTTTGGCCAACAAAATGCATGTTTCTGTTGATAAAAAAATTACATTCTTGGGCTGATATTGAATCAGCATCTGGAAAAAAACAGAACATATTTTACTTAATTAAACTGTAGGAAAAAAAAAAAAAAAAAGCTTGATCAGAGCACAAAGGATAGAAACGTACCAGATCATCCTCAGCCACAAATTTTAATGAAGCTGGATGTTACTCTTTACTTACTGAGCTTTTGTAAGTTGTGTATAATATTGGTCCAAAATGCTGTCAGTTGAAAGGCGTAATTTACTTTCTGTTTTGTTGGATTCATTTTAAATTCCCTGGGGATGGAAGCTTTTCCTTCTTGTATTTTTATAAAAAGATCGTCACATATTAAAATTCAAATAAGATAACAAAATTTCAGGTCAGTAGAATGTGACATATATCATTTAGATATAAAAGATATACTAGTTTCTAGTAAGATGGAAGTGCTGTGCAGGCAGTCCAGGCAATTCCTTGACTGTGGTATTAACAATTTTCCTAATGCTCCTCAAGGGGATAAACAGGTATAATTCTCTGCTTGACTTGCTGTTCATGAAAAGGGAAGAACCAGTCTGAAAGGTGGTAAATAAATAACAGCTCAGATCAGAATGACCATGAGTTGGTGGAATCCATGATTCAAAGGAAGTCTGTAAAGGTAGTCAGCGAGTTATGACTGTAGACTTCAGAAGAGCAGACTTCACTCTTTCTGGAGTATTGCTAAGCAAAATTGCTTGGGATGCTGCCACACAGACATAGGTTCCATGAAAGATGGATGATTTCTAAATAAAACTTGCTGAGAACTCAGGAATGAGCCATACGATTGAGCTGTATGACTGGGAATTCATCAGAAGGCCGCCTAGACTATGTTAAGAGCTTCTTGAACTAAAATGCAAGATGTAGACAAGCGTTGCTTGCCTGCTTAGTGATGAAATCAGAAAGCTGATGGCTTTGATCTAAGACTTCCAAGGGTCATGAAGGGTAACAAAAAGTGATTCTGCAAGTGTGCTAGTTTCAAAAATGAAGGCAAAAATTGATGGAGGAAAAAACTGATGGAGGAGACAATGTAATGGCAGACAGTATAGAAAGAGCTTAAGTACATTATCATCTTTGCCAGGCACTGAAGGGGCCAAAAGGTAATTGGAATATTCAGCATGGATTTACCAAAAGCAAATCATGTACTTGTACAGCCTGATTGACTTTTCTGATGAAATGATGAGCCATGTGGATAGCAGTGGTTGTCCTATACCAACCAGGGCCACAGTGCAGAGACTGCCTCATGTAGAAATGGCTCTTTGCTGGATGAAAACACAGCTAGCTCCAAAGGCATCCCTGGACCTCACTACAACTCACAAAATGTGCATCCGATGTACTGTGGGGCATGTGGCAATTCTTTTTCACCATCACCTGCCTTCAGGAGTGGCTGCAAAGCTGTTCCAGGCCATCTCATTCCTTGTCCCTGTGAAGATCAGGAGAAGCTGTAACACACATGCTGCAGGATACAGGGAGTGCCCTTTAAAACTCCTCCAGCAACCTCTCATCCAGACATAAGGAAGTGTTGGATAAATGGGTACATCTCATCTGTAGCTGGAAAGAAGGTATGATTTGTAAAGTTTTGGAAACCCTCTGGGTAGCCTTTTGGGTATTTCCTGGATTTTAAGCTGCCATCTTCCTTATTAGACTTCTCTCAGCATGGCTGTGCACTTTTGCATGCTACAGCAGATTTGGTAAGGCTTTTAACACAATCTCCCACAGAGTTCTCATCTGAAAGATGAGGAAGAGTGGACTAAAAGAAGAGATTGGGTTGGGAGCTGACTGAACCAGTAGGCTGAAAGGGTAATGATCATCACTTGACATCTGTCAGGCAGGCTGCAATGAGCAGAGTACCTCAGGATACTCCAGGCGTCAGTTGAATATCTTCATCAATGACGTAGATTATGACACAGAGTGCACCCTCAGCAGTTTTGTGGATGATGGTAAGTTAAGGCGGAGTTACTGACATGACAAAGGGCAGAGCTATATACCAGAGCGATCTTGATTAAGAATTGGACCAGGAGAAACCTCTAGAAAGGAGGTTCAGTAAGAAATCTGAAATAAGGTTTCAGTAAGAAATTTGAAGTTCTACAGCTGGGGTAGAACAGCTGCACACACTCATATGAGCTGTGAAATAAGTATCTAAATTACAGCTACATTGAAAATGACCTGAGGGTTACAGCAGATGCCAGGCTGAACATGGACCCAGAAGAGAACTCTCATTACAAGGCAGGTAATCAGAATACCGGGCTACATTAGGAGAAAAATGGCCAGCAGATAAAGATAAGTTATGTTCTTGAAGACTGACTAGTTCCCGTTTTTTGACTTCAAGAGGGATGTGGGTAAACAAGAAAGGGTCCATCAGACTCTGAGTCTTAAATCTCATGGAAGTTACAGACACAATGAGGGAGCTAGGGCTTGTTTAGTGTTATGAAGGAGAGACCAAGGGTCATTCTAAGAGCATCCTACAACTACTCAGCAGCAAAGATGATGAAACCAAACTCTTCTCAGTAGTGACATAAAATGCAAAAAGGATCAAAGGCCAGAAGTGTTTGTTTGGCATGATCTGATTTCAATTTAAGAAGGAAAAAAAAGACACCAGGTGAGTGAGGTAGTGGTGGAGCATATTGCTCAGATGGGCTGTGAAGTATCCATGCTTCGAGATTTTTAAGATTTGCTTAGACAGAATCAAGACTGATATGAGCTAGCATTGGCAATAATCCTGCTTTAAGCATGAGATTGAATGAGATGACCTACAGAGGTCCCTTCCTGACAACTTTTCTACTATATTGAGAAGAAAAAAGTGATTTGTTGTTTTAGTGTTTTGTGGAATATACACTACTAATAGAGCTGAGATAGAAGTAACAATTTACTCTTTAGCAGATGTCTGCCTTTCTATTTCTAGCAAAAAAAAAAGAAATTCTGTAGTTTTTAGACGGTTGCTCCTTCTGGCTTTAACAAACAACATAGGTAAAAGATGCATAAAATAAAGAACTACCATCTTGAGTTTTTACTTCCTTTTTAACTTCAGAAAATAGTAACATCAAACTGTTGTGCTTCAATGGATAAAAAATGTACTTTAACATTTAACTCTGGGTAGACATTAAAGATTCATGGATGGAAAAGCTGTCTGAGTTATCTGTTTTGCTGTGAAAAGCACATTTGATTTCTTTTATATGCATCTTTGCAAAATAACATTTTCTGGATAAGGAGGAGGTGCTGGGGATTGGGGAGGAGAAAAAGGAGAACCATTAAGTTGAAGTCTCAAGGGAAATTTTCCCGGTATTGAGAGCAGCATTCTTCAACTGTTTCTTGGGTACTTACATAAGCCTGCTTGTTGAATTGAGGTTATTTTATAGAAACACCTTTAAAGTTGTATTGATGCACAGATTTGACTGTTCAGGATTAAAGCATTACAAATAATATGAAGTTATGCATGTTATAAAACTATGAATAGCAGTTGTTTGACAATGGTTTGGGCTTTTATTAAGTAAAAAAATAGGGATAGAGAACTGCAGATTTTAGTAGTGTTCCATTGGGATCTCGAATGAGTTGACTTCATTCAGAGTTGTCAATCATCCATTGACAAAACACTGCATATTTGAAAAGTGTGTATTTGCTGAAAGGAGTTAGCTTAGCTGCATTTCTTGTTCTTTTTGAGGGAACAGAACTGAAACTCTTGTATCCCAGATGAAGAAGAAGAGCACTGAGTATTGTAGGTAGTGCTTTCACATAGTGAGTTTTGCACCATGTTTTTGACCCAACATTGCTCTACAGCAGTGAAAAAAAGACATGCAGAAGTATGCTGGTGCAGTTATATGGATATGAAAGGTAATTATCAGATCTCATCAGTCATATCATTATGCCTCACCTAAACTCATCATGTAACCTATGTCTTAAAGATAATTAATTACATATAGTAATATTAAATCACTTGTAACATTGTCAGCAGATTAATTGTTCCAGATAATACTTTAATGCCTTTTCTTTTTTTTTTCTCCTGAGGCTGGATAGAAAAGGTTGCACGTCTGTTTTGTTTTAAAATTTAGTGCAAATTACAGTTATTATTTTTAAAGTAACTTTAATTGATCACTAGTATCATCAAATTGAATTGTATTTATTTTAAACCATAGCAGTTTGGTCATTTGGTCATTTAAGGAGTAGAGGAAGAATTACATAGCTTAGTTCATGCTAAAAATCATGGTGATATATTTTAAATATTACAGCATTCCATACATAGCATGAGGGTGTTTAATTCTAGAAGCTGATGAAGTTCAACCTCCACAGTATTTCTACTGCATTTGTGAAAATCTGTCTAAATGCCAACAAATACAGGTCTTTGGAAAAACTGCAATTCATTTATCTTTATATATATATATATATATATATATATATATATATATATAAGGGTAAAACTCTTTTAAATTCCATCCTCATACTGTAGGGCAGAAAAGCTTCTCCCAACTTTCTAATACTGATTGTTTAAAAAAGCCAGCATGATTGAGCCCAGCATTATATAGCCCAAGCTAGTTTTTCTCTCTACTTATTTCTTCCAACCTTTTCTGACATAGAAACATAATCAGGAGTGATTCTGCTCAGTGCTCTGAATGCCCGGTCCTGTCAGATTTGAACATTGAAAAGGTTGGAGGAATGGAAGGGAGTGTATTTGGCAAGGAGTTACAGTGAGATTGGATGTAAAAATGAGTGAGAACTTGTCAATGTTTCTGTGAAAATGGAAATCACAAGCAGAGAAGACGTATTTATTGTGCAAGTAAACTTAAAATTAGGACAAGGAAGGACATAAGTGAGAAATGGGTAAAGAGACATGAAGAAGCAATGGAGAAAAATAGCCTGGAGAAGAGCAACAATAAATTTCAGAGCTGCTGAACCAGCAACTCCCTCAGACAATAAAAACTGAGGTTTGGGATAATCAATAGTTGTGCAAGAAGACAGGGGAAAGGAGCAGAGCTACAGAGCAGGTAGCAAAAGTTGCTGATACAATGCTGGCAGGATTAAACTGAGGCCATCTCTCTAGAAAAAAATGAGAGAAACCCAAGATTTCTGGGGTTTGCAGGACTAGAGCATGATTTCTGCAGGCAGTCTGTCATTATTGCTCAATAATTGCATTGCTTGTCCTTCTGGAGGATGACAGCCTGCTGCTGCTGCTGGTCACTCCCTGTCTCTCATGTGGTAGCGATTTCATGCTCTGGATCAGAATTTGGTGACTCTGCTGATGATCATATTGATTTCAACATGGTGTTCCATAATAGTATTTCTTTCTTGGTTTAGCCTTTTATCAACCTAAGCAACTATACGGTAAATAAATAAATAAATACAGGAATACTATTTACATTACACATTAAATGTATATTACATTAAAAAAAATAATTTGCCTATATAACCTTAAATTGGACCCTTGGTGAAATGCAAAGTTACAGTACTTAGTTATGCTATCATCTAACAACAGCTCCTTGTAGAATTCTGTCAACAGCTTTTCAGAAAAAGAAGTCACAGTTGTATTTTTTAGCTCTATATTATTATTTGTTGCCTTCAATAAAGCAACTATTTTATGTCTCGTATATTTAGTATGCAAACATTAAACATATTATTAAACTTTAGAAATGCATAATAATTGTCTAAGCTTTCTGTTTGCTACCCCATTGTTTTAGAATTCATAATAATTAATTTAAAAGTGAAATTTTACTTATTGTAATGTCAACAGACAATCTGTTATGTCCTGAGTAATCTACACGTATTCGTCAAATTTGTCAGAGATTCCCAAAGAATGGGATTTCTATTTCTGTCAGTGGAAGCTACTTAATACTCAGTTCTTTACAAAAATAAATAAATAAATAAATAAAATTGCAGAGTCTAGCTTAAGGCTTGTGTGCAGATTTTTAAAATAAGATAGTAGAATTGGCAGTTATAATACAGGCAGAAATGGTGCATAATGTTTAATAGTGCACAAAATAAAAAATTAAGTCTAAGTACAAACTACATGTATCCACTGACATGGACTCTTAAAGCAGCTATTACCACTTAAGCAAGATACCTTGGGGTAGATGTGTTTAATTCTGTAACAGTGTCAACTCAGTTCTCAAGAGTAGTCAAAAGGGTAATTAGAATTTAAATAGAATCTGACAGGAAGAGAGTACTAAAGATAATGTTTTTCTATATGAATCTACGATGCATCCAATTCTTGAATACTACATGAAGACAACTCGATATAGCCCCAGAATAGGGTGACAGATGATCAAGGGTGTAGCATGGCTTCCAGATAGAGCTACATAAATGATAATTCCAGCATAGAAAAAGGGTGATAGGGAGAAATAGGACAGAGATCTGCAAAAGCACCTGTAATAGGGAAGGTAGCAAACAATTATTACTAGCACTTTGTTATAACTAAGTGGCAGGGAGTGTAACATACATTGCCAAGTGAGTTTAAATTAAAAAAAAAAAAAAAAAAGTTTTTGAAATGTTTCCAAATGTTATCAATGTGCTATCAAGTAACAGGCTTACAATACACAGAGGTAGAAATTTTCGGTATGTCACAATTGATTTGCTGGACTCACTGCCACTGGGTGTTGTTTTGCCTAGGAACCTATCAGTGTTTAAATACAGATGAGGAAAAGTGCACAAATTCACAGTGGATAGGCCCAGTAAACACAATTTGCTTGGCTTTCATTTCTGGTCCATGTGGTCCCTAATTTGCTGATTTTCAACAGCTGAGCAGGGAAGGGACATTATTTACTGTCCTTGTTCCCTGAACATCCCTGCAAGGGACTAGGTACTGATGCAGATGGGCCTGCAGTCTGACAGTCTCACCATTCTTATGTGAAACGTTCTTCTTTTCTGTTTTGCTGCAACAGAAAATTGTACTGATTTTATTTTTTAATTTTTTTCAAATTAAGCAGTTAATTTGTTTCCTAGTTCCTAATGTGTAAGACTAATGAATGTAGAACTAGGTATAGAATATTAGAAATTCTAAATTATTCTATTATGCCTTCTCGTAGGCTGTTGAAAACATGATTAAAATGTTTAAATTTTACTGCTAAGAGGCATTCTTACTATTCATTGCAGTGCTAAAATACTGCTATGATCTCAAGCACTTGTTTTGCACTTATGGAAAACTTTAAGGCTCATGAACATAGCAGATAATAATGCAAAAGCTGGGAAATAATTGATTACACAAGGATTTCCAGAAAGAACTAGGGTAATATCCTTTTGGTAGTTTCTTCCAGCTCTTCACACACCTTCTCTGACAGTCTTCCAGTTGAAATAAACATATCATGTGAGTGTTTTGGTCTTATTCAAACTGCTAGGACATAACCTGTGAAATAAAATCAACTTTCAATTTTAAATAAACCTTCTGAACAAGATGTATGGTTCTCCTAGAAGGTCATATGAATGAGAAACTAAAGTCAAAGGCATACATATGAGTCACTGGCTATTCGAAATAGAAGACTTCATTTCTATTAAATTGCTATTGATTTGTGTTTTTATAGTGAAATAATTTTAAAAACAGTTCTTTTCACACTTCCCAGCAACATTATGTGAGCAATACTAATGTGCTATATGTTTTTATTGAACTTGAATACAATTAAAAATTGCTACTCAGAGGAAAAACAAAACAAAGCAAAACAAAATCAACTGTTGGAGACTTGTAGAATTGTGAGATTTACTTTCTCTCAGATTGAATTTAGCATTTTATGGTTATAGCCCTGCAGACTTGATATGCTATGAGAGTTTAGCTGGTTTCCTTCCATAACACAAATGGTTTTAAAAACCAAAAAAAAAAAAAAAAATGTTAACATTTAATGCGCTATGTGTTGGCAACTGAACTTTCACAAACAGAATTCTGCAATAAGAAAAGTTAAAATTGAATTGAGGACTCTGCATGATGCTGAGGAGATAATAGTTTTAATAAGGACATCTTCTTATAACTTCTGTTGTGCAATAAAGCCAGCCTGAAATAATAACGCAATGATGTTCCAAACAAAGAAAAATAAAGGCTATGAACGAACAACTAGTAGGATTTGTTCTTCTTACACAATCTGTTATGAAAGAAATAAACAGAACCTTCATCAGATCAATACTCTACCTCCCCCTCTTATTGTTTTTTGCTGTTCCACAAATTAGTTAAACCTTACCCTAGAAATCTTGCCTCATTACAGCTAGCTCTCTACTGATTAACATTCCAGCTTTCAATTTTTCGGGGATAGAAAAGTAATTTATTGCTATCTGCTGTTCAAGCTACCATTTAAAAGCTTACCTTGTGGCACTGAATGACTTGATTCTCTCTGCAGTCACTGAATTATCTGCTGAGGCATGCTCAAGTTATGCTACTGCTGATACTTTCTGATGCCTTTCCTCTGCTCTTGTATACCCGATTCTCTTTCTAACTTAATTATTCCTGTCCATCCTGACCAAATGAGAGTTGCTGTTCTCATTTATCATAGGGATTACATTTTAGTTTGCAGATAAAAACAAAGAACTGTAATCTATGTTAGTCACAAACAAACAAAAAACAACAACAACAAACAGTTTAAAAGCAGAAAAGGAACAAATCCGCTAACTAAGATAATACAGAAGCATTTAGTTATTGTTCAGAGTATACTCATATTTGACAATTACTTCTTGGATAAATTTATTATCATTTTATTGAGTATACATTAATATTCACTCTATTTGACATTTTAAGGGTATTCTTCTGTGAAATTAAGACAATGAACAAAATGCATTCTAAAACATAGTTCTTTGTCCTTCATCATTGTTAGAATTGCAAACATTGCTTAGTACTTATTATAGACACAAACCCTCTGAAGCTGTACCTGCTGTCTCTGAAAGTGATGCAATTGCAAGTAAACTACAGTGATTCAGTCTTTAAAAAAATATATAGCCATCTTTTACATTTTAGTTACAACATGGTATACCTGCTGCATGTATTTTTGATTCATTTGAGGAATTAATGCATCATAAAATAAGGCCTCAGTGTTTTGACTTTTACTTATTTTGAAAGATTGTTGTTTTCCAAAGAAGGCAGGCACTGTTGTAGATAAGTACTAGCTTGCCATAGAGAACAAGGTGAGAAGTCAGGATGATATTTGAAGATAGGCTGTTTCAGCAAGTATCTTAAATGACTTTTAAAGGTTACTGTCCTACATGAACCACAATTTGGGTGACCAGGACAGCAATCTCCCCAGTATATTTTAATCATTCTCTTCCTTTCCATTATTTATGCTTTCAGTTATTTTTATCCTATTTAATTTACATTTGCTAAATCAAATTAGAAGATAACATAAATTTATACTGATTTGAGCTTGATGCTTGATGTTGTATTCTACTTATTTTTCAAGTTCTTGCTTTTCCTTTTCCAATACAATGTATAGCCAGGGTCCAGATATGTACCCAGGGTCCAGTGTTACCATTCAGCAAGCCATGTGTCTAAATAGTATGAAAGTATCTAAGCAACCTGATCAGTCCATGGCTTTAATGACCACAAAAAATGACATCTGATGGCAAGTTTTGTGGTGATATCAGTTCATTTCATAGGCCTTACAATAAGGACACTTATATTTTAAATTAACTGATGTCTGGAATCCTATTCTAAGCAAAGGATTAAAAGGATAGGTTTGAATTCTTGTCCTTAACCTTAAGAATTCTCAGCAACTCAATTACGGGTAATATATTGTTAGCTAGGTCACAGTATCATTTGTGTTACAGCAATGAACAGAGGACTTTATACATCGGCACAGTCATTTGAGAAAGGATTGTTCCAATTTTCTGTCATCCTACCATCCAGCAAGATTGAAAGGAGAGAAAATACTAAATATTTTAAAATTTCCTGGGTTCCACAAGACATTTTGTTCGTGACCTGTGTTTATATTTGAAGGAGTAATTTGATTTCAATATCTAGGGTGATGCTGAATGTTCATCTTCATTTTGCTTTTGGAAGCAGTTTGCAACTGCCCATTAATGTAGCAATCCCTCGTATCTGTCCATCTCTATAGCTTGATTTGAGTCTCAGCACAAGCTTGGATGGTCAGTCACGTCACTGGTGACTTAATATAGTTTGAGCATTCACAATTTTTCAAAGGGTAGCAATACTCTTTTGTCATCTACCACTCAGAGATGAGTAGCTTGTATTTAATAAGTGAGTAAGCTGTTTATGGACTGGTTAATGTCTTGAGCCATAGATAAATCTACAATTTTGTATCCATCTTCCTGCACTAGGGCAATATTTCTTTCACAGTAGGCATCATTTATATTTATTTTTATTTGTTCTTTAATATATTGTCTAAAAAAAAGTGATTTTTGAGTGAATAAAAGGCAGTACGTGTCAAAAATAAATGTATGTGTAGTCTTTTTTTTTTTCTTTTCCTCTGGATTTTTACTGTTGAAAACAGCAACTGATGTAGTAAATAAATTATTAAATCTAGCCCTCTGAAACAAGTGTGAAATATGCTGAGAAAAAAACATTTGCTATCTTAAGTTCATTTTAAAAAGAATTGTGCTATATGCCTGACAGAATGCTTTATAATCAAATGAGTGACAACTTTGCTGTTTTGATAGCTGGTAACCTTAAATTGCCACTTTTAACTGTAAAGTTCTTCCTGGGAAAGTCAGCCAGAGAGAGTTCTCAAATCATATGTCAGATTGCTATGAATAATGTTATTAACATTAAGTGAGACAAATTTTTACGTAAAGCAGCTAGCTACTCCTTTTTCCCCAAAGGACAAAACCAGAAACTAACAACAAAGGAAAATATGTTCTCTGTGGGTGCACTCTGCCAGTGCACCCACAACCATAACAAATTCTGGTACCTGTGAAAGTCACAGCACAAACCACACCTGTGTGAGGTACAGAATAGCCAGAAGAACCAAAAGAGTTTCATTGACTGCCTGGTCTCTTGATATTTTCAGGTCTGTAAAATAAGATTTTCATCTGGCTAATGCTGTGTTGCTGTGATTAAAGACAGTGCCATGTACTGGATCTTCTGGCAGAAGCTAGGATATGACAGCAATTATATCTTGGCACTCTCTAGAGCAGAAACTCAGGAAATTATAAGTCAAGCTTCACTTTGCCAGTAGGCCCAGGGTATCTGCTGGGGCCCACACAATAGCTGGAGAAGTTACATGTCTGGAAATGTGCTATGTGGTGCATTTTTTCTGAAAACTGCTGGTTGTCTCCTGTGGATCCCTGAGGCTTCATCCCCTCCTCCACTCTCACCGGGAGGCTCCCTGGGAGGTTCCTAGTAAGTATTTCTTCTCCCAAGTGGTTGAACTCTAGACAGCAGAAAAGAAATACTAGGTGACCTCTCAGTGCCAGTTTTAGGACATTATTCCTCATATCTAGCCTCACAGGTGGCTGTCCATAATTTGGAGCAAGAGTGCAAGTGAGATTACTGTAGCCTTGTCAGCAAGGTTACTTGTTTGGGATGTGGTCTGCATAATCAGATTTTGAAGGCCAAATCCAAAAAGAGAGCAAAGAACTGTTGAAAGGAATTACCTGCCATGAATTGCTTGCACAGTGTTACCATCTCTACAGTGTCGTTCTAGCATATGCTGTGGTCATGTTGACCGCAGCTTCATTAGCAAAGCCTCAGGACAATGAGGCAGGAAAAAGTTGTTTTGTTTTGTTTTGTTTTAAACAAATAATATATGCTTCGTCTTAACCTAATGGGTAAAAACACCTGTTTTCATGTAATAAACATAATATTTTCTTCTAAGTGTAACATAAGAAATGTTTGAAAAAGAAAAATAAGGAAAAAAAAAAAAAAGAGCATTTGGGAAAATTTGTCACTGAACTTCAGAGGTAAGGTATTCCCTTTCAGTCCCATACTTCTGTAAGTCAGTTTTATGGCACACTTATATTTGGTCTATATTTATATGCAGTTGCTTGTATGCTATAACACTCTTCAAATTCTAATGTCTCCTTTAACAGCACACTTTACTGAAAGGGTCTTGACAAATTTGCTGTGCATGCTTTTAAACTGATTGCTGTGTTTTCTCTGTATTCTTGGCCACTAATATGCACCTGATCTTTTACTCTTGTCTCTGTATCACCAGGCCTCCTGAACCTGTTTACAGCACTGTGAACAAACTGTGTGATAAACCACCTTCTCCTAGGCACTATTCCCCTGTTGAGTGTGACAAAAGCTTCCTTCTTACAGCTCCCTATCCCCACTACCACGTAGGCCTGCTCCCTGACTCTGACATCACCAGGTACTGCATGCGCTTCTTCCTCACCTCCTTCATTAGAGTGCATGAACATCATTAGATTTATCTCATAGCATCTTCACCATAGATCTTCTTTTTCTGCAGCTTACGCTTATTTTTAACCATGCTTTAACATCTGCACCACTGGAAGATATATGCTACCTTGGAATATAATTTTGGTCATCCAAAATCCAGTGATGATTACAGGCAATGTTTTGATCCATTGGAATGGTGCTCCAAAACAGGCTATGTCATATGTATTACATTTTACAACTTAATTCAGTACATGTTTATCTGTAGATATGGAAAGTAACTAAGACTTCACTGAAAGCTGTAGTAATTTGGTTTGAATTCAGTCATTTGATTTCTGTGTTGTGCATCTTTGGGTTTACAGGGTGGCTGCCTAAGCCACTCAGAAGAAAAAGAGAAAAAAAGAAAAATCACCTCCTTCACCAAGTCATGGTTGAAAGCATGTTTAAAATTTAGCACTCTGTAGGCTATCTGTGCTCTGAGAGGACAGTTAGTAAAACCTAAAATGATGAGCATTTTCCTAATTGAAGAAATGGAAGACGTTGCTATAAAATAATTAGCGATTACCTCCAAGAAATATCTAATAAAGAAAAACATACTATTCAAAATTGCATGGTAGCGTAACCTGGCTACTCTTCCATAGTCTGTTAGCATAGTAGCAAACTATTTGCAAACAGGACATCTTTTATATTCTACAGCAGAAGAAAAATAATTGTGTTTGGAGCATTGATCATAAACATTTAGCACAGAAAGCACTTTTCAAAGTACTGTGGGAAGAGGAGAGCAGAAGTGTTAAGTAGAAAGTAAAGTGTAAGTAGAAAGTAAAACGCTAAATTAACGTAAGATACAATAACAGGAAAGAAACCCTGGGGATTAGAAAAACAGCTGTGGAAGTCATTGCAGTGCTATGAAATAGGAAGATAAATTAAAAAAGCAGTAAGACAAATATGACTGAAAAATGCAACAGATGTGGTAAGACCATACAGAAGCTGTTGGTTTATTAGAATGAAAACTGTGTAGCTTCTAGAATTTGTAAAAGGGTGCTTAATCACTGGACAAAGTGGTTAGTCCAGCTGCTGAGGCCAGTACAGATATGGTTGAAAAACAGTGTTAAGGGCAACATTTCTATAAAGGTATAAATAAATCCAGAAGGGTGCTAGGCACTAACAAATCTATCCACAATATTTTTAATTTCTCTGCAGATACTAACTTAAAGGAAGTAATAATTCAAAAAGAAAACTAAAATGATCTTTACGTACATGAGTAATTTGTCTATAAGCATTACAATTCTTCTGTATGTTCAGAGACAGACAACAGAGGAGATCGTTATAAAAATATCCTTATTCAACAGTGGTCCTTTTAGAAAGAGAGGAACCTACCTGAATTAGAAAGTGAAACAAGCGGGTTCCATGGGAATTTGCTGCCATGCAAGTGTGCATTGGGAGCACTGAGGATTAGACTGTAACTTGCTAACCATAGACAGGTACAATCCATCGCTCAGTAAATGGTGAATCTCTATAGAGGGGTCTGGTTGGATTCAGAGCACTGAACTACCATGGTCACGGATTCACCAATAATGTATAACTGCCCTTACTCTAGTCATGTTTAATGAGAATAATCATGGCTAGAAACAATGCAATCAAGTGCAATTTCTTACAGCAACAGGTACACAGGTTCTTTGGATTGCTGGCAATGGTTACTGTCTGCAAAAGCAAGCTAGCATGCATGAAATACACAGGTGACACTGGTGCACAGCCTGGAAATTTATGCGTTAAAAGGCACAAAGACTCTATAGAGATTTCTAAGTTTCCGCAGAGAAACACAGTATAACCAAGTGTTCAGATCTCACCCAAAGGCATCCCAATGGGGGGGGGCGGGAGGAGAGAGAGGATCAGCCTGTCTACTGATCCCAGGGGTCAGGAGGTCCTTGGGATGGTGTATTCCCTTGGGATGGTATCTCCCCTGATGGCAGTATCTTCCCTAATGATGGTATCTTCCCTAATGATGGTATCTTCTCTAATGATGGTATCTTCCCTGACGATGGTATCTTCCTCTGACATCCCCTCTCTCTTAGGCCAATTTATATTATTTTCTATCTTTTAGGTGGAGCTTGAGTGACTCTAGTCAAGCATATCTTAGTTATGATTAGTGGAAAGTTTTCCCGTCTCCTTTTAAATTAATAGGCTCTGAGAAATTCAGAGCGCATGCTCAGTGAGGGGTGGTTGCACCTTGGAGGTGGGTAGTTTTTGAGATTGAGGTGTGTTTTGATATTATAATGATATTATAATGAGCAAAAGTACACTAGGGTACAGCATTTGTGAAAACATGACAGGTCGTTGGCTCAGGGTAGCAAAAAGTGCAGCTTATCAGTCTCGGCGTGCACAAGAGCAATTGAGTCCCCACCTGGTCACAGAGCCTAGTCGTGGTGTCTCCACTTCACTCTGTGCTCCGTACTGTTCCTTAGAGCTAGCACACCAGGTTATAATAATTAAATAAAGACTACCATGAACTAAACAATTTAACTAAGGGGAAGTAAAAGGGAAAAGGGGAAAAAGGGAGGAAAACAAACAAACAAAATAAATGAAAGCTATATGGAAATGCAGAGGAAAGAAATTACTCTCTACTTCCCACAAATGAGCGATGATTGACCACGTCCTTGAAGCAAGGCCTCAACGCACGCAGCCGGTGTTCGAGAGGAGGACCAACGTCTTCTCAACGAGAGCCCACCCCTCCCCTCTTCTTCCTGTTTCCACCTTTTATTGCTGAGTGTGACACCACATGGTATGGAATATCCCTTTGATTGGTTTAGGTCAGCTGCCCTAGTGATGTTTCTCTCCTCACTTTTTGCCCACCCCCTAGGAGGGTTAGAGAAAGGCCCAATGCTGTGCCATTGCTGCTCAGCAGTAGACACAACACTGGTGTGATAACACTGCTGTTCCAGCTGCAAGTACAGAGTACGGCACTGAATGGGCTGCTGCCAGGAAAATTAACATTCCAGCCAGACCCAGTACACCCCAGTACAATAGCATCTAAGGTTGGAAGCCTAGGGAACACTTAGGTAATGCACCTATGCCCTACCCTGAAAGCTTCTTCAATGCTGTACATTTTCTTTAAAATGTGAATGTTAGTTTTATTTTCCTAGTTACTTTAGGCAATTGCACCATAAGGGTGAATTTGTTTAGGGTACTACCTGCAGACCAGATATTCAGATGCCAGTAATCAGTGGAGCCCTAGAAACAAAATCCTTTTGTTTTGCCATGTTATTGATTAAATACTTGGTCATCAGACATTTGATGACCTGCTATCAGGACTTAAAAAACTGTTTGTTTGTTTTTTTTTTCTACTGAGTGTCAGTTAATGGTTGCCTTTAATAACAAGGTTTTATTTCTCTTCATTCCAGCTTGATGTAAAAATAAGCCCTAGTGCTTGTGCATTTAACCACTTTGTTTGTTTCAGTGTTCCAACAAAAACTTCAGAGAGATTACAAAAAGATGAGAAAAGACACAACTCCTGGTTAAATGCTCTGCAATATACTCTGCTATATGCTGTGGTAAAGGCAACTGATTGCTATTATTTATACTCCCTCCCCACTGTGTAATTACATTCAGATGGAAAATGTGACAGTTTTTGATATTCTCAAATGCTGTCAGCTTTTCCACTGGACTTTTTGAATAACTGACCATGGAAGAAACCAGTTGAAATACTTTTCACTGAAATGCCTTTTGTGAGGAAAGTGCTTTACAGCTTTACAACACACACCATGATCCAATTTCCAAATGGACCCAGTATTTGTAGTTGGACAGTATATTTTAGAAAAGTATTAACACTATTAGAAGTGGCTATTTTTTTCAGAAGTGTTCATTGTTTACAGTCTTAATCCTCACAAAGGTGATGTGTCTCAGGGATGCATTGTGTTGAATATTTGGAAGAACCATAAGAAGACTATCTTCTTATTTCTGCTACCATCTTTATTGGGAACTGCACTACAAAAAAATCCTCCAATATTGCCCAAGTATCTTGAGGAGTCTCCCTTTACTCACATTAATTCCTCAGAGTCTTATTCCCCCAGTTTATATACTGATTTGCTCTCCAGTCAAATATGAAGTGGTCTGTCTTCTTTCAGAGGTTCTAGAAAATTCAGAATTTGTTATCCATAGGTTTGAGGAAGGCGCAGGGGTTATTGCTTGTTTAGGTAACTGCAGTTGTTGTATTTCAGTGCTCCAGTACTGAGAATCTGCTGGTGAACTGCAAGAAATTTGATTTGACAAATAGCTCTCCCAAAAGAAGAGGAACATGATGTCTTGTTCTCCCAACTGAAATGCTTGTAAGCCAGCCAACACCTTTCAAACTGCTGCTCCAGATAATTTGTTAGCTACTCCTCAGATGATCACTTTGTCAAGGCTCATTAACTTAATAGGCAAAGAGAATTCATAGGCCAAAGCCTTATTTGTCTATAATAAATTCAAGTTTATAACCTTTGCTTTTATGGTGATCTATATTGGCTTCTGGGAGGCTTTGCAGTCTAGAACAATACACTCACATTTTAGGATTAAAGTTATTTGTTTTCTGATCAGATCTTGTGCATTGACGTTAACAGGTCTGTGTCAATGTTCAAGAGCTGAAAACCTGTCCCATTTAAGACAGAAACAAAAAATCTGTACCATCAAAGTAGAGAGAAAATTTTGAGAAAATTTTGGAGTAGTAGGTTTCCCTTTGAGAGCAGCAAGTGGGAATGGATACAGGATTTTCATGTCTTGTCCTCTGTCATTATTAACAATTATATGTACAATTAGAAGATAAGTGGCAGCAAAAGAAAATTGTAGCTCAGACTAACACTGTTTCTACAAACAAAAGACTTTGTTCCTGCATAATGTAACAGAACATGTTGAGTTCATGGTCTTTGTGCTGAGAGCTTCATTACATTCATCACAATGACACACTTCAAAAGTGCTTCAGTTCTGTACAAAATTGACTTCCCTGTCTTTTTTTTTTTTTTTTTTTTTTTTTTTTTTTTTGGCACTCCAGTTGCCTGCACAGTTTTTGCTAAAGGGTAGCCTCAATATTGTTAATTTGTGGGATATTTTTCTTTCATAGTTGTTTGTTTTTCTCCTCAGCTTTTGATCATGAGGCCACGTGATTGCATCAATATGTTTGAATTCATGTAGTGGAAAACCATATTTTGTAGTCATAGGAGAAAAGCTTGGAAACATGATCCATTCTTAGAAATAAATGAAAATTTTGTTCATCCTAAGTCTGGTATTTGTGAGCTTTCAGATCCCACTTTGGGGGCTTTGGTGCCTGAATTTAAAATATTTGGCTTGCTTTTTAAATTAAGATTAGTTTCTTTAAGCCTGGCCCAGTTCTAGCTGACACTGTGATCTTCAATCTTAGGCAAGGTACTTAATGAGTTGTGTTTTATTTTCCCAGTCTATGAAAGTATTTTAACAGTGATTTCATGAGCATCTCTGAAATCTAGTGCTATCTGTGACAATTGCAACCTATTATTAACAGCAGTTTGTGTTATTAATAACACAATTAATGATTTTAAGGTATTGGATGAATTAATGATAACAGTTCTTGGGACATCCACTACTTTTTCACCAATGGGGATTAGGGGGAAAAGATACTATTGGCACAGGGCTCTGCAGCAAAGTCTTTTAGAGAAAACAAAATGCTATTTGCATTGATATTCAGGGGTAACTGAGCATCACATGACTCAAAAGAGTTATGCAAATAAAATTGTGCGTAAGTGTATTGGTATGCATATTGGTAATGAGCCTGTAATGTCCATCGGCTCGATTGATATGTGGGGCTACTTCTGATGTGTGGCTGAATTCCCACAGCTGCCAGCATGAGCACACAAGGGCCACTCTGCTCAGTGACTAGTGCATGCCTACAGTGCTATGCACTACTGATTATGGTCACTTGATTTCATTTTAGGGATCCCTGAGATCCCTCTACAGGGTGTGAAGGGACAGCTGAGAAGGTGATGTTTTCTTTTCACTGATCTTAGCAGGAACCTAAGGTAACTCCATTTCACAGAGGTGTGAATGGTGGGGCTCTCTAGTGCTTATTGCTATAGTGTTCTTTCTCATTTGTTATTATCTGTGTGGATTTTTCTTCACAATAACTGTAGTGGTTTCACACCCATGGCTAGCTAAGCATCACCACACCACTCCCTCACTCCCACTCCTCAACAGAACACAGGGAGACATTATGATGGAAGAAAAGCTCATGGGTTGAGATAAGGACAGGGAGATAAACCACAAATTACTGCCTTGGGCAAAACAGAGTTAGCATAGGGAGATTAATGTTATTTTCTGCCTATCACTAGCAGACTAGAGCAGTGAGAAACTAAAAGCAAACTAAAAACACCTTCCTCCCATTTACTCTCTTCCACCTCCTCCTCCCAAGAAGTGCAAGGGAATGGGGAATGGGGGCTGCGGTCAGTCCCTGACACTTCGTCTCCACCACTCCTTCACGGTCACTCTCTGTCCCTGCTCCATGTGGGGTCCCTCCCACAGGATGCTGTCCTTCCTGAACTGAGCCTGTGGGGGCTGCCCACAGGCTGCAGCTCTTCAGGAACTGCTCCCACATGGCTCCATACCACGGGGTCCATCCTTCTGGAGCAAACTGCTCCAGCACGGGTGGCAGCTCCCCCCAGTTTCCCTGCTCCTGCGTGGGCTCCTCTCCACGGGCTGCAGCTGTGACCCTGGGCCTGCTCCTGCAGGGGCTCTCCATGGGCCGCAGCCTCCTCCAGGCCACATCCACCTGCTCAACCAGGGGCTCCTTTATGGTCTGCAGCATGGAGATCTGCTCCATGTGGGACCAATGGGCTGCAGGGGACAGCCTGCTCCACCAGGGGCCTTTCCACGGGCCACAGGAGAACTTGTGCTGTATGCCTGGAGCACCTCCTGCTCTCTTTCTGCACTGACCTTGGGGGCTGCAGGGCTGCTTCTTTCTCAGTTCTCACCCCTCTCTCCCAGCTGCTGTAGTGCAGCAGGATTTTTTTTCCCTTCCTTAACTCTGCTCTCCCAGAGGCCCATCCAAAGTCGCTCATGGCTCGTCTCTGGCCAGCAACGGGTCCCTTTTGGGGCCTTCTAGAGCTGGCTCTGACCTGACATGGGGCAGCTGCTGGGCTCTAGAGACCACCTCTGCATCCCCACTGCTGCCAAACCCTTGCCACATAAACCAAATACAATAACCTGCTGGGAACAAGCTTATTGTCAAAATGATGCATATAGCTGTACTTGTGTGTAGCTGCCTTCCAGGGAGGCTCTTGTCATCATCATTGAAATTCACATCATACGGGAGTACGCATCGTCCCCTTTTCAATACCATGTGTTTAATATTGGAATTATATCTCCCAAAACACATCTAGCTGTATTTTGAGCTTTCTGAAATGCCTGACAACCTGAAGACGAGATCTATCAAGGAGGCAGTAAATAGCATGGAGATTATGAAATTCAGTCTTCAACTTGCCCCAGATAAACACAACCACCTTTCTTGAATTGACAATGAACTTCTTCTGTTTTAGTCATATTCATTTACGTTGAGAAAAAATAAATAAATTAATAATAATAATAATAAAGAATTTGCAAAATTGGAATTGAGTCTGTTTTGGACAAATGAGTTTAAATATTTAATAACATAATTGTAGCAGATTTGTACTTTTACCTATTATGATACCTTGGAATCAACTTCTGGACTGATCTTCATCTTAAACAGTCCAACCACAGACAGCAAGCTATCTGGGAACTAGTACCATTAAATAGCATTGCTTAAAGATGATGGAAGGGAATAAATGAACAATTCTTTGTGTGGAGCAAAGCAAAATAGGCAACACCAAGGTTCAACTTATTCATTGTCAGTGGAAACAAATTCATCTTTTAGTCACAGAGCACTTAGAAAAAAAATGGTACATTTAAAATAAGCCTTGGTAAAGTATTTCACTAAAACCATAAGGTGGCATCTTCAAAGAATAAGCACCACTGACAAAACTGACTTTTAGACATATCTGTGCCTAAACACATATTTAGGCATTCAGAAGTACAGAATATATATCAGCCCCTAGGCAATTTAAGGTATTAAACTGGTCATCACAGAGTCTGATGTGGGTAGTGATGTTCATACTGATCAGCATTGAGGCATCCTGCTGCTGATTTCAGTGAGAATTAGCTATGTGAGTGTTATAGTCTTAACTCCCTGAACAACATCCTTAGAAATTCAAGTACCTCTTTAACTCTGGCACCTAGACATTTCTAAAAATAAGCTTGACTCACAAGTGGGAACACACATTGCAGTGGCTGACAAGATGCAGTGCAGATACATCCAGCTACGTGCCCATAATGCTTAGCTGGTCTGGGCTGCTTCTGAATGCAGCTCAAGAACTTCAATATTTTATAGTTATATATTATACACAAAACAAAATCAGCATAAATGATATTGATTAACTCTCTACAACTGGAATGCAATGTCCCAATGTAGATTGTCCCTGCATGTCCTTAAATTATTCAGGATATTTTGGAAATGATACAAATGAATTGTGGATTTCCCTTATTACTTTTAATTAACAACTTTAAAAGTCTCAACTGGAACAGTTTCCTGTAATTTCTTTTAAATCCTGATTCAAGTGTTCTCTTTAAGTAAATGATCCAGTCACATTGCTGTTGTAGTTAATGAAAGAAAAATGATGCTCAGCTTTCCTGTTATTTTGCATGGATGAATCTCCGATCCTGATAAGCACTAACATTCCTATAGACTCTCATGCTCTTTCCTTTTTCTTTAATGAAGAGATTTCTATTTTGGACATTATTAATTAAAATGATTAGAAAGCTGCACCTTTAGAAAACTCAGAGAGATGATTGCAGGAGAAACTTAATCTGTAGAGGCATAAAATCTCTACAGTTCAAGTGGTTAATTATGTAAAGTTACAGAAGCCTTTCAGGTTAAGATGGGATGCTTCAGGTTAGAGCTGCTGGGCTTTATTTCTAGTTATGCTGTTAACTAACTCTGTTTAGTTGAGCAGTCATGTAATTCTATTTGTCCTGCTTTATCTATCATTAATGATAATCTTCTTAGTTATATTGAGAAAGATAAGTAATATCATTACACAGAATAGAAGAAAATTAAAAGGAAATAGGAAAAAAAAAAAAAGTTGTTTCTATTCTATAATTTGGGAAATGTTTTGTATTGTAGGAATAGCCTAAGAAGTCTAGCAATATTCTTGATTACATGAGGCAAAGCATGGCCAGCAGGCCGAGGGAGGTGATCCTTCCCTTCTGCTCAACACTGATGAGGCTGCGCCTGGAGTACTAGGTACAGTGCTGAGCTCCCAGTACAAGAAAGACCTGCACATACTGGAGCATCCAGCTGAGGGCTACCAAAGTGATCAAGGGATTGGAGAACTTCTGCTGTGAGGAGAGGCTGAAAGAGCTGGGGCTGTTCAGCCTGGAGAAGAGGAGGCTCAGTGGGGGTCTCAAAAAAATCTATAAACACCTGAAGGAAGGGTGTAAAGAGTCGTGCTACATTTAGTGGTTTAGTTGCAGGACAAGAGGCAGTGGGCACAAAGTGGAACACAGGAGGTTCAGTCTGGACATCAGAAATCACTTCTGTGCTGAGCAATTGAGAGAACACTAGCACAAGCTACCCAGAGAAGCTGTCAAGTCTCCTCCTTGGAGATCTCCTAAAGCCACCTGGACGTGGTCCTGGGCAGCCTGCTCTGGGTGTCCCTGCTTGAGCAGGGATGGGACCAGATGGACGCAGAGGTACCTTCCAACCTCATCCATTCTGTGAATCTGTGTTTCTGTGATTTTGTGAATATATAGTTTGATTTTCAGAGATACTGTGTTTTCTGTGAGCTATAGATCTACTTTTTTTTTTTTTTTTTTTTTTTTTAAATGTTCTGCACTCGTGGAAATTAAACTGTATATTCTTAATGCATAAAATGCACAGAAATATTAACACAGTTTAGTTAAATAGCAGTATTTTCTTAACTAGGTCATTAGAGAAGAAATAAATGTCAGTTCTTACAAAGAAAACATCTGTAAATCACTAGTATTAAGGTTTTCCTGCTGTTATGATTACAAACATACCCACGGAGAGACAGCTGGGAATAAAGGAAGGTATATCCTTCCTTTTCAAGCCTATAAGCAAGCCCTGAAATTCAATCTCTCAGTAAGACCAAAGAAACACTCCTGAATGCCAGTCCTATGTGCCAATCCAATGCCTTTTCTGTGTTAATGGTGGAACCAGGAGACTAAAAGGATATCAGACCACTTTTAACTGGATCCTGCCTGAGGATTTTGGCCTGGACAGTCTGTCACCCAGCAGGGGGAGGGTGAGGTGGACCATGACACCCCAGATTGAAATTTAACTGGATCCTGATGTCTTCTACAAAGGATGCTACCCACCAACCTAACACTGTCTCCCGCAGTTATTGTCTAGTGATGTTTCAGATGATTTCATGAAAATCCAAACAGTCCATTCACACCTAAGTCCACACCATAACTATTTTGTTTGAAACAACAACTTCTGTGAGACCCGTTTTCAATATACATAAGCAGTATCTCAAATATTTTGTTCCGGTCTATGAATCTGGTCTAAAAATACCCTTGAAACAGTTCTTCCAAAAAGATAGAGCACTAGAGCTCCATACACAATGTTCAGATACTTCAGAGTGTTGGGAGAAATTTAAACCCATATTTTAAATATTGATTCCATACCAGGTTTAGGTGTATTCAGAACAAATGACAGAAACTTGACAGTGTCACTCTGCAGACAACTGCTACACTAACAAATTGAAGTCATTCACTAATTCAAGTCTTGTCCACAGTGACGAAAGTTAATGGCAATTATTACCTGACAACTGTCTAAAGGCCAAAGTGAGAAATGAGTTTGGAGATTTCAGTTTCATTCCTGTGGATGAATTTCCACATCATAAAAATCATCACTCCATCTGTCACAGTAATTGCTAGACCCTCAGCTCATCAGAAAAACCAAGAATAGATTTAACCTGGAGAACAAATTACTCTTTTTACCCCCAGAGAGAGTTCTTTGAGTTAGAAATGAAATACGACTGTGCAGACAGGGTAAATAAAGCTACTCTATGGCTACCTATGCCTTATATATTGGAGGAAGAATAATTTCCAGGGCTGCATCTACAAACACACATAAATAAATAAATAAATAAATAAATAAATGAGAAAGCTTACTGGTTAAAGCAAAGAACTGGTTAAAGCTTGGAGCTGGGAAAATTCTGTGAACCACTGACAAGTCATATGACCTTTGGCAGATAAAGACTTTCCTTCAAATTTGCCCAGTTGCGAAATATGTGACATGCATCCACAGACCCCAATAGCAGCCCTTGGAGTTAAAATATATTTCCAACAGCTGCAGATATGCATGACTTTCTGTACTGCAAAAACAGGACTGATCATTAGTACCAAGTGGAGTGATAGGAGGCACTGCTGAAAGCAGGTGGGACCTCTAATTACATCAGTGTAATTTGTCATGGAAATGCGAGAAAATTATAACAGCAGCAGTAATGTGCTGGTCTTGTTTTACACTACAGTTATCCCACTGGAATAATATATTGCTGAATCAAGCTCCCAAATGATTTTCTATCTAATTACCACCATTTATTATTGTTGACATAAGCCATATATGTAATTTCTTGCAAATATGTCCATTTTTGTTGGTTTAGTAAGTCAAGTAAGGTTTGAATTTGAATGGGGAATATATCTAAACATACATCTGTGAAACAGAAATCAGAGGGTTGCACTCTTTGCTGAGTCTGTGCTAGGCTAATCATAGAATTATAGAATCATTAAGGTTGGAAAAGACCTCCAAGATCATCTGGTCCAACCATCCTGGACCAGGATGATCATGCAAGCCCATTCATGGACACTGTTTGGAAGGTGTTGCAAAACTAAATGAACTGTTTAAACTCAGTCCTCATCTCTTGTACTCACGGTTTTCACAGCACTTTACTTATTCTGATCCAAAAGCATATAATACTAATTAATCATAGAATCATAGAACTGCTTGGGTTGGAAGAGACCTAAAAGACCATCTACTTTCAACCCCCCAACCATGGTCTGGGATGCCACACACCAGGTCATGTTGCCTGGTTTTGAACAACTCCAGGCATAATTAATGAGATAGTCAGAAACACAGAAATACAGAGATTAAAAAAAATCCTGGCATGATGGGATCCAACTCATTGGTCTAATGTAAAATTTCTATATATTTTTGCTTCCCATTGCAGATTTCCTTTTCCCACTATCAGAACATATCTGTACCTTTATGGGGCCAAGAGTATAATAATTACTTAATATTTATTTATCAGTACTCATTACATTTCTTATTAAAAAAAAAATGTTTCTCTTTAAAATTATTGGCTATATAACTGGAACCATTTGCTTGCAGACACTTCAGTGTGATATAAGCAATGGAACAAAAAACATAAAAACATTATTTAAGAATCTTCTGTAACTTTGAGCTGGACTGAAAGTCTCAAGAAAACTTCAGGAGGTGCTGTGCATTGTTCATTAATTCTGTCTGGCAACACAATTAGTACAAAAAGGTTTATGAAAATGGGAAAAATAACGGAAAGGAAAACCAAAATTGTGAGAAACTAAACTCTCATTTACCTACACAGTACATTTAAGTACATATGCTACAGTAAGGGAGCTGTTTTTAAATACCATCTAGATTTTGAATAAATATCAGATTAATTACAGGTTAAGCTTTTCTTTTGGTGTGGAGAGGACTGATAAACATTTTTATTATTGATTTAAACTCATTTTCATGTAAATATGCCTATAAATGTTTGTAGTATTTAAGAGACATGGAAGATACTGCATAATTTTTTTAAAAAACACTACATGATTCACTAGCCTGGTGAGAAAATTGCCTGTTGTAAAATGCAAGATGAGCTTTCAGATACTCTCAAGAGTCAAAGTGCAACTGATTTTCAATAAAATACAGATTTGGAAGTACCTAAATTACATTTGAAAGTGAAATGTGAGCTACTAAAGGAATACAGGACAGAGATACGTAGGCAAGAATCTCTTAATTTCTGTTTAAATTCCATAGTTTGTCATGTTGTTGCTTTGGAAACCATGACACTTCTGCTCTTCTGTCTCAGCTTGAATAATGAATTTTCTTTCTTTCTTTTCACGTTTCAAATTGAAAGTAGGCTGAGTATACACAAGCTAGAACACATCAGCCCATTTTTAATTCCTAATTAAAGCAATTTCACTCCAGTTGACTTGTGTCCATATTTTCTTACTTCCATTGATGGTATGAGAATTAGTAGCTCAGTCCTTCGAGAAGAATATTTTAAAGCTATTATGGCATTTGTGGAGTAGTTGGATTTACTACATGTTTGTCCAACAAAGTTATCTGTTGATTACTTAAAAATTATTTTTTTTTCCCTCTAGACTTACCTTCCAATGATGTAACCCTGCAGTAAGATCTAAATATGATTTCAGATCTTTAACATTTCTGTTATAGATTTCCACCTCAGTTCAGAATATACATAAGAAGGACAGTTTATCCTGGTGACAAGTGCTTTTGAAAAAAAAAAGAAAAAAAAGTCACACAATAAATAAACGTTTCTCAGGATTTACTGTTTATCAATATCCCCACAAGAGTCTCTTTCCAGCTACTGTCTGTGAAGGACCCTGGGATCAGAACCAAAATCTCTGGGAGTCTGAAAATACTGAAAATAACTGAAAAGTGAAGGGTGAATATTTAGAGTTAAAATTTTGACAATGTAAGTTACATAGTTGTTGTACTTCACCATAGTTTCTTAAGCATCAGAGCATTTATGTATATTAATTTGAGAAGTATCACTTGGTGGGGGACAGAAAAGGGAGAGGAGAAAAAAGTATTCTTATTTATTGCCAAGAAATATAGGGGAAATACAAAATCCTGAGCATCAATTTTTGGTAGGAGACAGTAAAAAGGACAAAACTACCCCTGCTAAAGCATACGTACTTATGCAAGGATTTTCAGTGCAAATTTATAATACTGGGACAAATAACATAGATGTTCATCTTAAGCTACAGTCATTATAAGGCACTGTATAGGTATGAAGTCACTGGAAAAAGTAAAGCCACTGGGAAGGTCCATGGGAAAGAAAATGAAAAAATGCACATTTTATGTCCAGAAAGGGTTACAAGCTCTACACATCCCTGAGTTTTGTGGAAGTCTAGTTATGCAACTGACCTGTTTGAGTTGAACCTAAATTTAACTAAGTTGTTGGTGTAAATATGCATACAGAATTTGTTGATGTTTTGGGATCTTAAACAGTTTATTCTTTAAAAGGTTTTTGCTTCATTTTTAAAGAACAGCACTAGCAAGTCAAACCAAGCCAAGCTTTCATGTTGTCACATTTAAATTTGCCAATTTTGTTACTCCTGTATTACCACTTCACACAGAAAAAAACTTGGTAGTTTAGTGTCACATAACAGCAATGCGGCATTGATACAACTTACAAAATGACAGCTTTTCTTCAGCTTGCCCAAAGAAATGGTGAATAGTACAAATTAATTTTAGTCTTGTCTACCTAAATGTAGACATGTTATAATTGCTCCCGTCACAATAAGGGTCTGGATATCTAATTTATCTTTTTTTTTAAAAAATATTTTTTAATTTTTTTTTTAGTGGCAGGTAGTTGAAGAACAGAGAGGCTAAATGCCTATTGTCCCAAAGGAAATCCACAGGGAGGCTGGGAAGTTTCAGACTCACTTGCTAAAAGGAGTTACAAACAAAGCACACAAATCAAGAATACAAATTCAAATTTTAGTAACATGTGAATGTAAATCAGTGTCATTATCTTTTCTGAAAAGTCAAGATGACGTCAATAGATATGAAAATAAATTCATAGAAAAAAGTAGAATTCATGTGATTTAGGAATGTTGATATTGTTTGGTCAAATAATTAACCAAAATGCAGGAATTCAGTAGTATTCTGAAGGGATTTTCCTAGCTACAAAAGAAAAAAGCCAAGTGAATTAATATAGGACCTAATAAAAATAAATAAGTAAAAGGTGTTAGCATTTAACCTCTCAAGACTTAAACCATTCTCCAGGTAGACAACATGAGATAAGAAGTGAAAAGAAGTTGTCTCATTTTCTTCTGTAAAATGCTGACTGTTTTCAGAGTCTTAATATGAGACTTTGTTTACCTCTGGTCTCTGCCAGGACATAACTGCACAGCATTAACACTTACTGTGGGAATATTTAATGAGTCTAGAATGGTATCTGTGAAATACATTAACTGAATTCATGAACCTCTTCCAACATTAATTTGCATGTTCTGCATTTTAATTGAAAAGGAAGAGAGTCTGTGTTTGGAACTAACATGTAGGAATGTCTGAATGGATAAAGGAATTCAACAACCAAACTAACTATGATAAGTTTAACAGTAGGTTGCAAATTTAAATGAATTTAGATGCCTCAGATGTGTAGAATGTCTCCAGGTCTATCCTTGCACCAGGAGAAAAAAAGAAGCAATCGAACTATCAACTTAACTTGGGTGCAAAAATGAACATTATATACAGAAGTAACTGACAAGTGAAATAACCCTCTTTGGGTTTACTGATGTATGCATTTGGAGAATTGATGAAGAAAAGATCATTTAAACACATTATTTATAATAGTAGATGTTCCTGGTGAGTTGGAAGAGAGGTATAATATAAAATAAAATAAGATATGAGTTTGGAATTCTAAACACAAGAGCCTATTGCCATGGAATTTCCTGCCAGTCTTGCATATGCAAGACAGGAAAATGTGGATGACCATCCAATGCATGTGCATATATTCACACTACCATTTGTATCATCTGAGTAATCCATATTTTATGGATGAAGAGTTTCACTGATTGCAAGGTAGAACTGTTTTATCCTCAAAAAGTAATGCATGGAGAACTGAAACAAAAAATTGCAATGTTAGCTCAGTTTGTGTGTGCAGGATCAATATGGACAAAGGATTCCAATCTCCAAAAGTAGCTTCCTTGTGTTGCTATTTTTTTTTAGTGCTAAATGCTGATGGAATTCTGTTTTTTGTCCTTGTTATAACTGGATGAGTTGCTGGTATAAATCCAACTGTGATGTTTTTTATTGATGGCATCTCATTTGAGGTGCTTTATGCTTCCTTGTGCTTCCCTGTCTGTCTGCTATTCATGCACCTGTCTCTTAGATAGCACTGTCTTTTCTCTCGGTGTACCCAGCCCAATTGGTTCTGGCCCATAACATTTGAGAACCAAAGTAAAGATACTTGCAGAGAGAAATGATTAGTTGGAAACAGTGAGCAAGATTATGTTCTAGATAAAACTGTTTACCTAATGAATGGAATCTGAAAGTGGTAGAAACATGGCAGCAGCATTACCCTTCACATTACAGTAAGCTTAAAACAACCCAAGAACTTCGGGTTTCTTTGCTGATTGAAGTGAAGACTGTAGTTATATGAAGTGATCCCTAACCTAGAAGAAGTGTTTGAAAAGCTTAGCAAAGGAAAGTAAGCCTGTTGTCCTGGACTTATGCTATTAAGTGTATTAATGACATCAAATCAGTTCCTAGAAATGTCCACAAATTGACTGCTTATCAGTTCAGTCATGCTTACTATTTTTGCAGGTCTTTTAAAACCAGTTTGCAGTGTTTTAGTCAACTGACTTAACTACTAGGTTTGTAACTATACAGTTCACCTTAATGACTGTCATAGCCTTACAGTTCTTCATGAATTTCTTTCACGGTTCTTTCCTAAATAGCCAAATTTCTCTTCAAGTATTGAATTTAATGAGCATCTTTAAATAAATGGTGCTTTATCAGTTAATTTAGGGATGTAAGGATTGACATAATGGAATATACAAATAATTTTTTTACTCCATTGCTCATCTAATCCAATCTATGGCCTATAATCAAAGACAAGCAAAATCAATTACTAGTCTGCTTGGACAATATTGCAATATCGTACTGTGGAAGATGACTATGTCTGACCTCCCACTGTAAGGAACCCCAGAATGATAAAATTTAATAGCTTTTTAAAACTTTTTATATCTAGTTCTAGTGTATAATTCATCGTCAGACCTCACGGTGCAAAATGCTGACTGCTTCCTGTGAAATTCTGATTACCTCTGGCTTCTATCAAGTACAAAAGAATCATGCTTCATGAAGATTAGATTATTGACAGGAGAGCTTAAGCTCTTGAATTTCTTCAGTGTTCATCTTTCATTTTAAAATACATTCTTCATACTTATGCATTTTCAAATTACCATTCATTATCCTGTTTGTTTGTACTCTGTTTGTATGTCATTTATGTTTATGTGCCTTGCATTATTTCTACTTTTGTTTTTCCCTGTGCGTATTTCTCTGGCCTTTATGTTTTTTGTGTTTGGAACTGCACACACATACATGCATGCTTGGCTGATTGCAATGACAGAGAAAATGACGCTAAACAACAGCAGAATTACATTCTCACCTCTGGTCTGTTAAAAAATAAAAATAAAAATAAAAATAAAAATAAAAATAAAAATAAAAATAAAAATAAAAATAAAAATAAAAATAAAAATAAAAATAAAAATCCAACCCATGTTCCCAGGTTGCAGAGAGATAATGTATATCCAAATAGGAGAGATAACATTATCTGAAGGTATCACACAGGTGCAGTAAACATTGTATCAGAAGTAATTGCAATATGAAGTGTGCTGTTCTGGTTTTAGGTTGTAATCATAATTTCGCATTCTTTCTGTTGTGATAATCTTTTTTGTTTTAATGAACCACTTGTGTGGAAGCTGAATGCACTCCTTTTCTGGCTGATTCACCTGGACAGGTAGCATAATTCATTGCAGTACACACATGAGAATTAATAAGTAGAACAGAGGAAATAAACTTGGTCTTATGCAGAAATAGAATTAAAATTCACATTTATATGGAAAATGTTCTTATTGTGCAAATACAGTGATACAGAATCTCATGGGGTACAGAAATGTTTGTTAATGGCATGCTATGATTTGGCATCAGACAGTTTTTCATTGCTGTTTTAAATCACTTTAATTAATTGTCATCATCCATATGCTTTCTCTTGAATGAGTAAAATGCAGTGCAATGACTCTACCATGAAATGAACTTTGTGCTTATTTTTCTTTGCATGGAGATGGGTAGGAATTTTGCAAATTAGTTTAATGAGTTTCAGTTATTTCAGTGTTGTCATTAGGGTTATCTATCTATTATTTCCCTACTCTTTAAAAGGAAGCAGATGCAGTGTAAAAGCCCTATGAATTATTTTACAACTGCCATCTTGAGTACAAAGAAAGTCAACCCTCCTTTGAGAAGAGAAAACAAAGCTAAGCTTTTCTAGGCAATAAATGCAGTATTGCAAAAAGCCAATGTGACTATTAATAATCTCTGTCCATTTTGTTAATGTGAAGATTGCAGAGTTCTCTGTTGAAATCACATAGTACTTTTTTTTTTTTTTTTAAATACTGAATTGGAATTAGGTCTGTAATTCCTGAAGGGAAAGGAACTCTCAAAATTCTTATAAATGGTATTCATAACTTTAAATGAACTTCTATGGACTGTAGTAGAAAAGTACCTGAAAATGTGAGATCTTTACAGATTTTTCTGGTGTCTGAATGTTTAACCATTTGTTTTCTTGTCCTCCTATTTAGCACATATCTCCTGTGAAACTGAACTTTGACAAAAATAATTCAGTTAAATATTCTGTTAAAATCCTGGTCTTGACACTTTCTGAAATACAAGCTTTTACTGGCTATTAGCATCAATATGAACAATTTCCTAGCTTACAGCATTTCAGAATTTATGCTGTATTCACAGACTGTAAATTAGATGAGCTTTTTCTTTAGCTGATAGAAGCAATTTCATTACTTCCCTACTCACTTTTTTTTTTTTTTTTAGCAATGCAACTTATAAATACATGTATGATGTGCACTTTGGGATTTTTCAACTGCAAATCTTATGAGTCTATTGTGTCTATATGAATATTAGTACAACTTCAAAGATTTCCTAGATTTCTAAGTTTTGTCATTCAAAGTTCCTTAAAAGAGAACCAGTTTTTCAAAAGCTTGCTAATGTCTTTTGACATTTGCTTAAACTGCAATGGGATTTTGCTATAGATACTTGGGTCATTACTAGCACAGAAACCTAATGAGCTTTGTGTGCGATAAATATGTTTCATTATGGAAGCAATACACGGTTCTGGAAATACATCCACGCTGGTGTTCTGGGACGGTGGTGAGTGCTGTGCACTACAGTTGCCACAGAACATCTACTGATGGAAATTGTGCTACGTACTCCTCAGGCACCCCACTGGTCAAGCGCCCTGCAGCAGAGGCTCAGCTGTGGTGGGACGAGGCCACTGCCTGCATCTTGTGGTGCTGGGGGTAAATTCCTACTCTCATCACGTGTATCAAAACCTGAAGAACCATACATATGTGGCTGTGTGCAATTATTGCAATAGTTGCATTTTTATCAGAAAAAGAAATAAATTTGAAATTAAATAGGGCAGATAATGATATATATATAAAAAAATAAATAGGGAGAAGCTGAATGACTCCATCCAGCTATATAATGCCACAAGCTTTAGCACTCTGCCTGTGAATTATTACAACACTATTCTGATCATTCTGATTATTTAGTGTCTCCAGGCATCCTTAGTAGAAGTTTTATTTTAAAAAGTCTTTAGAATTAGTTTAGAATTTTCCCTTATTGAAGCTTATTTCTTTTTACTCAGCAAGAATACTTGTGTCACAGAGCAATCAAACAATCTCCAAGTCTCTTGCACCCTGCGTAATTCACTGGAGTGGTAATGCTTGGAAAGCACTAATGCTGAAAGAGTGTTAGGAGTGACAACAAATACTAAGTGAGGTATGGCATTCAAGTGCATCAGCATGGAAAAAAAAAAAACAACAAAACAAACAAACAAACAAACAAAAAAAACACAATTAAAAACAACTTACTGACATTGGATTACATAAGCGTCATGTCAAAGACCAGGGAGGAGGGTAATCAGGAGGATGACAGATACTTTCTTCAGATCTTCAGAAAGGATTGGAAACTCAGCACTGGATAGGCACTGGTATCAGGGTACCACGATGCAGGTAATTGGGAGGCCATGCCAAGCACATCAGGAAGCCTTCTGTCATTCCTAAACAAATGCTTCCAATTTAAATTCACAAAAATATCACTGCATCCTCCTCCTCAGCTGTAATTAGAGCCAAACACAAAGTTTTTGTTAATGGACCACTTCTAATTGATACTGCTTAAACAAGTGAGAAGGTGAGATTTTTCTCTCCTCTACCATTCACCTTTTTTTTTTTTTTTTTTTTCTTTTATCCTACATAGCTGTGTAAGATTTCCCTTATTTCAAATATTTTGAGATTTTTGAGATGCAAACCTCAGTCTTCACTTAGCTGGTATAATTGCAAAACTGACGTCATCAATGAGTGTTTCAAGTCCCAGCTGAATCTTTATAATTAATTATATTCATTACAGTAATGATAACAACAATAAACAATAACTGAGATAAACAATAATAATATTAATAACAATACTTTTTAAAAGAATGAGAGGCTAGTCAGAAAGGTTGAGATGCATTTTTTTTTTCAAAAACAGAATGTCTTGGACTGTCATGGAGACTTAACATGTTCCGTTTTTAATGAACATGAGAAAAGGGTATGAACATGGAACATAATGAATTAGAAGGATGATGGGGTGAAATGGACAAATTTAAGGAAAATTAGAAATGTATCATATAACAGTCATTAGTACCTAGCAGTGAAATCTAGAACAGAGTAAACTCTCAAAAGAACAAGGTACCATGTCTGAATCATTAAATTAAGTCTCACATTTCTTAAACGTCGGTTCCACTTAATTATATATAAAGTTATCACAGTGGGTTTTAGTACAGTTTTCATTCAGGATGTTTAGTTTGCTCAATACCGTTTCCTTCACAGTACTGTGTAAGTCTGTATTTACCCTTTGTGTAAATATTAGACTACATGTGAAACTTTGCAAGCAGTATAACCCTTCCACTCTACTCTTTTAAATAGCATTCCTAAATATTTTCAGTCCCCCGCATATCATTCCAAACTTCATCAGCTGTTTTAAATATTATATTTCAAACTAAAATAGCAATTCCTTTTCAGATAAGCATACTTGCCATATTTTAAAGCTTATCATTATCTCCTGCAATTACCTCAGCTGTAAGGAAGCAGATTTGAAGTCTGTGGATGTTTCACCACTTTGAGGACAGGTGCTGACTTAAGCACACTCTTAATAAAGCGGTATAATTAGCTTTGTTCCAGGAGCTGCAACATTTCTGAAGCATTCCACTGAGTCACAGTTTCACCTTGCATTCTTCCTTATTTCTACATGATGCTAATTTAGTGCTGCAATAACTCAGATACTTTAAGTTGGGAAATGTGGCTAACCACTTCTCTTTGGCTACTGCTTGGAGAAGGAAGGAGAGAAGGATGAGGTCAGCAACCTCATTGACTCCATTTGTGCAAGAGAAATTATTCCAGAGAACCTGGACAAAGATGTAATGTAGTCCTTATTCTTCATGTCTGTAGGCAGTGACAGCCTAATCCTTTTGTTTTTCTTTTGTCCATTGGGTAGGTATGCAGCATAGCAATACTATTTGTAGAATATCTATTAAAAACAAAAAAAATTAAAAAGGAGTTATGGTTGCTGAGTCACTCCAAAAATCCTTGCTGCATGTGCCTGTACTGGAAAACAGTGTTATAGCTCGTGCGTAGCTTTATTGCCGAAGGGTGATCTGAAGGTAGCAGGGTTGAATGTCCTTTTCTCTGAAGCTTCCTGTTTATCTCTGATTGGAGACTGTCTGGTTGGTTTGATGCTTTTATTATAGGTCAGTGACTGTCAGTGCTGCATATTATCAAGCTGTTTGTAGCTGAGATAAAATTAATACCCAAAAAAGTACTCTCTGGTCTTCTAATTAATCCCATAGGAAAGCAAAACCTCATTTAAGTTAAACGTTTAGCTTTCGGCAGCATCAAGAAAAGCTGGTTTCACTTCACTGAGCTGAATTAAAACTCCACATTAATGGAATTAAAGCATGTTGCCTTTTTAAACTTTTACATCCATCAAAGAAAATGGTTAGAAACTCTGTAAACAACTGCACTGCTACCTCTAGTCCTTGACATAAGAAACAACATGCTGAGAGTACATCATAAAACCAAACAGTATTAGTATTCCCCTCACTGCTACCCAGTGGAAATTTTTTCAGTATTGTATGTATTGGTCTTCTTTTAATATTGTGAATAACAAGGAATAAATCAGAGCTCAGGTTTATTTATTTATTTATTTGCACAGAATTTGTTGATAGACAAATCCGTTTTGTAGTGTATACCGTTCTTCTGTGTGGTAGCTTCAGGGTTGGGATTTCAACAGAGTTGCTCGGAAGCCAGTCTTTGGCAAGGTCTGTCCAGCCTGTGACACTGGCCCCATCCCCCATCACTGCTCCTTTACAAGAAGGCACAGGTCAATCAATTTAGGAAGCAATTAATGATATCTCTGCTGTCTGTTTTCACTTGCCAAAGCAAATAACGTGAAAACTAATGAATTCTTTTGCTATGGCAAATGGAGGACAACTGTTCTTTGTTGGTAGGAAGTGGGCTGGGAAAGGAAAGTAGATGGTTTTTCTAGGACTCCATGTGAAAAGACAATGTGCATTGTTTTTTATATGTGCAGAAGAGACCAGGAAAAATTTGGTATTGTAGCAACCTTCTTTCTTCCACTCTGAATGCATTGGCAGGTTTTGAGGTGAATTATGATTTGATTGTCATGCAGTCTGATCCCTTAATGCCAGTTTGTCCTTCTTTTTATTTGCCAAATTGCATTGTAGAAGTTTAAAACACAATGAATGTTTCCCAAATGTGATTGTTTCACCCCAGATGGGGGTTGCACTGGAATATCGTGTGTTGGTGAAAGTGCCACATCGTTTGTGATGTGAATACAGTATTTCCTGTGGTCCCTACAAGGGAAAGAAGAATTCACAATGTTGCCATTGGTTTCAGCATCACCCACAGAGTAGAAGTGCAATTAAAGCATCCTTGAGCTAGAACAGAATTAGAACTGAGGAGATGGACTATCCCCCTCCTTTTTACTATAACACTTAGTAATTTTGTTATTTTCATAATAATAATTTCAAAAATATGTTGACACCATGCTGCCTTATTTTTATTATTTTACAAAGACATAAAGACAAGCTTTATGTCAAGCATAATGGCAAGCTTTGTTTAAAAAACAGATTTAAAAAAAAAAATAGAAAAAAAGAAAAAAAGCAAGCAACCAACCAACCAAAAAAACTTAAACCCATTAAAAAAAAAAAAAAAAAGAGAGAGAGTTTGGGTTCTGTGCCTATTTTGCCTCTTATTATTTATTTAGAATTTCATTCTTTGTTCCTCCACTCATATGAATTTTCTTACAAGAATAGTATATACCCATTGTCTCAAAGAACTAAAATTAAATGGAATTAAATTAAAATTGGTATTTTACAGGAATAAAAGTCTATGAGATTCATTTCTTCAGGGAAACTCTATATTAAGTGTCTGGAATACTGAGTGATATATTAAAATATTATTACTTTATATTATTAAAACAATTGAGATGTTCTTTCTTCATTCATTTCAGAGGAAAGGTGGCATTTTTTAAGCCTAAATGTCAAATTTTGAAAACTTAGATCTGTGAGTGTAAAAATGTAGTAATTATTGAAATATCTCAGTATTGTTGTATATGTCTGTGTTTAGGCATTCATCATAGCAAATGTTGGTGTCATTAACTCATTAGAAGTTGTATTTTGTGCACCAAAATATGCGGTACATGATCTTTGGCACTTGTACAAGTGTACTAAGCATGTGATAGAAACTGCTTCTTTATGCTAATTCCACCACTTTGACAGAAGCCATCAAGAGCTTTATCTTTTAAATCAGTCAGTCAGGAATTGTATTAAACAGCTATTTTTTTGTCAGCTACACAGCCACTTGTGTCAAACAACAGTTAAACTGTGTTTTTAATTTTTAGCTGTCATTGTATTCATGATGATACCTTGGCATAAAGTTGCACTGAGCATCAAATTTTATAAATGGCACATAAAAATTAATTTTCATATCACCAATTAAGAATTATTTTTATCCAAAGAGGCCAAGGATTCATTTTAACTGTATGTCACGAATACCTAGGATTGAAAAGGGGTTGCTAATGAGTGGAATATTGCCACTAGCTGAGACCCCTGCTTGGAAGGAGCGATGTATGAGGTTCCTTGTGCAGCTCTGCATAACTAGGTAGTCACTCCAGAGAGAGATACTGATGACATCTAGTGCTTGAAACAGTTGGCAATTTCAGCAGAATACTGAATTGAAATTGCAGCTTTAATTCATACTCAATATGAGTAAGAATTACTTAGCAGAGTACTTGATATAATAGAAAATAATATTACTATCTATCCTAGTCTTTTTCTTTTCACTTAGTGGTTGAAATGTAGCGATGATTTTATTTTCTTAAGAATTTGCCTTTCCCTCTGAATATTCTTCTTTTGTCAGCCTGTCTGGATGACCCTTTGGTTGATTTGCTGTTTGTTGCCCCACCCATAACAATTCTGTGCAAGAAATTGCAGGTGTGATGGTACAGCCCAAATTCTCAAGTGGCTGAGGAGAGTGATGAGTGAGTTCTGGGTTCCTCGCCCTTTTGCTGAGGTCTTACACATCTGATATTCTGAAAGGAATGAATATCCACTTTTGTCAGAGCAGGGCTTTGGAAGTGGTTTTGACTGGGCACCCAAAATGAAGGAACCTGGTGCTCCTACGCACTTCTGGAAAAGCTGTTTGATCTCATTTCAGTTTTCTGTTCCAATGATTTTCCTTACAAAGTTCATAATTAACATTTTCAAGAACCATTCTAAATAGTAATCATATGTGTTAAGAAAAAAAAAAATCACATAAAAAGATTCCTTTTTTAAAAGTGTGTGAATACTGAAATCCAATAATAACTTGATGAAAGTGCAGACAATACTGGCCTTAAATCTGGGTACGCCTACATTCAGCAGGGTAATTTCTTCCACATCAAAGAAGATTTTATCATATCAAAGAGCAGATCATTTATAAAGACTGGTAGGTTTTGTTAATTCTGTAAGGGCCATTGTGAATAGTATAATGAAAAAAATCATAATCTTTATTGATCTGTTATATAAGATGATTGGAAACAGCATGATCTGACAGACAGGTTGTAATCTACAGGTTTGGCACCAGGTAGCCAGGATTAATTATCCATCCTCAAAAGCAGTTTTTGTAATCAGTCAAATGCAGCATTGCTGTTCAGGTGGGGAATGAGAATCTGTCACAAAGACCACCCCTTTCTTCAATATGACTCTTCCGCTGCAGAAGTAAGAGTTCACTGTTCCATAAATTCAGTAAACGTAGTCTACTCTTTTATTTGCAACATCCAAATACAGTCACGTCCCACATTTTTACTATTCGGTATATTTTTTTGACCTTTGTATGTTGCTAATTTTCTAGATAAATGGTCAATTATTTGCTTTTAGTGTTCAGCAGCTGAAAATCCTATTGTTAATGCTCTCGTAATTTTGCTCATTTTGAAGCTGGTCAGATTTTTACAAATATGTTTGCTTGTAGTGAAATCTTTTTAGGGAGAAGAAACAAAGCTTTCACAATTCAAGCCATTTTGGCTAGTTGTGGTTGGATGTAAATGTTGCAGTTCTGCTCATATTGGTATGCTATGGCTCTAGTAATGATGAGGTTCTGAAATAGAGAAAGGTGGCTTAAGATTTTTAAGGAAAAGTGCAATATCAGCTGTCATTCCTTAGCTTCCCTTTCCTATGACAGCATTGCTTTCTAAAACAGAAGAACACTACCTAAGACTGAGGGGGTTGACTCAGATACGTACCGTGTTGTATGCAAATACTTGTGAAATAAACATTCACTCAGATTCTTGCAGGAAGCTTTCGGTTGCTACCATGCCACATCTGCCTGATAGACTTTTCTTCCCACAAAATATGTAGCATCTGTTGTGAGAATATTAGCTATATCTTTAAAGGGTCTGTTGAGAGTTTGGCATTGGCAATGTAGTTCAGGCATGGCTTTGCCATCCTTCCTCTAGACAAAGACCTTGATGTGCAGTGTGACTTAGAGGGGCACCACCTGCATCATCATCCCTTCTCTCTGCTGGGTTCTTGTTCCTTCTGCCAGCCATATTCTTGCATCTCTTGGTGCAGCTTCAGGGAGTAAAATTTCTGAGAGTCAAGGGCTAGTGGAACGGATGGAGGAGTTATGGATCTGCTGTGCCACTTCTGTACATGTACAGGGGTAAAGGTGATGGGGAAGCTGTTCACTTCCTTAGTCATTGATCTGGGGAGATAGTACAAGAACGTAAGGATAAATGTTCCCTTCCATCTCTGTAGAGGAAGAAGACAGAAGACAAGCCACAACCTTTTTTATTTTTTTTTAATTTTTTAAATTTTTTTAAACAAAGAAGGCAGTTGAAAAATACACAAACATATGCAAGATGCAAACTTAATGTGAAATTTTAACTAATATTTCTAGTATTATTTCTAGTAGTATTTCTATTATTCATAGTAGTATTTCTATTATTATCATAGTAGTATTTCTATTATTCTACAATGTTTGTCCAACTCAAGAACAATTCTGTTCACACCAGGATGTCAGAGTCTCTTCTGGAGTTTCTCCCCTTTATATCCTGTCCTTTGTTATACAATAGATAAAAGCTCTGTAGTTCTTTGAGCAAGGGGAGTATACTTTCCCACAAGCCTTCTGAAATATTCAGAACAAGGATGAGTACAACAGTTTACTAATATGAAACAAGAGCACAATGGTCTCAACTGGAAATACAAGCAGTCAACAGATCTTTTGTTTGTCCTGCAGCAAGATACCATGTGTCACAAGTCTATGTGTTATACAGAAAAATCAAATCTGTGCTGTAAGACAGACAAGAATGGCTATGCTACAGGAAAACGTGCATGTAAAATATATGCATTATTCGTTGATGTTGAATGTCTTAGCTCTTACTAAGAACAAGGTCTACTTCTGAACAGCTTGAGTTGTACACAAAGCTGGAAAACAAGACAAGACCTGCAGTTAGTAGAATAAGTGATAAAAAACTGTCAAAGATTTTTATTTTTTTTTAATCTGTGGTTTGCATTATTAATATTTAGATTCACTATGTGATGTAGCCTTTTAACTAATCATAGAACACACCCAGACACTTCTACACTTCTATTTTTTTATTTATTTATTTTAAACAGTCTTCAGTAAGGAAAGCAATTTGTTATTGCACAACTGCCTGATGTGTTGTTATTCATTTATATTTGCATGAATATTAATGGTTTAATGCTATTATACAACAGTATAATACTGAAGTTAACATTTGCTGTGTAATTTATTGTGCTTAGCTAACACACTAACCATTTTTGAGGTTCCTCCGTTGTGAGAATGCAACATAGGAGACCAGTCATTAGATGTCAGGATTTTCAATTGGAATGATTTTTCCTTCCACAGAGCTTTCATTTTCCTTAGAAAATACTTTTTTTTTCCCTAAATGTTGTGTCTCAGATTGATAAAATATCATGGAAAGACTCAAGCTAGTTAAAATCCGATACAAATAGCAAATGTTGACTGAAATTTGTAAAATCCGAAGTTACATTATGGTGTAATAATGTACACCATAATTGTACCATAATTGTACCATAATTGTCCGGGGCTGGTGCCAACGCAGAAATCTTGGGGTTTTTGATCATGGGGCACTTTACTCAGCACCTGGCCTGATGGCCGCAGACAGGTCCCTATCTTTTAGGGGAAAAAGGATCCTGGGCCAGGAGCTGGCAGGGCTCATTGAGAGGGCTTTAAACTAGGTAGGAAGGGGGATGGGGCTGAAGCTAGGATTGTTGGGGCTGTGCCAGGGGGAACGATGGCAAGGCCGAAGGATAAGGCAATGGCCCAGCTGAAGTGCATCTACACCAATGCACGCAGCATGGGTAACAAACAGGAGGAGCTGGAAGCCATTGTGCGGCAGGCAGGCTACGACTTGGTTGCCATCACGGAGACGTGGTGGGACCAGTCTCATGACTGGAGTGCTGCAATGCCTGGCTATAAGCTCTATAGAAGGGACAGGCAGCACAGAAGGGGTGGTGGGGTGGCTCTCTATATTAGAGAGTCTTTTGAGGTTGTAGAACTCGAGGCTGGGAACGACAAGGTCGAGTCCCTTTGGGTTAGGATCGGCAGGGACAACAAGGCTAGTGTCCTGGTCGGGGTCTGCTATAGACCGCCGAACCAGGATGAGGAGACGGATGAGGAACTCTACAGGCAGCTGACACAAGTTGCAAAATCGTCAGCTCTTGTACTCGTGGGGGACTTCAACTTCCCTGACATATCCTGGAAGCACAACACAGCCCTGAGAAAGCAGTCTAGGAGGTTTCTGGAGAGCGTGGAAGATAGCTTCCTGACGCAGCTGGTTAGTGAACCTACCAGGGGTGGTGCCCCGCTAGACCTTCTCTTCACAAACAGAGAAGGACTGGTGGAGGATGTGATTGTCGGGAGCTGTCTTGGGCAGAGTGACCACGCAATGGTGGAGTTCACTATTCTTGGTGAGGCCAGGAAGGGGACCAGTAAAACCGCTGTATTGGACTTTCGGAGGGCTGACTTTGAGCTGCTCAGGACACTAGTTGGTGGAGTCCCTTGGGAGGCGGTTCTGAAGGGCAGAGGAGTCCAGGAAGGCTGGGCGCTCTTCAAGAGGGAAATCTTAATGGCGCAGGAACGGTCTGTCCCCAAGTGCCCAAAGATGAGCTGGCGGGGAAGAAGACTGGCCTGGCTCAACAGAGAATTGTGGCTTGATCTTAGGAGAAAAAAGAGGGTTTATAAGCTTTGGAAAAGTGGGCAGGCCACTAGGGAGGACTTTAAGGATTTAGCGAGGCTGTGCAGGGACAAAATTAGGAAGGCTAAAGCTCATCTGGAGCTCAATCTGGCTACTGCCGTTAAAGATAACAAAAAAAGTTTCTATAAATACATCAACACAAAAAGGAGGACTAAGGAGAATCTCCATCCTTTACTGGATGCGGGGGGAAACTTAGTTACAAGAGATGAGGAAAAGGCGGAGGTGCTCAATGCCTTCTTTGCCTCAGTCTTTAGTGGCAATACCGGTTGTTCTCTGGATACTCAGTACCCTGAGCTGGTGGAAGGGGATGGGGAGCAGGATGTGGCCCTCATTATCCATGAAGAACTGGTTGGTGACCTGCTACGGCAGTTAGATGTGCACAAGTCGATGGGGCCGGATGGGATCCACCCAAGGGTACTGAGAGAACTGGCAGAGGAGCTGGCCAAGCCACTATCCATCATTTATCAGCAGTCCTGGCTATCGGGGGAGGTCCCAGTTGACTGGCGGCTAGCAAATGTGACGCCCATCTACAAGAAGGGCCGGAGGGCAGACCCGGGAAATTACAGGCCTGTCAGTTTGACCTCAGTGCCAGGAAAGCTCATGGAGCAGATCCTCCTGAGAGTCATCACGCAGCACTTGCAGGGCAAGCAGACGATCAGGCCCAGTCAGCATGGGTTTATGAAAGGCAGGTCCTGCTTGACGAACCTGATCTCCTTCTGTGACAAAGTGACGTGCTGGGTGGATGAGGGAAAGGCTGTGGATGTGGTCTACCTTGACTTCAGCAAGGCTTTTGACACCGTCTCCCACAGCATTCTCCTCAAGAAACTGGCTGCCCTAGGCTTGGACTGGCGCACGCTTCGTTGGGTTAGAAACTGGCTGGATAGCCGGGCCCAAAGAGTCGTGGTGAATGGAGTCAAGTCCAGTTGGAGGCCAGTCACTAGTGGCGTCCCCCAGGGCTCGGTGCTGGGGCCGGTCCTCTTTAATATCTTCATCGATGATCTGGACGAGGGCATTGAGTGCACCCTCAGTAAGTTTGCAGATGACACCAAGCTATGCGCATGTGTCGATCTGCTTGAGGGTAGGAAAGCTCTGCAGGAGGATCTGGATAGGCTGCACCGATGGGCTGAGGTCAACTGCATGAAGTTTAACAAGACCAAGTGCCGGGTCCTGCACCTGGGGCGCAATAACCCCAAGCAGAGCTATAGGCTGGGAGAGGAATGGTTGGAGAGCTGCCAGGCAGAGAAGGACCTGGGAGTGATGGTGGATAGTCAGCTGAATATGAGCCAGCAGTGTGCTCAGGTGGCCAAGAAGGCCAACAGCATCCTGGCTTGTATCAGGAACAGTGTGACCAGCAGGGCTAGGGAGGTTATCGTCCCCCTGTACTCAGCTCTGGTGAGGCCGCACCTCGAGTACTGTGTTCAGTTTTGGGCCCCTCGCTACAAGAAGGACATCGAGGTGCTTGAGCGGGTGCAGAGAAGGGCGACGAAGCTGGTGAGGGGCCTGGAGAACAACTCCTACGAGGAGCGGCTGAGGGAGCTGGGCTTGTTCAGCCTGGAGAAGAGGAGGCTCGGGGGCGACCTTATCGCTCTCTATAGGTACCTCAAGGGAGGCTGTAACGAGGTGGGGGTTGGCCTGTTCTCCCACGTGCCTGGTGACAGGACGAGGGGGAATGGGCTTAAGTTGAGCCAGGGGAGTTTTAGGTTGGATGTTAGGAAGAACTTCTTCACTGAAAGGGTTGTGAGGCATTGGAACAGGCTGCCCAGGGAAGTGGTGGAGTCACCATCCCTGGAAGTCTTCAAAAGACGTTTAGATGTAGAGCTTAGGGATATGGTTTAGTGGGGACTGCTAGCGTTAGGTCAGAGGTTGGACTCGATGATCTTGAGGTCTCTTCCAACCTAGAAATTCTGTGATTCTGTGATTCTGTGATTCTGTAATTTCAAGTAGCGCATGGTCTCTTGTATTGAACATTCTGCCTAAGAGACAGTAAGAATTAGATTGTTAACATTATGTTTTACCATTTTACCTTCTGCTCTCAAATTATCTTGTGTTTTACAGTTAGTATATTTTGCAGAACAATTAGCAATTAAGTTATTTTAAGTCCCTGAACTGTGTATATATGTATTTAAAAAAACAATAAGAAAGATCAGGGGGAACTAATCTCTTCCTTGTAGTTTTTTAATGAGGAATGAAACCTGATATTAAACACAAGAGATCAGCTGAGCCCTCTTTTAAGAGATCAGCATTGCTGAAATTAAAATGCCTTAGACATATGTAAAACAATCTGATTGTTACTTCTGTTTTGGTGTTAGTTAAACTGCTAGAGACAATAAGAGCAAGAGAAACTTGTATTTCTTTAACAAATACTTTTCTCTATTCTTCCTTGGTCATACAGTCATTCCCAGCACAGCACTGCAACGCGGCCACCCACAGTGAGCTTGCAGCGGACCATTTCTGTGGAAGGGTAAGATGATTCTCTGTTGAAGCTGCCTGTTGAGCTCTCAGATATCCCTAAGCTAGATGTTGAACTCCCCATCTACATGCAAGAGTTAACAACTTGTGTTGTTGCATACCATGTTGAATACATCTCTCAATGTCTGTGAGATGCAGAAATAGATATTTTCAAATTAGTACTGACCCTTTTTAGATATTCATATTGAAAAGCTTGGTTTACATAGAGACAAGAATATTTGTCACATGTCTCAGTATCTCTTCATCTCACTTGACTAACATCAATATTCACATGTATTAGCTGTAAAATGGTTGCCATTAATCATGTGAATTCCCAGTGAAGTCTTACTCTGTTTTCTTAATACATGCATGAATTCCTTTTGGCAAAGCAAACCTTGTCCCAGACTAAGGCTGAAGATGTTCTGATAGAGAATAATAATCCCATGCTGGTGCACGTCTGTCTATATTATGTGTTAATTGTAGAAGCATCACTTTGAGTACTTAGCTGGCTCCACTCTAACAGAAATAATTGGGTAAAATATGAATAATTCATAACTTCAGTTAATATTTTTGCATCTTTATGATATTAGAAAACCTGATATTTAACACTGAATCATTTATATTTTGGTTTCTCTGACTGGTGAAGTTTCCAGAAAATGTTATATTTGTTTCTCCACTCCCATAGAAATGTAGAACTGTCTGAAGTATTTTGTAGGCAATAACTTATGGACTACTCTTAGGTTTTATTTCAAAGCTTTTCTTTGTTATAATAAAAGTGGGCGTCCAAAGTTTCCAAACAGGAAAGGTGCCATCTTGCTTGTGTTTTATGTTGCAACCTCACTGTGGTGCAGTGAGAAAAGAAAACAGCACACATGTAAAATAATCCACTCCTAAATGAAGTTTGAAATGTTTTTCCCACAAGTTTCAACATGAAATACTAAACAATAAAGAAAAATATAACAAATCTAATAATGATTTTATGTTTTTATTTAAAATGGGTAAGACTGCTTTATTAATTTTCCATTGAAAACAAACATCAATAATTAAATCCTTATAGGAAAAGCCCATATGGCTTAAGAGCTTTTATCTGGAAGGTAATTCTATAAATGAAGGCCTTATCAGCCAGCCTTCTTGCTCTAAGCAGGGCTAATTTCAAAGTTTCTGGTTTCTCCAGGTCTTTTTCTAGTGAAGCTGGGACTGTCACCAAATGTGGAAGTTACACAAGCTCTGGGTAACCACTGTCAGTACTAAAACACCCTCATTTTATTATTTTTTTTAATTTTATTTTTCTTTCTCTCTAATGAACGAAGAAAGACATACTCTATCCCCCTGCCTTTTTCTCAAACCAATTTATGAGGAAAATTATGTTAGAAATAAGAAAAACTGAGAGGAAAAAAAAAAAAAAGAGGAGAGTTTGCTAAATTGAGATTTAGGAAAATAATTTCTATTATGATGTCTCTGACCTGGTCTACTGGACTCCATAATAAGGAGGTACCCCACAGGCTTAAATTGCCATTGAAATTTGGTAATCAATCTGTCTACATGAATTTTTAGATAAATTGCAAAATCTGCACTGGCCACACAGACAGTTTGCATATATTGTGTATGAATCATTAGAGTGGGGGAAATCTGTAATTGATATTACAGGTCTCCTGCTCTTCAGGAGGTAGAAGAATATCTGGCTTGTAATTATTACTAATCAACTTATACTGAGTCATATTTCATTTCACATAGGAAAGTGGGACTGTTATCCTATTACACTGCTGAGCAAATAAGAGTAATCAGCTCAGCCCTAAATATTTCATTATATTAAAGCTCAATTTATTTTAATGTTTTTGTGAAGTCCATGCTGCTAAATAACTTTATAGCTAATACGATGTCAGGTCAAAACAAGTTATTTTTCTCTTTTAGGAACTGGGTTTCCATCAGTAGAGTCCTGTATTTAGGTGACTCATTATATTGCTTTTGAGATGTGCTTTGTAAATGACTACTTTGCCTGGAAGGCATCCCTAAGACACACTGAGATTTCAGACCAGCATGCTAGCTCTGTGTGACTGACTGTGTAGGCACTGCAGTAATACAATTAGTTGGTCCTCTGAAGGAGAAATGAAATACTGGAGGGACGAAGAAATGCAGGTGGAATTGCATTCACTGGCATTTATTCCTTTCCACCTTGTTGAATATGTGATAATTGAACTGGCTAGCACAGATGTTTTAAAAACTTTAATAGATTTTTGATCTATGTAATGGGTTCATACATAAAAAAATATTTTTTTGAGAGAATGTTTTTGTGGGCTTTATGTGTAGCAAAAATGAGTATCAAAGTTTAAAAAAATGTTTTTAAAGCCTAATTTTTCTTTATATTCAAGCCTTATATTCTTCACAGTTTAATAGCTGTACATGAGGTGAACAGATTTATTGTGTCTACAAAGCCATGAACTTCACAGGTGTCTGATGTCATTGTTGGTGCAATCTCATTAGTAACTTCCTAAATGGTTTATCTTCTTGGTTTAAAAACAAGAAAACTATAATGTTTGGATTTGAAAATATTGTTAATCTGAGTTGGTTTTTTTTTTAATGGTTTTAATAAAAAATTTAGATGTGGATATTCAAAATGGGAAAAATACTGGACAAAAACTAAAACCTGTTACGTGGAAATCCTTCTGTTCTTCTCACAAATCTATAATGTTAGTACTTTATGATAGCAATTCTGTCTCCAGTTGACATTCAGACTAAATTTTACTTAACGTTCTACTGTTTGTACCAGCCATCTACTCTGCTGAGCTACTTAGTAATTGAGATTTCAACTTCTTTTATCAAGAACGTTTTATATATAAATATTAATATGTAAATAAACAGCATTTTAACCAGGTCTAAGGGTAAGAACTTTTATTCTGAACAGAACAGACTTTACAGACAGCTTTGTTTCCAAAGTATCTTATATAAAGTAACAATGGATGCTTGCTTCTGATGTAGTGTGTATTGATATTTCAAAACATGGCTTAGAGGCATTGCTATTTTTAGGTATTCTCTTAACCTTTGAATGCCTCCTGTCTCCTGACAGTGTGATGTGGTTGTCTATTGTGTTCATGGTAAATAGAGCTATGGAATGGCAAAAGCAATAGTTTGTAGAAAAGTGATTTCTGTACATAACAAATAGTTTTTTAAAACCAGGATGCATAGCAATCTTTTTAGTATGTGTATGTGTTGGGTATAGCAGGTGGAACAGAGATGCAGATTTCTGGATTTGATTATTATCAAGTAAATAATGCACCTCCTAGATCAGAGAAGAGAGACAAATGCTTATGTGAGACAATGTATAAATGAATAAGCACACTGGAATAATCATCTCCCTTTCAAAGCTGCAGACCATATTAGTTGTCCAACACTGTTTCTCTAGAATTTACTGAAATTTCTCATATCTAGGAGACGTACTCTTATGCCTTTGAGGTAAATGTCAGGCACTGAGGTAAAAATACAGACCAGTTTCACTTTTCAAATAAGAAATTATTTTGGTATGCCAATTCTATCTTGCTAGCTGTAAGCAGAAAACATTGCCTGGTGTGCAGGCTTTAATTTCTCTACAAAGGACAAAATGAAAGACTACTGAAGTCCAGAGGGGTTCCCACAAAGCAAATAAAATTGTCCATATATAAGTCAGTGTACTCATGCATGCATCAGTCAGGTTGAAGCCTGGCTCCCAGTAGGTTCCTTCATATTAAATATACTTCAAAGTTTGTGACAAGTTAGACATGATGTTTGGAAAATAAATGCATAAAAAAACGTATTCAGTATTAAAGTTAGGATATAGTACTGCTTCTACAGCTAATGCCAACATTCAGTCAACAAGAAATGCCAGAGAAACCATAGTCAATTAACCTGATAAAATACTTTTTCAACAGAACAGGTCACCATTGCAAGCAAATTTATGTTTTGTTATGTGATCTGATTCAAGATCATACAAAGCTGAAGGTTTAGTTGTTTGCAAATCAACACTTGGCAAAATGAGATTAAAATTACCAATCAATTGCATGTTGTAATGAATACAAATGCTCACTTGGCACGTGACCAAAATAACGTCTGAGTGTAAGAAGGCAAAGTTACGCCTCTGGACTGTGATGCTCAATGTGACAGCAAAGGACAAAAAGAAGATTTCCTTATTTGTTATTTTCAGTCATAAATGTAATCATTATAGTAACAATTAAAGTCATGAATTGGGGATCAGACCCCACTGGGTCAGGTATAACACTTCTGTGTAACAGTAGTGGGGCTGGAGAAGGGAAGGGCTGCCTGCTCCCTGCTGCTGCCAGACTGCAGTGTTTTGGAAACATCACAATAAAGGTAGACCAGAGAGAGGGCTGTGGGCAGTACTGTCTCCCACTGTGATGGAAAGATTTTGCCAAGCCTAAGAGGGAAATAACAGGGGAAAAAGTAATAGCCAAGATGCTGCAGAGATGATACTGCAACAAAACAATAGATGAAATCACTACAGATATTTTTTTTCTCTAAATTGTTCTGAAGCAGTTGTAGAAGGTATAAAAGAAAATATGAATAAGCTGAGGTGTGTTTTTTTTTTTTTTTTCTGACTGAACTTTGATGGCTTTTAAAAGGGTGTGTGTGTATAATCCATGCCTTCAACCACTTAAGATTTCAAATTCTCTCTTGTGTGATAAATCAGACAAGATTTATCATGCACAAACATTGTACACACCGGCACCTTCTCTATCCACCATAGCTTTCTGTGTTAAGTGCTATGAGGAAGAATTTTCAACCTACTTGAATTGCCTTTTTCAGGTCCTTCCAATATTGGTGCCCTTTGGCTGTCCAAAATAAACATGCAGTTTCTTATTAGAATTTTTTGAGGTACTAGAGGGAAACTACAAGTATTTTATTGAAAAAGAAATGGCTTGATTAGACAACTGACTCTAAGCAGGCACAACTCAGTGCTCACACAGTGAATTGCTATAGGCAGACACTATAATGCGCAAGAGAACGGTTCTTTGATCCTAAGGTATCATTTTTTTTCCATGATGTATGATGTACATCATACTAATGCATAACCTTAGACTGCATAACCTTAGTATAATTTATATATAATATATAATAACTTATATATAATATATATATATATAATATATATATATATATTATATATATAATATATATATAATATATATAATATATATATATAATATATATATTATATATAATATATATAATATATAATATATATATATATTATATAATAATATTATAATAATATTATATATTATTATAATATTATAATATTATAATATATAATATTATTATAATATAATATATATTATAATAATATTATATATTATATATATTATATATAATATATATATTATATATATATATTTTATATATATTATATATATATTATATATATATTTTATATATATATATATTATATATATATATCTATAATATATAATATATATATAATATTATATATATAATATATATAATTTATATATAATAACCTTATGCTTAGAATGCATAACCTTAGTATAATTTCACTCTACAATTTTCTTTCCTGCTATTTGCTACTTGTAAGTAGTGTGAACACTTTGTGTTGCATTATCACAGAATCATAGAGTCATCTAGCTTGGAAAAGACCTTCAAGATCACCAAGCTAACCCTCAACCTCATCTACCAATTCCCATCTGTAAGCAATGTCCCTCAGTTCTACATACACACATCTCTTACATACCTGCAGGAATGGGGACTCCACCACTTCCCTGGGCAGCCTATTCCAATGCCTGACCACCTCTCATGAAGGAATTATTCCAAATGTCCAATCTAAACCTCCTCTGGTGGAACTTGAGACTGTTTTCTTTCTCCTGTCATTTGTCACTGTGAGCACAGTGCTTCGCATGGAAGGTGTAAGGCCAAGCTGGGGTCTGGGTGTTGCCAGTCCCACTGCTGAGCTTTCTATGGTATGTTCTACAGTAACACCAGATCATGGTGTGCATGAATGGATATATGATATCAATATTCTTTGTGAAGAAAACAGCATTTTTGAAACAAGCAAACAAAAGATGTAGAGCTTAGGGAAATGGTTTAGTGGGGACTGTTAGCGTTAGGTCAGAGGTTGGACTCGATGATCTTGAGGTCTCTTCCAACCTAGAAATTCTGTGATTCTGTGATTCTGTGAAAAATAATAATCCTGTGGCCAAAGCAAGATCAAAGCCCTATTTCTCAGTCCCAGCTCATTTGGGATACCTCACTGATTATATGTAATTGACCAAATCTCTATGGTCTGATACTTGAAAGTATCCAATGTGCTTAAATTTCTGTAGATGGTCCAAAAAGCACAGAATCTTTTCAACACCCTGATTTTATAGATGGTGCAAAAGAAACAGAAAGGCAGAGATGTATCAGTGTGATATGAATACTAAAAGTGACTGTATTCTTTAATGTAGCCAACAGCACAAAATAAGCAAATTGAAAATGGATTTTCTTTCAGTCAGCTATTATAAGAATTACTTGTTTTCAGAAAGCTCTTCCCCTTCATTTATCAGTCCACTTTTTAATCTCCTAAATTAAATCTATAATTACTGTGGATTCAGAATCCAAAGGAGAATGATAGGGAGACTCACATTGTTTTTGTCAGTCTCTTACTATAAAAGAGTAAAATTGATCAAAACAAAAATTCATTACAAATATAGTAGATACAAAACACTTAGCTGTTTTCAGCATAATGAACAAGTATAACAAATATAAAGAAGAAAAAAAAAGGTAAGGAGGAAAAATGCCTCAGTGTTTTGACTTTTTAAAATTGTATTTTTCTGACAGGAGAAATTTCATTAAGTGTTGAAGTTTTACCTCCTCTGATTTGTTGCTACTTATTGGTTTCAAATATTAATTTCATAATACTTTGCTCTTACATCAGGCCTCCAATTTATAATGTGCTTTACAGAATCAGATCTGCTGCATTCCCTGAAGCAAGTCCATCCAAATTGATTCTCCCATTGATTTCTTAGCTTGTAAATTTGTGTGGATTGCAGCACTTCATTTGCTCCTTCGCTCCTTGTTATGATTTCTGGCTATATTATAGTTAATCTTCCTTCTTTCTCTACATTTTTTCTTTTTAATTTCTTTCCTTTACTCCTTACAGATGTACTCTCTCCCTTTGTCCTGTTATCTCTTTTCTTTGCTTTTGTTTTGTTTTATTTTGTTTTTGCCTTCTGCTGCCTTCTGTCAGTCCAGGGATGTTTTCATCTCATACTTCTTTCTAATTTCTGCTTGATTTCCCCTGCTGCTCTTCTCTGTTTGTATTTGGTACAAAACTGCAGGAGGGCATAAAACATGCACACACAGAATTAAAGTGCTAGTACGCTCTGTTAGCACCTAGAAACTTACCTTCAGCCTTATTTATCACAGAAGAAATTGTAAATGTGATAAGTAGTTAAAGCTGGAGGCAAAAGCATGCAGTTAGACTTTTCCTTTTTAGTAGCTACAGAGTGCCACCTATTGTCTTAGAACAAAACAATGTACATTTTAGATAAATTACACTGAAATTACCTTTGCCTTATTTGCTGTTGTCTTTATAGAACATGTTTTTACTGAATGCATTTACAGGAAGAAATTGTTATTCACATGTGAATGTGAAGTTATTTTTCTTTCACTTTTTACTCTCTCGTGACCATGTCTTCTTTTAGTCTTCAATTCCATTGCTTCATTTATGGCATTTACCTGCACTCTGTCTGGAGACCCTTGATGTGTATTGGAAATATGTTAATAAAGAAGTTCAACAGAAGGAGAAGATTTTTTCCTAATGTTGCTTTCCAAACATACAAGAAAAAATGAAGCACCTGTTCTTAGATCTCCTTAATAATTACATTGAGATGACTATAATATTCTATGGCAGGTGATATATTATCCACTCCTGTGAAGACTGGCTGAGGGAGTTGGGGTTGTTCAGCCTGGAGAAGAGAAGGCTCCAGGGAGACCGTACAGCAGCCTAAAGGGGGCTTACAGGAAAGCTGGGGAGGGGCTCTTTGTTAGGGAGTGAAGGACAAGGAGGAATGGTTTTAAACTACAATAGGGTAGGTTTAGGTTAGATATTTGGAAGAAATTCTTCACTCAGAGGGTGGTGAGACCCTGGCACAGGTTGCCCAGAGAAGCTGTGGATGCCCCATCCTTGGAAGTGTTCAAGGCCTGGCTGGATGGGGCTTTGAACAACCTGGTCTGGTGGGAGGTATCCCTGCCCATGGCAGGGGGTTGGGACTTGGTGGGCTTTAAGGTCGCTTCCAACCCAAGACATTCTGTGATTCTATTGATCCTCATCTTTAGCTTTGTCATAATTGATCTTTTCTTTGAGTGTGCTTAAAGCATTGACAGATTACTCTTTAAGAGATCATCTGCCAGTATTGTAGTTTGTTTCGTTAATCAGTAAATGTCTTCCTACTTTAACTCCATAGAATGCTACGACCCTTTATTATCAGCACAAGTGTGGTTTTGTTTCTTTGTTTGTTTTTCAGACTCTGTTGTGCAGGTGTGTATTATGATATATTTCAAAATTCTTATTTGTATTTATGGTATATACATTCTATTTTTGCAGCATAGTCATGGCTAAAGATTATTTCTATGATGATTATTTTTATGACAGCTACACCTGTGCATTCCTGAATCCACTTTTCAGATTCCACAAGATACTCAGAAATGAAAGAAATACGGAGGCAAGCTATGGCTAGTAGTCTCTATACAGCCAAATTTGAGTCATGACTAAAATTACCTCACAAGGCTAAAAAGCAGGAGTTGAAATCATTGTGTTCTAATCACGTCTTCTGACATTTCCCCATTATTGTTTGAGCTTCCTCTGAACATAATCATTCAAGAGCAGAATGTGAAATTTGCTGTCAAAAGGCCAAAATTACAAAACAGCACTGACAGCATTTTAGGCATAAATCTGCTGACGATCAGAGGCAGGGATTAATAATTGGGCCAACTTTTTGTTGAGCTGCACAGCTTAGCATTCAGTAGATACCCAGTTGTATTGACCTAGTTTTGCCCATAGCACTAGCTCTCAACTTTATGATCCAAGTTGCCTGTCATGTGTAAAAATACTCAATTTCATTTTGAATGAGAACTCGTCTGATTTCTCACCAGCAGAGCATGCATATATATTTGTTTGACTTTACTGCCTCTTTTTCCTCAATATCCAGGTAAATAATACTGGCAGTAGCTAGCTTTCACAAACTATTTTTCATCTGTAGGACTCAGGAATGACAAGTGTCTTTTTGTTGGTGAAGAAATTGAAGAGGGAAGAACAAATGACTTGCCAAATTCACTCAGCAGCACATGGGCTAAGTGGGGAAGGAATCCATGCTTCCAGCTGCTGTCCTAGTTCTGTTCCAGCCCCCAGGCCACCCTTCCTAATTAAAAACCTATTTAGACTTCTTAGATCTGGATTACATTATGTCTAATCTGCACATAGCTAAGGAGGTGCTAAAAGTGTTGCTACAAGGCAAATCAACAGAAATGATCCAAAAGAGAGGGAAAAAAATCTATTTATTTTTTGGTTGGTTCAAAAGAATATGCAATGTCAATACTCTATGTCATTTTCTCACAGTTGTATTTTTTTATTTTTTTTTTCTGACTGTATGTTAATGTTAAGTTATAAAATGGAGGCACATACAGAGTAGGAAGAATACTTTCAAAAAGGGTTACAATCTCTTTTTAAAATATTATCAAAACTGCTTGATTTTTTCTTTCAAAAATACTAAGCCTAGATATCAGAAAGTTGAGATATTGTTTAAAGATCACGATCAAGCCTGGGATAATACTTGTGAATTAGCATTGGGCAAAGCTAACGAATTCCTACTGATTTTGGAATTATCTTGTAAAGGTAAAGTTCCAGTGTATACAGCCATAAAACTTAAAGCACACCAAATAAGACTTGTCTCTTAATGCATCACTTCTTTTTCTCTTCCTTCTTTTCTTTTATTTTTTTTTAAACAAAATAGAAATGAAAAAGCCATTAGTATTCTACAGAACCATTACAGAGTACACAAGAAATATAGGATCTTTTAACAGGAAGTATTCGGGAGCACAGCTCTTGAGGTCTCTTACATGCATGTTTATAATTGTCACTTTGCTAGTAACCTAGTAACTTTTATTTGTAAAAACTGAGAATTAGAAGCAGATTCTCTTTCTCTGTGAGGAATCACAGACATAAATGGATGTGAGTATTTGCAGGACTGGGCTTCAGATACACACATATTCATATTACAATGTCATTTATATTTATTTATTTATTTTCTGAAAAGTAAATTGTTAGAAGGATTTGGAATTGTGTAAGTCAGTAAACATAGTGTCTGCATGTATATATTCTTGTGTGCTTGTTTGTCCAAAAGAGAGACAAATCTGATGCATGGTACATAGAAATCAAGAGCTGGAATAGCTGGCACACTTCTCAAATAAACAACCTTGATTGATTAGGAAAGTCCTTTCTCTGGACCTGAGTTTTCCTGTCAGTAAAGTGCATATTATTATGCATCCTTTGGGGTATATTTTCAATTTACAGATGGAAAGTGCTATATGAGATGTAGCTGTTATTATTTATTGATTTCCATCCTACTGAACAACTTTTTAAACAAAGTAACACAAAAGCTGATATACCTCAGTCTGGGGCACTTATAAAGCTGCTGTGTGATTTTACAATTGCAAGTTCTTAATAATGTCAAACCAGAGTTTTTTGGAAGATTCTCCTCTATTAGATCGATCATGCAAATGTTATTTGCTTCAAATCTGCCAAGATTAAAACCTATTGTCATTGCCTTGTCCAGATATTTTATTTTTTAATTTGTTCATGTAGAACTTTTAAGAAAAAAAGGTACCATCTGAAGTTTGATTGCACTTGTATATGCAGTATTGCTATAAATGAGATTATAAGGTATCTTCAGAGTTTTGTTTTTTCTTTTAATGGATCTATTATTTGATCTGGTGAGGATAACTCCAGTGAACTGGAATTAATAGAGATGTTTGAATTCAGCCATGAGGAAAAAAAAAAAAAAAGGTCGCTGCTTAGTTGTTATTCTCCAATTAACAGATTTATATCATTTATTAAATGGTTTAGTTAGGTAGGAGCAAGCTATTGTTTCTTAAGGAAAATATAGTATGCTGAAGATGCCTTGAGATAACTACACACTAAATCTTTGAATGGATAAACATTATTATTTTGTTTCTGTACAGAGAGCCTCGAAAAATCATCCTGCACAAGGGTTCCACAGGACTTGGTTTTAACATTGTGGGAGGAGAAGATGGGGAAGGCATTTTCGTGTCTTTCATCCTAGCAGGCGGGCCTGCTGATCTCAGTGGAGAACTGCAGAGAGGAGATCAAATTTTGTCTGTAAGTATTTGTGTTGGGTTTTGCTGACAGATTGCTTAATCTTGTTCTTTGTCTGTACTGCAAAGGACACACAAAGGCTTCAAAATGCCTTTTTGGTTTCTATTGTGTGAAATCCAAGCTGAAAACAGTTCATCACTGAGTATTTTGTTTATTTACTCTTGCTTTATATACCATTTGTTCAGGGTGTTAGCTGCAATGAGATTTGCTCTGCTTAATATTACCTACAGTATGGCAACACCACAGTGAGGACCTCAGCACTCCTTAGTTTAGCCCATCATCCAGTTCCATTTTGCCCAAAATGCACTACATAGTCAGAAGATATTTCCTAACTTCAGTTTTTCTTTGAGGAGAAATAGTAGGATTAAATCATCCAGGCTGTGGGTGCCATCTAGTGTGCAGTAAACTGCTTAGCAACTGCCCCAATACAATGAGATTAACTAGGTTATGTTAATTATCTCTGTGCCTCTAATGAATATGATGATCACTCTGAAATTTATTTGCAAATTTTATAGGATAAGATGCTTTGTAGCCTGAGGTTATATTTTGCCTATTTAGTCTCAAAAACATCTATGAAATTTTTCTTTCATGTATGTGTTGATAGTATGCAATTTAAAAAAACAGCATTTAGGCTCTGTCTTAGGCTCTCTCAAGTAATTGAACATCTGACTGAAGCAATCTGAACATAAAGGATTTTGAAGGGCAGTAAAAGCCTTGAGAGCATCCATTCATATCATTCTGCCTTACAGAAAAAACAAACAAACAGCAAGCAAACAACAACAACAAACCAACACCAAGAACAAAACCAAAATCAAAACATTATACAAATTGATAGACTTGGGCCTGTTTTATGTAAAATGCATAAATAGCTTTAAGGCAAAGAACTGAAGCCCAGGAATTACTCATCCCAGACGAGTGACCAGTCCATGAAGCTGAAGTGTCACACTCATTCCCACTGTCATGCTTTCTGTCCCTGGCATCTTGTATCCATGGCTGCATTTGGGTTAATGGCAGGGGAAGAAGATGGCTATGGACTGGATGGTTTGTGGCATGGTTATATGGCAGGTTCCTGGTCAGTGTGTGACTCCCTTCAAGGGGGAGCTGGAACTGCCTTTCCTACATTGCTCAGGCATGTCTTGACCTCTGGCGTGTTCTATGAATAGTGAGTTTACCTTCTGCACGTTGAAGTTTAGGTGTAAAAAAGTGCCTGCTGCTTCTTTGTAAAATCATGGAAAATCTGGTGAGCTAACACTGAAGGGATACAGTAACCAGAAATTGTGGGGATCCATTCGTGTTTAACCCAGCAGGCAGCTCAGCACCACACAGCCATTCACTCACTCCCACCATGCCCTGAGTGGGATGGGGAAGAGAATCACAAGAAAAAAAAAAGTAAAAACTTACAGGTTGAGGTAGAAAGAGTTTAATAGAATAGAAACAGAAAGGAAAATAATAATGACAATAAAAAAATACATATATATAAAAGTAATGCACAATGTAATTGCTTACTACCCACTGACCAATGCCCAGCCAGTCCCTGAGCAGTGGTCCCCCTGCACATGGCCAAAATCCAAGTTTAATTTTTCAGCATAACACCACACGATATGGGACATCCCTTTGGTCAGTCTGGGTCAGCTCCTGGCTATGTCCCCTCCCAGCTCCTTGTGCACACCCAGGTACCTCACTGTTAGGGCAGCAACAGAATATGAAAATCCTTGGCTCTGTGCAAGCACTGCTCTGCAACAACTAAACATTGGTGCATTATTAGCATTATTTTTCTCTCAAATCCAAAACATGGTGCATACCAGCCACTATGAAAAGATTAACTGTAAACTAGACGAAACCAGGACAGGATCATAACTCTGTCTTTTATTTTGGTCTGCTCCTTGCAAATAGTTTAAGAGTAAGGACAAGTAGAAGTCGTTTATGTGCCTTGAAGAGATTCCTAAATAAGTAAGTTCATAGGGAACTGCAAGAAAGCCACAATAGAATCTTACAAAGTTATCAGCATGGATAAGGATAAGGAAAGCAAATGCCTGTGCTAACAAGAATACAGACAAGGAGCATGAGGAATAGAAGTGACAATTTCTTTAGGACACTTATTTCATTTATTTTTCTTTGGCTAGATGCTGTACAGGAAGGCTGAATAAAAGAGTACTATGAGATTGGAGCCTTCACAGTACATTATATTCAGAAATCCAGCAGCTCACATACAACTTTAAAAGTCCATTTTCTTTTATTTTTCAGCAGACATATATTTAGCACTGTGGGATACTGCCAAAGTTGAATTTTTAATTCCACTTTTTGTCAATTTCACAGCAATGTTTTCATAAGTTCTAATTAAACTTACCAGTGTTGCTGCAGCATTTACTTGTCATGCAAGAGTAGTTTGTTTGTTCATTGAACAGAGAGGGATGGAATTATTACTAAATTAGACTGCATATATTTCCCCAGGCAATCACAAAGTCAGGCACTGCTGACTTATTAAAGTCACAAATAACTATTATGAATCAATTTCTCCCATGCTCAAACAAAACAAATGTCATGCACAGGCTAATTTTAGAGCTGATTAATCTTAGACCATTGTCTGGTGAAGGGTCCTGGACACCTTAATTTTATCAAGCTGCACAGAATAGGTCTGTTTCTCTCTGTCTATGCTTACTTGTCTCATCCCTCAGAAACACTTACTTCCCTACTGTTGCCCTACTTGTTTCGCTACAGTTTACCCACTTGTTTCTCAAAACACGATAAATCTGATTTATCAAGAACCAATAGTGCCATGGGTTAAACCATGACAAATGCACACCAAGCTAGTATATCAAATTAGCTCAGGGTTTGTTAAATTTCTTCCAGATAGGAAGCAACATAAGTGATTTAAACTTTGGAGACCTAGAATGAATTCCTGATTTTTCTGTTGTTTTTCCATGACCTTGGTCAAGGTGCTTTAGTTTTCAAAGCCACCTTCTCCAACGTAGAAGAGGAGATTCACAGCACTTTCATAATTCGTGCTTGTGCTGTAATTATGGCAAAATGTTGACTAGTTGAGAGCTGTGTATACTCACCTTCAGTTGGGTACCTATAAATATACCTTAAATAGACTGCAAACCCATGAGTTAGTGAGTTAGTCCCCACGAAGATAGAAATATGCACTGTCTTTGGGTGATTCACTGGATGCATACGTAGTCCCAGAGACAGCCTGTAAAGCCTGACGCCATAAAGCCATAACTTCTCTGTGTGCTCAGGTGGCCAGGAAGGCCAACGGCATCCTGGCTTGTATCAGGAACAGTGTGGCCAGCAGGGCTAGGGAGGTGGTCGTCCCCCTGTACTCGGCTCTGGTGAGGCCGCACCTCAAATACTGTGTTCAGTTTTGGGCCCCTTGCTACAAGAAGGACATCGAGGTGCTTGAGCGGGTGCAGAGAAGGGCGACGAAGCTGGTGAGGGGCCTGGAGAACAAGTCCTACGAGGAGCGGCTGAGGGAGCTGGGCTTGTTCAGCCTGGAGAAAAGGAGGCTCAGGGGCGACCTTATTGCTCTTTACAGGTACCTTAAAGGAGGCTGTAGCGAGGTGGGGGTTGGTCTATTCTCCCACGTGCCTGGTGACAGGACGAGGGGGAATGGGCTAAAGTTGCGCCAGGGGAGTTTTAGGTTGGATGTTAGGAAGAACTTCTTTACCGAAAGGGTTGTTAGACACTGGAACAGGCTGCCCAGGGAAGTGGTGGTGTCACCATCCCTGGAAGTCTTTAAAAGACGTTTAGATGTAGAGCTTAGGGAAATGGTTTAGTGGGGACTGCTAGCGTTAGGTCAGAGGTTGGACTCGATGATCTTGAGGTCTCTTCCAACCTAGAAATTCTGTGATTCTGTGATTTTCTGCCTTCTCACTGTTACGTGACAGAGGAGCTATGTGTCAGAGTCCAAACATCCTCCAAGGGGCGCTATGATATATAATGGGCAAGGAGTGAAATTTAAGTTTATTTTTCTTAAACGCCACCAGGTGGCATCACAGGATCAATAATGACAGAAATCTGACCGGTAACGCTAAAACCTTAGGAAAACCAGTGGTAGCCATATTCTTATTTTTTTTTCAGTTAATTGACTGGGAATGTTTAAAACTCTTCTCAGAAAGAAGGCTGATATTCCAAATGCTTCTGTGCAAAGAGACAAAATTAGTCATATCTAAACCTTGAAGGCAAATTGAAGAATAATGGAAAATGTTTTCTTTCAAACTGCAAACATTTCAAATAGCAAAAAGTGATTTGTAAATTTACATTTATGAAAAGCTGTTTTTCCCCTCTAAAAAGTGGTGTTTTAAATGCTGGTTACTTCTTGCTATAATTCATTATATTCTTGTGAGTTCTTACCAAACTAATCATGTTCTTTTTGACTTCCAAATGCCTTTAAAAATGTGGTAATGCATACATCAGCAAGGTTCACCAGTATGACAGAGTATGTCCCTCCCACTAGGGTTGTCCTGCTATTGAGTAAAATAAAATGTTACCAGATAGCATCTTGAATACTAATTGGGATAAAGAACTGATTTGCTAGGTTCTGCCTACACACAGATTAGCTTTTCAATCAGAACTGTACAACCCAAACAGAACAGCTAAAAGTACCAATGGAAGTATTATTTCCATTTTATAGCAGTGGAAATGGGATGCCATTATGTTAACTGATTTCTTTAAATTAAGGCAGGCAGTCTGGGCCAAGACTAAGTTCTCCATCTGTTATGAAAACAAGGTCTCTAGTATAAATAAAACGTATTTTTCCTTGATGCCACTCTTGAAAATTGAAATTCCAATTCCAACACTAAAGGATATTTTGTCTATTAAAATAGAAATGTGTTGTTTAGTGAAAATCAGTTTGATGAGCACAAATGATTTCAAAGAGCCATGAACATGATGCCCACACCTTGTATATGTATCCTAACTGACAGAGAACAGTACAAATCTTAAAATTTTAGAGAAGAGGTACACGCATTGTAAATTTTGAATACATTTTAAGCTTTAGGGGAAATGCTGGGAGATGTAGGGGAGAAATACAGTCCTATTAAAATATATATTTATTTATTAACATAACGATTTTGCTTTACAATCTCATATCAAATTACCATAAAACATAACTACTTGATTTAGGTGTCTTATCCTGTGTTCTTCAAAAGCATTTTCAGTACCAGTCTGGCAAGATTCTCTGTATATACCTCTACAGAGCAGAGAGTTAGTTTACCCACGCAAATTCAGAAGCAGAATTAAGATTTACTATTTCAAGGCTTGACACACAATTTACACACAATTAATTAGAACACATTGCTCCTTGAATTTCTTTTCTCAGATTTTTTCAAACACTTTTATGATTTTTCTACCAGACTACATCAAGTTAAGTATTGTTAAGTAAATGAAAGAATTTAAGTGAATTAATAGCCACAGGGAGGTAACAAGAAGTCTTAACTATTGAAATGATTGAATTTTGTGTTGTTGGGAAAGACTAAATTTCAGATTAAGATACTTAAAGATAGACATGCTTTCTGGGTGTGTATTCCCCATTAAAATCAATAAAGACTGATTCAGCTGGCCAACTATGAGGTGTCTAGAGCAAGTTGAATTGCTCTGTAGTCCTTATTGCCTGTATTGATTGGATATCCATTGACTATAAGCTCAAACACCTATCCTGTATGTGCATGTCTATATTTAGGCATCTTAAATTGAATTTCACATTTCACGTATTTGCCTTTACAATACATGTTAGATTTTTCACCTAATACTGTGTTTGATTCATCACAAAGAAACGCAAAATAAAACGTGTGCCATAAAAACAGTATCAGTTTTATTTTATTCTCCTACAGAAATGCTTTAGTACTATGTGTCTCACAGTGGCAGGATTAAGTGTGGCTGCTATCCTGAAAGTAGTCAAGAGAAAGAAGAGACTGCTTGCTCTGGAGAAAGACTGCTGCTCCCAAGCAACACATCCTGCCAATTACATTAAGGAGATAAAATATGTTTCGTGTAGAATAATTGCTTAATAAGGGTGTGAAAAAGAGTAGAAAAAGAACAGGCTGCACTGTGAAGATGCAGGTAGTACTCTCCTAATGCTTCCATTTTCACTGGTATCTCACCTGAGGCAGATGAACAAAATCAGACAAATTCTGTGTGACTTTCATCTTGATGTAGCATAGCGTTCATCATGAAGTATTCATATATGGGGAAAGATGGTATCTGTTATCCCCTGATACTTCCTGAGAATCAAATAGCTACGTACTGGGGAAAGGGTTACCAGAGATATTCTGCAGGGATTTCTGTCACCTTCTCATCTGGTTGATAGTATTATATATGGTTAGTTTGCAAAACTGGTATTTCAGCATCTCAATTCTGTATTGCCTTTGGTCTTTTATACAAGGTTTTTCCTTGTAGAGGGAAGGTCATCTCTTATATTGATCAGATTTTATCTTCTGTCTGTGCATTGTCCTGCTGTCATTTTATGTGAGAGATTTGCTTTTCCTTATGAGCTTTTCTTTCTACTTGGTTCCTCCCACACAACTCCTACCCACCTTCTCACACACATCTGTAGCAAAAATAAAATACACTTTAGAAAGAATAATGTTCTGCAATTTCTACTCCAAAGTATGTGCATATAGAGCAAGATAGACCATTAGAGCTCTGTTCCTATTTATAGCAATATTTATGCTCCATTTTGCTGCAGTTGGAATTGACCTTCCGATTGACTTCCCTTACTTCAGCTTTCTAATTTAAAATGGCTTTTTGCTCATGGTAAAAGCAGTAAAACTACTTATGGCAAAGAGGGCATTTTGCTACCTAGTTACAAACTACAAAAAAAAAAAAAAAAAAAAAAAAAAAAGTCAAATACTAGTTTTGCTTCTCAGATTTATTTTTTTTTTTCAAAATTGCGACTGGCTTGGAAAATGTTTGAATCATCTCCACTCGGCCCAATCACAAAACAGGCTTTATGATGGAGATTGCTATGGGGCACGGCGGAATCCTTTCTCCATGGAGCATCAGTCACTTTTGTGTAATAGTGTTAGGATTATGAGGGGTACTCCCTTTGCCATATAGCACTTGCCTGCAGAGGCATATCTTTAGGGTGCTTACTTTCCTGTGGTGTTGAAGATGATGTAAAGTTTTTGATGAAAAGTTTTTAGAAAGTTATGAAATTCGAGGATGATTCAGAAATGGTAGTGGGTCTCTAAGAGTCCTCCACCTGTTTATGTTTACATGAAGTCATCTGGGTGCACTGCATCCCAACCTTGTAAATGATCTCAAATTCACCTTTTACAATGTGTTTATTATCTTCAGATATATGTCCAGTATTTGCTGTCATCATGATAAATCAAAAACATTTCACATGACAACACTGAATCACCATTACAAAATTTCTGTACAAGAGATTTTTAGAGGTACAGAAGGCAACTGGACAGCTAATAAACAAAAGCTGGGTGCTACTGCAAATCTGTGCTTTTGAAAATCTTCTATTTTATACATTTAAAGAGGTGGCATCATCATCATCATCAATTAACAAAATGCCTTGGAGTTTAATTTCCATGTCAGGAAAAATCTAGCATTCTCCTTGACCATGAAAATTCACTTCAATGAAGTATGAATTGTGTCTATGTAAAAAACATCATCTGCAAATACTTACCCTTGGATAAGAAAGCTGGTAACAGACTGTTTTTAGTGCTGTTGATAAATATATATGATCTGATGGCTGGCTAAGTTGAACTTAGACATATTCAACTTCAAAACATGATGCGCTTGTTTTGTAGTCAGGGTGACTGGATTATATTGCCATAGAAGGTAGTAGACTTGTCACTTTGGGACTTCAAAATAAAATAGATGGCTTTCTAAAATACAATCTTAATAGAGCTTCTGGGGAAAAACTTACCACCTGCATGCTAGACTAGTATGTGCATTAGGTGACTGTAGAGATACCTTTTGTCTTTTATTAATCTAGAAATCTGTCTTCCTGATGGATTTCTCTTTTTTTTGTTGTTTTCCTTTCTCTCTCTCCCTTCTGTTTCCTTTCTCCCTCTCCTTTCTCCCTCTTCCTCCCACTACCTTTCTGTAATATATAGTTTATATTGCAATTTCCTTGATGCAGTAACTGCTTACTTAAGTCTTTGATATTGCCAAGCACATGATTAGAACCTGATAAATACTATTAACAATTCTCATGAATAAGATATGTCTTTTTTTTCCAAGCAGTGTTAGCTATCAGACCTGTCAGTTGTGTCATGCAAAGCTAGCAAATTGGCCTAGACCAGAGCCCGTGTATTTTTGCTGTGATGAAATCATCAGTTGCCTCTAAAACATTAATTTTGTAATTGTCTCAATGAGTAGGAATGATCTGATGCCAGACTGCTTGCTCTTCAGCTCCTAATTCTTTAAAGAGGAGTTCACATTCACTTCAAGGACTCTAAATTAGAAAAAATTGTTTCAAGATTGTCTAACAGAATTATGTCACGTTTGATGTATTGAGGATTTGGGTTGAGCTATATAGCCTTCTGCGTAGCCTTAATGTCACCTTCATAATGAAGGGAAGATAAAAATAGAAATTTGAAAGCCAAAACTACTACTTCTGGACAAAATGACTACATCCCTGAGTGTTATTCTTTCAGAGATTTTTCCCCAGACTGGACTTGTGTCTTGTGCTTAAACAAACTAGACTCCAGGCATCATTCTGCTCTGTTGCCCTGTAGCTTTTGTGTTCTTGAGTGATTTAAAAAAATGAGACACGTAATAATAGAAATTGGCTATCCATTAAGTATTAAGTAAGGTATTTGAGGGATATCTTCAGTAATTTATTGGAGAAGATCTTGAGGATCCTTAAAAAACAAACAAACAAACAAAAGAAAAACTACAGAAGAATACAAGAGCCACTTCCTTTCCATAGGTTTTTAAAAATCTACTCTATATTTGAGACTACTGCTCATCATCTATTCAAAGAGCCTGTGTCACATAATTCTACTCTGTAGAGCCACAAATAAATATGAACATTGTGATTCAGGCAGTTTTAATATTAAAAAAAAAAAAAAAAAAAAGTCTGAACTTAACAACTGAGCACTGAACAATTCATTTAGAGCTGAACACTTCACCTACAGCCAAACATTCCAGTTAGACAAGCTACCTCTGAACCATTCAAATATTGCCTCATACTCAGTATAGATTTGTTGTGACACAAGACACAAGATGTCATCCCGCATCTTACAGCCCGTGTTACCATAGCCTATGAACATGGAAATATGGAAAGCCTGTCAAGCAGAGAATAGGGCAAGGTTTTCAGTTTTCAGATTTGCCACTAACTCACTGCTTGGAGTCAGACAAGTTACCAATGTCCTACTGTCTCTAAGCAGCCTCTAATATTGATTTACTTTTTTATTCCAGTACCTGAGCAACTTTTACATATTGGCTTCAGCTGGAATGATTGTTCTTATCATCTTTGAGTTACAAGACACTTAGTAAAATGGAAACCTTTACTTCATTTCAGAAACAGGAGAATTGCAGTAATTAGTTCCATTTATATCATTGTTTGAAATTCAAATGAGAAACAAGAACACTACAACATTATGAGAAAAAATAATCAATGATAATTTAGCTATATGCATATTTTGGTAGGAAAAATTCCTTTTAGGGCTGTGTGGAAGCCAAGATCTATACTATAACTGCTATCAGCAGGGGAATGCCTATGAGACCCAGGATGAGAGTAGGAGACAGAAACCCAACTGCTGAAAACAGAATTGGGGAGAAAGAGGATTAATTCAGAAAGCCAAAAAAATGAATGAAAGTAGCAGTCATGTGTAAAGTAAAAGCTGTAGGTGGGAGGAGGGACAATCTGGTATTTTATCAGTTTAGAGTAGGAAGATAGTACTAACTGTAAAGGAGAGTGAATATATGAAGACAGACTTTGGTGAGGAGATTACATTATAAGATCCATGACAGTATGTGGTGGTATTTGAGTGGAGGAAGGAGGGAAAGTAAATAAAACAGCTACTAGGTTTAAATTTAAGATGTGGTAATGAGCATTTTAACTTAATGAATATTCCTACTTATTAAGACTGATGAATATTTTATATATAAAATAAATGGAAAATATGTATATTTATTTAAAAATTAGTTAATAAATAGTAGTCTGCACTATTAACCAGCATGGTATACATATATGAAAATTTTCACCATTAACAACAGTTGTATGAATACAAAAAGACTACGTGTGTACCTCTGCTTAGACTTTACCATTTAGCAATGAGATAAAATACCATTGATCAACTTGTAGTTGCAGGATCACATTGGTTCAGGTCAGTAATGGAACTAGCTGGTAGCTATTTAATGACCTGAGTGAAGTAAGTTTAATGTTCTTTCAGGCTCCTGTAAGTCTATGTGTCCTTTTCCAAAGCCACAATTTATTTCAAACCCAGTTTAAACAAGTTTTAAGGAATTCTAATGGAAACAAGAGGAAATGGCTCTTAAGCTATCACTGTAGTGAATTGTTTCAGTGCAATTACTTTGATTTAAAAGTTTGCCAATCTGGCATCATTCACAAATACTACAATCACATGGAAAGCACTTCTATAAGGAAAAATTCTGTTTCGTTTAAATTACAAATTTAAAATTTACAGTTTGGGTTAAAAATATAAGTCTTTGACTATGGTTATAAACATAACAGGTACTGTTTGGAATGATTCATGTGGTCTGGTGAATCATAAAGCTGGTTGGTTCCTATGGTAAAAGGCAGTGTGTGCAAGACACCACTTCAGTAACACGATATTTATTCCTGCTTTAAAGATGTAGTGCTTTGATACCTCTTTCAGCAGGTTTATCTCTTGCCTTAAACTTGCTGGCAGTAAAAGGCATACTAAATGATGCAGCTTGTACCCCCACAGCATTTCTTGTTTTCCAGACAGAGGAGAATTTGCCTCTAGAATGCCCAGCTCATCAGAGCATGAAGACCAGCATAGTAGAGGCAGAAGTCATATTTCTAAGGTAGAAAGACAAGGAGAATTGACAAGGTCACTGAAAGTGTTGGCCCATAAAAAGAGAGAAGGAGAACATGGTATTGTGTTTTCAGTGGAGTCGAGGATAAGGTAACCACCATAATAGCATGTCCAAGCTAAGCAGTTTTAACTGGTAGGAATAAAATGAAGGCATGGAAAAAGAAGCAAGAAAAGTGAGAGAAGAGCAATAAAGTGTGTCTGAATATTTAAAACAAGGTAGGCTAGGCAGTGAAAACTCTTTTCCACATGTGCATTTCTCTGTTCTTTCTATTTCTAAGCGTTTTCCTGTCAAGCAAAGCAAGAGCTGGGCTGTCCCAGCGCCCGGGAGCTGTCTTTGGTGCTGAGCAGGCCTCAGCCTCCTGCTGGAGGCTTCGTGTAGCAAGGAGGTGACAGGTTGATGCTCAGTGAAGGACTGTACTTTGGCAACATGCATGAGTTTCTCTGAATTCTTGTAATTTTCGCTGGATTATATCTGTTGTCTGAGTGCTGTGGGCCATTGCATAGCATGATTATGCCACCTCCTCATGAGGAAAGTCTTCCCCAGTCATGTTCAGAGCAGGTCACCCCTAATGCGTGTTTTTTACAATGTTCCCCATCTTGCTGGAAGACCGTGCTTCCATAACCTAAGGGGTGATGCTGTGTATTCTGTTTCCAATGACTAGTCAGGACTGCTGGAGAACATGGCTCAGCTTTCCTTTCATCTTTTGTTAATGACCTTGAGAATGCCTAAGTCAATGTGCAAAGTCAAGGCAAGTGAATAAGGTTCTTTGTATTACCTCAGTGCAGTCAGTGAGAATTCTGGCTGTAAGAGTTGTTCATATTCAGAATTCTGTTTACTCTTTCAGATGACAAAAACTCTTATTTTATAGGTTAAAAAAATAAAAGAATTCAGCCACAATTTAAAAAAAAAAAAAAAAAAAAAAAAAAAAGTAAAAATCTTCTGTGGTATTCCATGGTAAAAAGGTGCTTTTATTTGCTATTTTGCTATTTGCCTTACTCTATAAAAGCAGGTACTGACAGTTCAAAGCAGAAATGAAAAGAACTCCTTTATGTTTTCCTCACTAGAGAAGGAGTGTGTTTTTCCTTTCCTTTCCAATTCATCAAAAGATGCCAGGCGTTCATTTAATCACTGTACAAAGATAAAATAAGGCAGTTTAAGTAAATAAATGTCAAATAAAACAGATATTCTGCTGGACTTTGCTGTATTTGAATGACCTACATGTGGGTCATGCTCAAGTTAATGTAACAGGAGAAGACAGCCAGACTGGAGTAAGTCATAAAATGACACTGTTCAGAATTGAATCATTTTGTGCTAATATGGCCTACTCAGATATTTTAAGGGAATGTAGCCAGTTTTAGAATAATGTGATCTATACAAGAAATATATGCAATCTTTCATTTAGAATATGATTTAGCATTTAATGAAGTAAATAGTGCTTTTGTCTGAGTCAATGAATGCAAGGACAATTACTATAATTCCTATGAACTATAGTTGCATTTTTTTTTCTCCAGATCAGTTTAATTTTGTCTGTAGTTTTAAATTATAATCTTTCAATGCAGAACTTCTCTTTGCTTGGAAGCATTTTAACCACTTTTTTGTCACAGCATGCAGGAGAGACAGACATTTGTATAAGCTGGAGGCTCTTCTTATTTCCATTATGTCAAATTCATTTAGGCGTTAGGCACTGGAAATTGTGCAGTCAACTTCATTCTAAGCTAGGACATCGGGATTGTGCAGTCAAGCTCAAAACAACAAAGCACTACTTTGCTTATTGTATAATGCTTCTTAAAGGAAGCTAGCACATTTAATAGAGAAAAGAAAAAAAGACCTTTGAATATGCATTAAAATTTCCTACACACACTTGACATTTTTCTGGTATTTTTGTTTTATTTACTGATTATTCTTGACAAAAACAACATTAATTTAATTGAAAGCAGCAATTTAAATATATTTTAAAAATGGAAATTAAATCATTTCAGACAAACATATCCCCATACTCAATTGTAATAATTAAGATACTGCTTTGGAGGAAGAGGCAAAACGGAATATTTGTTTTACCCTGATGAAAACTCTTGTTCATTTTGGCCTGAGGGTAAGAATTTGATTAAAATGTGTAAATTAATGGCATCATTCATCCAGAAGTAATGTTTTTACACGAATATGATCTTTTTCAATTAGAAGTTCTGGGACTTGATTATATTTGTTTTTAAATATTGGGAAATTATACTTTTCAGGGCAGAAACTGAGTTAGCATTTACTCTTCTCATTCTCTAGCAAGTCCGACTAGGTGATAGGAAAGTCCTTTCTAACTTTAACATCTATTATTCTGTAGGAAGAACCTGTCACAGGCATTATTGAACAATACAACAGTTAAACAGACTCACACCTGTCTATTTGGAAAAAAATGTTTGATTTTTTTCTGCAGCTATGCACCTACAAGAGGGAGATCAATGTTTTGGCAATGCAGTGTAGTTAGGTCACTAACCTGTTCAACATTTTTTTTATATATTTTTACTCTTAGTGCTTTGTTGGGTTTTTAGTTATTACGTCAACTATAGATAGGACTATTGTTCTGCAGAGGAAGAGCAATAAGCATGTGCTTTGTTTCTCTTTCCTACATTCTTTCATTTTATCTACAGAGATATTACTATGATTTATTAATGCTTTTTAATGCTTGATGTTCTGTTAATACAACTTTTATAGATCACCACGGTGTTTTCATATTTTGATTAAGAGAGGCTTGTGTTCTGAAGTCTACTGTCTTCAAGTTTAAGCCTAAATAAACTGATTTCTAATTTCTTTTTTTCACCTTGTAAAACTGACCAGGTGACATCATTCATATGCTTCTCCCCAGCTCAAGCGCTTGGGAATTCAGGAATGTTTCTTTAAGTTTTTCTTAATTCTGTTTTCTTCATCCTATTGCTTCTTTCTCAGGAGTCTCTCAAGGACTCCAGATACTGAGGGAAACAAACCAAACCAAAACAACCAAACCAAACCAAACCAAAACAAAACAAAAAAAAAGGAGATAAAGGCCAAGCTTTGAAGGAAAGGTGACTTGGTTTCAAAATTGTCTTCTACAGAAACACTGAATCCAGGCTGAGTTTCTTTTATGGCCTGGTATAGGCACTGTGCTGCCTAAATGACAGAATTCTCTTCAGGCCTCCAGAGACACTAAAGCTGTGACTAAAGCCCTGAGTTAATGAATAGTGCTGGTAGGCCTTTGCCCAGTATTAAGGATCGTAGTATCACCACAGAGTAAATGTAGGGCACAAAACCCTTTGCTTCCACAGCAGTAGTATACATCACTTCTCCTTTTGAGAAGTTTGTATTCTCCACTGTGGTTTTAAACTAAGTCCTAATTGACACTATATTCACCTTTAGGTATTATCACTATCATGTATTACAATATATTAGATTTTGTGATGCTAAGAACTCTGTTTATTTATTTATTTATTTATCTATTTATTTATTTTAGAATGCACTTAACTATTGCCATTTATGATACTATATTCCTAGACTAAATGTCAGCAAGTTTTTTGCAGGTGTCTTATGTTAGTCTTGCCTTCCACTGAACTTGAGGTTCACATATAGAACTGTGATATAAGTATTTGAACCTTTGGCTCATTTTATTTATTTATTTTTTTTTTTTTGGAAGCTTCCATAAGGCATTTCTGCAGCTGTTGCTTTCAAACCAGAAGACAGGACAACTGAGAACTCTTGTGTTAGACAAATTAGGAAGTCTTTAATCTTATATTTGCTCAGAATTTCTTTTCAGGTCCATTAGTCCATTACTTTTAAGTAAAGATTTTCACTTCCCTGTACACAATCTAGATACAAATTGTAAAAACAATATGAATTTTGCATACTTCAGATGAGAAAAATGTAGAAAATAACAGATTGTATATATCAGCATATAGTGCTTTCAAATATATAAGCCAAACACACTAATATATGGCAATACCAGAATACTGAGTAACTGACACAGCCTCAGATTGTCTATATGAATGTTAACAACATGGAGACCTATGCATACCTATTCTCCCAAAGTAGTTCTGGCACAGGTTTTGAATGTTTATTTAGGTATGGTGGTCTTCCAGCCTACACTTCTACTACCAGGTCTCTACCTTGCAATAAGTACTTTGGTGCTCCTTAAAATGTCTCATCCCTGTATATACACTCTCATCCTCTCTCCTGTCTACTGAGATCCCTTTGGTACTCTGCTGCCTCAAATGCCCTTCCTGTGCTGCCCTAAAGGGTCTGAGATACCTGCGTGGATGAAGCAAGCATTAACAGCATGGTGGTGGTATTCATACCCTCCACTGAGGAATGCACATATGGACAAAGTAACTCAAAAATTCAGTTATTTTTCTATGAGATAACTTAAAATTCCTATGAACTGCAGTTGAGAGATTGCAACAAATCATGTTTCTCTAAAATTCTACATCTTCTATAGATTCAAATGTTATTGGAATACAGACAGTTAAAATTCAAATCAATTTTTATTTTTTTTTATAAATGAGGAGAGGTCATTGAGTCATTTTTGTAAATATAATAGGGAGAAATATTAAACAATCATTGAAAGGAGGGGAGGAAAATAGTAACTGCTTAGGAATTTTTTTTCTTTCATTGTTGTAAAGGAAAAAGAGTGGAGAAATGTATTTGCAGACAGGTCTAACTAGCAAATTGTTGAGTCTTATGGAATCACATTTTCAGAAATATGAAACCTCAGCTAGACAGTTATGTTTGTGTATGCCATTAATGGTTCTGCAGCACAGTGCAGTTTTCTGGATCAGAAACTATGGGATCTCCTGGGTTTTGGGTTATTGCTATCAAAAATTAGCTGCATCTGTTCTCAACTCTTCACTGCCATGAGCAAGATAGGGGGATATTTCTAGGCAACAGGAGAAGGAGTGTGTGAAAAGAGAATGGTAGATGGAGTTTCTGTTCTGGCAGTCCTCCAACCAGTGTTTTTTTTTGTTGTAGATACTCCATATATCTCCACATTCGCCTGAAGGTACAGACTGGGATTGCTAGGTCTGGTAGTTTCCTTGCCTGCAGTATTCTGCAGTGACCTTTCAGCACAGCAGAAAACGTAACCTTTAAATCTTATATTTTAGAAGAAATTGATTGATGAAGAGACCACCAAAAATAAACTAAGTGGAGCAGGAAACTCCCAAAAGCAGAGGCCAGATAACAGGGATGGATAAGCATTAAAAACAAACAAAAAGTTTGCAGTGTAAGTGCAGATCCTCATGGGTAGTATTAGGTAACATCCTCTCGGCCTTTCTGAGTTTGTACGTTCACTTCTGTATCTGGACAACTTGATCTTTACATCCATCAGATATTTAAACAAACAAACAAAAAACCTCTATCTTTCTCTCTAATGTTAAACTACTCAGACTGTTATTGTTTTCATTCCCTCTGCAGGTGAATGGTATTGATCTTCGAGGTGCTACCCACGAGCAGGCTGCAGCGGCACTAAAAGGAGCGGGGCAGACGGTAACAATCATAGCACAATACCAGCCGGAGGGTAAGCAAAATAATAAACTTAAAGACATATGGTAAAAGATAAGTGCTTTAAAGCCATGCACTTAAAAGGATGAGGCTGGTGTAGACAGTGCTTTTCCATATCATCAGAGTTATCTGGAATGAAAATTCAAATGTTAGTTCTATTCCTAGGAAGTGACTGTGTTTTTGTCACAGACTTTGCTTTTAGAAGTATTTTATACAACTATAAGAACTATCTTTAAATGTGCATACAATAAGACTGTAATGAATGTTTACTTGATCAGTTTATTTTTGTTACTGCTTTTTCTACGTTCTTTTCTATATTCTTCTGGAGACCGATAGTGCAAAAGATAAGAATGAACAGAAATGCTAGGAAGATCTGAAGCTGCTTCAGACAGCCAGATCAGAATTAAGCAAAGATAAGCTCTCCAGCCAAATGCAGAGACTCCCTCTACTACTGTTGCATGACTGTGTCCTTCTACATAGTGGGCAATTAGCCCCAGATGACAAGTATTTACAAGAGAAAATTGTAGCCTTGTAAATAAAAGCATCAACAGGAAATTCAGCAGGAAATAAGACATTCAGGGTATGATTTAGCCTATCCAGGGGTATTACTTTCTGATAGGAGCTAAAGACAGTTTTTCTCCATAGTAGTTGTCACTGTGAAACATTCTCCATGAGAGTTCTGCACATACAGGTGTCAGTGAAGACTTGCTGGCACCATTTTATCAGTTTTCAGTAAAATAGTTCTAATTAAACTAAATTCATAAGTCCCACTATGACCTGTGAACCCTAGTTGTTGATCCTTTATAGTTGTGCCCTGCCTAGACCACATGAAAGTCTCAGAAAACACTTGGAGAAAACACACTTAGAAACACTGCATTTCTAAAAACAGATTCACTAGTCACTTTTTTCAGAGATGCTGGGGAGATGAATTAGTACTGCCAGAGTTTATGCAGCATGATACCTTTTTTGTTTTTCTGAGTCCTGATGATAGCACACAAAATGAAAAACATCTTTTATTTATCAAACTTAGAATTGTGCTTCAGATCTGGTATGATGCATCCATTTATCAGCTTATCTGCACTTGAGTCACCAAGCAGAATAAATTAGGCTGTACTAAGAAATGTGTAGATGAGAGCAAATGAAATTGCAAGTGCCTATCATTAGCTAAATAAATGGAACATATTAATACAAAATATGTTAGCAATAATCAGAGTTATTTCAGAGAAAAAGTATTGAAAAGGAATTCCATGACATAGCTATCCACACTGGATTCTGAATAAAGCCATGCCTGTTAGTTGCGGCAGTTTTGTTTGCTGTCTAGTGATTTTATATTGCAATTATCACCATGGTGTCTGACTACTTGTAGCAATCACTGGCATTTCAGATTTGTTTTATGCCGTTGTTAACTCATAAAACATGCACTGTTTGACAGATTTTTCCTATTGCATTTGAACTTTTAGTCGATGTACTGTTCCCCTACATTCTATCAGCTCTGTCCTATGTCAAATTCAGTTTTGGTGAGCATGCAATTCAAATGTTGCTGATAAAATCCTTCAAGTATTATATTACATGTTTATTCCATTTTTTCTTATATTGCTGCTCCATTCCCCCAAAACCCTGTTGAGGGCAGACTAATCCCAACTGCGTGACTTTGCGAAGCGTAGCCAGTTTTCTGTTTAATCCAAATCATTCAAGACACTCTTTTCAGAGTGGAGCTGGTGAAGAACAGAGCCTGAAAGTTAGCCTTTTTGTAGGAAATGATCTATTTTTTTCAGGTAGTGAGAACACTCGGTAATCATCCAGCATGTTGTATCTTGCTGCTAAATTATTTCATTTTAACCTAAGATGCAGGTTAACACAAACTGTGTAGACACAGATGTGAAATGAAGTTTCTCTTTCTTAAATAAATCCCTAACAGCAAAGGAAGATGAAACATGCTTTAAAGCATTGTTTAAGTAGCCTTCACAGAAAATTACTTAGGGATTTACAGATCATTCATAAAGACAAACATTCTATGTCAGCATAAATATTTGTTTTATTTTAAAGATCCTGCACAACTCTTTTTCTTCTTTATATGAAATTTACACCCGATCTCTCATTTATCATATCTTATCTTGAAGCATAAGAATGAAATATAATCTTAGAATACAGTCTTAAAACTGTACAGCTGTGCTTCCTTCAGGGGCTCTGCATTTGGAAATGCTTCCCAAAAAGTGCCTAAGCACTTGTAGCTTTATTTTTCCATGTTCATACTGGAAGTGAATTGTTGTTACTACAGCCTCAGTTGGTTTGGAATAGACATGGCAAATATTAACCAAAATATACCATTTTTATCTTTTATAGCTTATTTAGCCTTTAGAGCTTGTTTCAAACAAAAATATTCAGTGAACATTTATTGATATTGCATGTATTAAGTGATTGTGATTTAAGTACCAGTCAATACTATAAGCCATCTGATGATTAGCAATTAAAGTTGTTAGTAAGGAAAGCTTACTTTCCAATAATTTAGTTTTTACGCAGTAAAGCAAAGCTTATTTGTGTTGGCAATAATGCCTCCAAAATTACATCATCAAGTTTGTCGTGCAAAGAAGATGAGGTGAATACTATAGAAACAGCTTTCAAATTTTAAATTTCACTTTCCTTGTTTCAAACAGTCAAAAGTTTATCTAAGCTTATAACACCCCTCACATGTATATATATACATGTATATGTATATAGACTTGGAAGCAAATCTTATGAGAATGGCAAGTCCTGCAAAAATCCAGTGCTTGCCATCAACTTGAATAGTTTTTCCTCTTGATAATATGGCATTTTGGTTTGTCATCCTGTCTGGAATAAACAAATGCAAAGACTAGCACAGTCAAAATATAACAGCATCACAGAATTTTTTGAATGCTGTCAGACTTGTGGTTGGTGATGGCACTTATCTGAACCACGCAGAACTCAGATGAAAATGGTCCTGGAAGTAGGAGAAAATTCTGTAAAAGAGTATGGATTCAGTGAACAAAGGGATAATGGAAGATAGAAGCAGTGGTTTGCATGACAAGGAGAGGAATGGGAGTACAAATGGGATATTATAAGGAACCAAGAACTTCTCATTCAGCTCTTCTGCTCTTTAATTCCTGTCTTCTGCATGTACACTCACCGTTTGTGTTTCTCTCATATCTCTGAGAAGTAAAAGAAGAGAAAAAAGAGGAATGAAAGTCCAAACAAATGCAAATTACATGAAATGATTTTTGGCAATTTTATCAGAAGCAAGAGAAAAACAAATCACAGAGATTAAAAAACAGACCTCAACACTGAGAGTATGTTCATAGATGTAGGAACAATGCCCATCATTATTTTTTTTCTTTGTTAGTTTGAGTAATTCCTTACTTTTATTTTAAAAATTGAAAATACCTGTGTACTGTATCTCATGTACATGTATATAGTGTAAATGAAGGTCCAGTAATGTTGAGCATTCTTACCTCTGGTTATCCTTGTGAGTGTTGAGGTGTGTATTTAAAGTACACAAGCGATCCTGCAGGCTTCAAAAAGATGACTTCTGTGTATTGATGTATTGTTCACACCTTCTGCACAATATTGAATTGAAATTAAGGAGAATTTAAGGACCAAAAGCTACTTAGAATAAAATTAGAAGGGGAACCAATCCCTCATAATTAGTTTTGCTCTCCAATTTTTAATATTCTTAGAAGCAATTTAACCCTACTCCCAGTCTAGCAACTCTCACATTTCTTTTAAAGGATCATACAAATATGAAGCTAGTGAGTATACCCTTTCCTTCTGCAAAATAATAGCCTGACTTATCATCATAGGGTGGATCACTGTGCTCTTGTTAAACAAATATTTGTGTATTAGAATGGGAAAATATAACACATAGGCAAACATTTTATACATTTCCATGTTTTTATGTAGGACATTTTGTTTTTAATGGCAACAGTGTTAAATATAAATATAAATATAAATATAAAAAATATAAATATAAATATAAATATAAATATATTATATAAATATAAATATAAACATATTTATATAAATATAAATATATTACATGAATATATATATAAATATATTATATATAAATATAAATAATAGTGCCCAATATAGAAGTAATTAAGGAAAAAAAAAAGAAAAGAAAAAAAAAGAAAAAAAAAACATTTTGTCAGTGAAACTAAAATAGTAGAAATGGATTTATAAATGAATTTAAGTTAAAATAGAGACAATTTGTCCTATAAGACACAGTTTGGGAGTTGGGGAGACAGAATACTGGACTCCTAATGAAAATGCTAAAAAGCTTTATTGCAAATCTCAATCTCAAATGTTCAAGTTCCTTCCCATTACAGCACTGTAAAAGGGATAGAGTTTAGTCCTAAAATTTTTGCCAAACATTCAGTGTCAGTGGTCTACAAGCTGTGTTGTGCTGCATTGCAGTCTCTCTGCAGTTTTTCCTTCACAGCACTCCCTAGAAAACTGTTAAACCAGTCACAAGTTCCAGGTGCTTTCAATCTTTCAACCAAGCCAATTAACTTGCTTTATTAACAGCTGGCATATAGGGAAAACATTCATTGATTACCTTTTGATTAGACCAGCTCATAATGAAGAGGTTAAAAAGTTGTTACAAGTGAGAGAATTTCTGCTTTATCACCTTTGGAGCAAGCTGGTAGCTGCTTGCTTGATGTCACTGTGCTCAGTCTGCTGTGCAGTGAGTAACTTTTAGGTTAGAAAAAGAGTATCAAATGGAGATACTGGGATACACAGCGGCTGTCTTTGAAGGCACTAGCTGTGGAAATTATTGGAGAGCTGCACTTACAATTTATAAGCATCTCATGGCAGAAAAGATAATAAATTCACTTTTCAGTTCTTTTGTTCCTGAACCTGGGAGTCTTGAACAGTGCCTTGTAACAGACCTAACTTTAATAAGCAGCATCAGCTTTTACAAAAGCATGCTCCTTGTTTTATGCATTCCTCAGACCTACCGGTGAACAAAACCTGCTCTTAAAATGCGGGAGTACAAATCCAGGAGTCATTCTTACAGGTCTTTCTTCCTGAGCAGTCATGGATGTTTTTTAGCTCTTACCTCCATTTCATTCCCTGCTCCTGCCTTGAAAATATAAATGTTTATCACCTGTTTTGGTACAATGGACACAAATATTCCTGATTCAGGTGTTTAGGCTTTTCAGATGCTGCAGAAATAAGTTAGATACAAAATATATTGGAAGAATAATTAACTGTATTTATTTGTTTTTTATAGATCTCTTCTGTACCTTGAAATGTGAATGCTTATGTTAAAGGCCCCTTTTCTCAGCTGTTGAAAACTGATATAACTTAACTACTTTGATAGTTGCATTACAGCAGTTGGCCTTCATCTAGAAGTCCCTGTATCTAATTGCCAAAGAATGCAAGACACTAAGGTTATATTTCATGCACATATATTAGAGTAAATAACATAATCTAGGAATGACTATGCTGGATCTGGCCAAAGGTCCATTTGCTGAGGAACCTGTTTCAAACAGTAGCCAACAGCTCAGGGAATGAGGAAAGCGCAGGACAAGCATGTAGTAATACTTACACTGAATGTTGTCCTACTGACCAAAGGGGCTTGAAAAGTCTTTTCCTTCCCTTCAGCTGGAACACGTCACCACTGTAAAGATTAATAAAAACAAGAAATGAGAAGTGTGTTTTCTTGGTTGTCTTCCTGAAGCACATTAAGTGAATTTCATTGAGAAACTTGTCTATTTCTTAAGAGAATATAGAAGGAAGTAATAACGCAAATGAGAAAGCTGGACTTTTTGGTAGAGTATACAGAATATATTACAAAATTCATTATCTTAGAGTTGTTTTTACCTCTCATTCAGGTAGCAACATAAAGGGCTGCTTCCCCCTGCACACTTCTTTTTATCGTGGAGTCTCCAACTTCACTGGTTTCCTTATTAACTGATATGGGGGGTTGGGTAGTTTTGTTTTATTTTTAAACCAATTTACAGAACAATAGACTCTTTTCTCCAACTGATTAAATGTCAGGCCTCTGCTTCCTGTCATTCTACATGAAGTGCCCACTGAAGAGAGACTAGCCAGCCTTCAGGTGACAATGGAAAAACTATTTCTCCTAATAATTTTAGCATGTAGTGCTTTAAGAGAAGTGCAGCAGTTCAGTAAGCAAGAAATTGCTTCTTTGTTGCAGAGATTTCCGTATAAGTTAAGGTGTTCTGCGGTATTACATGACAAAAACCCACAACTTCATGTAATATATCAAAATCTAGCAAATGGTATTTGAATGCTTAAAAACTAAAACTCTGGCACTTAAACTAATCCTTAAGTGCTCCAGGTTATGTCAGCAGTTAATGTGCATGGTTAGATGCTGTGATTGACATTTGCTGTTCTTCTTTCTTTTGATCTTGTAAATACAGCTTTGATACCCTCAGGACAAATGCAGCAGTTGCTGAGATAGTCCCACATTTGTCTGTCAGTATAGGATTATACCCTAGGTATAGATTTTGCCTCTAATTACTGTATACGACTGAGAATATACTACTTTTATTTTTTACAGTGTTGGACCAAAGTTGTCAACCTCAGAATTTTATTGCAAACTTTATGCTATCTTTACCTGATGTGGAGGAAAAAGAAAAAACATGTATGCAAAAAAAAAAAGGGAGGGGAAACCCCAAATCCATTTTTAAAATGAAAAGGACAATTAAAAATCTTATTTTTCACTCGTAATGGTAGCATTTCCTTTCTATTTATCTGAGCAATCCTCACCATGACTTCTGCTCTCCTGCAGCTCAGCTGTAGTCCCTGTGTGACTCTGCCTGTATCTACAGGCACTGCCCCCATGCAGTAAGCACCATATTGCTGGGGCTCTTCGGGTGCTCTTTTAAAGTTAAATCTTTGTAGGAAGCTCCAAAGACACAAAAAAAGTTTATATTTTAGTTCCTCTGTTAAGTTAAAATATCATGTTCCCAGCACAGTTATGTAGTGTACCTTGTCCAACATTGAATGTCATGTTCTCAAAAAAGTACTTTTTTTTTTTTTTTTTTTTCCGCTTTGACTGAAATAACCAATACTTACTATGCATGAAAAAAGTTATGGCTTTCATTTATTTTCTTAACGTTTATGTGCAGATTCATTAACACTGTGTGTTAGTTGAAGCTTAAAGCTTTTATCATGTTCATGCTATGATTTAGGGTTTGTGGGTAATGTAGCCATCACAGTGTGTTGTACTGAAGTTTCTGCTTCCTTATAGACTCCTGAGCTTGCTCAATGCTCATTTTCATAACTCTTTCAGTTTAAGTACTCTTTTCATAATTCAGATATATTTAGATCATTTCTGTCAACAGGCTTTATGTTTCCTTAAATAGTATATTCTTCTGTAAGGTTGTCTGTGTCAGCTATAGGAAATTGTGCATGGAAAATGTGATTTCTTTTTAAAACCTGTCTTCTCTTGTTTTCATTGTAAATGTGATAGCTTGAAGTCATGGTGGTGCTTTTTTTTTCTTCTACACTTTTTTTGGGCTTCAGTTAGTGCAGACTGTGCTTAGTTTTTCATTGTTTGTATGTAGTTCTTTATGCTTAATTCTATTTATATATACAGAAAAAATAGTGTATCTGTTAAAACCTCATACTAGAGGATGTAAATTACTTTTCCTTGGCATTTTATTAATTAAGTTCAGTAAGTTCCTGTTCTCACTATTTTATAAAGGTACTCACATAGTAAGAAGTTGGTCTTACTGGGAATACAAATGAAGAATCATACCAGCAACAGCTGTTATGTTTGCAGCTGCTAATTTTACTGTTACATGTGGTATCGAGTTTCTTCCTACTTTTCTTCCCTATTTTAAATTCACTAAGCTGATAACCTTTTCCCCTTATTTTTGACCTAATGTGACAGCTTTTCTGGAAAACATGAACTTGCAGCAACGGATAGGAGATGTGTGGATTGTATACTGGCCTTTTAATCATTCCCTGGCAGTAATAGAAATACCAATTTTACAACTGCAGTGATATTATAGAAACCATTTATCTTTTAAATTAATACCCTAATTTTGTATTTTTAACAATAGACTGGAACATTCCTGACCACATGCTTGAGTCTCGCTGTAGGGAAGGTGTGGAGAGCCACAACAGAGAGCATGCAGCTGGCTTAGTGAGGGGAGCCCAAGGAAGATTTGCTTTAGAACCAGACTGAGGGAAAAAAAATGAAATTATGGTCTCAGAGCCCATTGCATTGTTTTTCTTCTCTCACTTCCTTTCTTTTTCAATTCTTAATAGTGTTTTTTGTTTAGAAAACAAATGTATTATATCCAAAAGAGGTATGTTTCATTGCAAATGTATTGTTTTGATGTTTTGTTTTTTAGTTAATTTCAGTGTCACTTGTATTTCTCCTTTAGTTACAATTAGTTTGCCTGTCCTTTTTCATAGCTACTGCTTTTCCAGGTCTTTATAAGGTCTTTATAATAACTTGCACAACTTCATGTTTAGAGGTTGCTAGGGTAACTTGAAACTAGTCCTGGGTGATTGGGCTATAAAGTCATAAAATCACAGAATGGTTTGGGTTGGAAGGGACTTGAACGCCCATCCAGTTCCAAACCCCTGCCATAGGCAGGGTCACCTCCCACTAGACTAGGTTGCCCAAAACCCCATCCAGCCTAGCCATGAGCACTGCCAGGGATGGGGAATCCACAGCTTCTCTGAGTAACCTGTACAACTAGAGCCTCACCACCTTATAGTAAAGAATTTCCTTCTTACATCTAATCTAAGCCTCCCTTCTCTTCATTTAAATCCATTACTCCTTGTCCTATCACATGTAAAGATACAAAAGATTCTGCAATAGATTTTTTTTATATAGAAAGAGTTTAACATGTTTCATTTTAATACAGTTCAGGATTTCACTTCCAACAACTGGTGTTCTCTGCCTTCAGGTGAATTACTTCATGTAGAAACAAAACTGAAAATACAGAACAGTCTATAAATCGGATGAGACTTCGCACTATTAACTGATGCTCGTGTGTTTAAGCTAAGACTCAAATAAAGGCCTCTGTACAATCATTGTATCAGCTTATGTCCCCACATAATATGAATTCTAAGAACTTAAGCTTTCTCTGCAGTAATCCATGTAAAAGTGCTTAGCAAACAACATACTGTGGTTTGAAATTAAACAATCGTATTCTTCTGTGGGTTTCTGGAGAACTGCTCTTGGATATCTTCTAAAGAAAAGAAAAAAAGTATATATGGCTTTCAAATCTCCCCTCTAAGTTCAGGGTGTGTTTGCTCTTGTGTTTAGTAAAGAGACAAATTGAAGAGAGAATCTCTGGTGTCATTTTCCCTGCTTGCAAAACCTCAGAAAGGGCAAAAGAGCAACTATAGGAGAGAATTGAGCTCCATGGTATTAAAGGATGAAGGTTTCCCAAAGCATCTAGGGATTGCAGCCTGTTTGTGGAGGTCTCTTGTGCTGATAAAAGCCTGTAAGTCTGACAGAAAGTGAAAGTTGTTACGGTAGCATTGCTAAATATCATAGGAGGTGACAGAATCTCTCTCTCCAAGGAGGAGACTCCACAGCTGCTCTGGCCAACCTGTGCCAGTGCTCCATCACCTGCATAATTCTTATTTTAGAAATGACACACTGAGTTCCTGACACACTCAGGATCTCTTCTTTTAATGATATTGCGGAGCTATGCAAATACAAATTTAAGTTTTTGTTTGTTTGTTTCAATTAAATGGGGCCTTTGGCTAAGCTTGTTCCCTGAGGTCTGTCCATAACCAGTGAAGAGACATACACCTCAACTGTGCCTTTGTTTTACTCACTTAACAACATGATCTCAGGGATCATTTTTGAGGCAAATTGTTTTGATGGAGGGAGAAAAGGTGCAAAGTATCATCAACAAAACTGGTATTCTGGTATAAAATTAAAATTAAAGGGTTTCAAGACAAGCAAGGAGACAAAGACAATCTATTTACTTGCATTTTGACATGTAGGTAAATCAGTTGATTTTTACTTGCAACATATGGGTGAGAATGATGGCAGAGTGTGAGAAGAAAAGAAATAAAGTATAAACTAGAGAGGGAGAAAGATGTAAATGGAAGAACTCTCAGCTGTTTCTGAGCACTGCCCTGGCATGCACAGCTTTTTAAATTGTTTCACCTACAACAGCAAATGGTTGCCCTGCTCTGTGTGCCTTCCAGGCTCTATTTACTGAGAGGGGCAACATAAGAGAGATTCAATGAAAGTATAAATAATGATTGGGGGTATATTTAATGGATGTGTAATTTTTATGAATCACAGAAATGCCAGTGAGTAACATGCTATGCACTCACATAAGTACACACATGCACACACAGCCATTGGAAACTGGAATTTGGGGAGTCTCCAGGGTCAGATTTTAAGAGCTGCATGGGATGCCTTCAATAGATTCCTTCACAGCTGTAATATGCCACACATTCCTAGATTTTGTGTGTGAAGGATAAGAAGCTATACAGTATTGGATCATACACTTGCTTAGCTGTGCTTGATATAAGACTGATTTTCAGCAAGTCAGTTCATTGTCTCTGGAAATCTTTACTACCTGAGATACCTGCACAATAAATTTCCCTTTTCCTATGACCTTGATCTATATCATTCTGTCTTAAACCATTTTTATTTTTTTTGATGGCTAACCTGGCAGTTGACAAGAGAAATAATCAGATTTATATTTCTTTTGTCAGTCTCAGTACTTTATTAACTGGGGAATCATTGAAAAAAGCTATGTCATGTCAGCCTCAAAACAAACAAAAAACCCTCTGCTTAATATTTATTTTGATTATGAAAACCTTGTGCATGATAGATCAATGCACTGAAGATGCATAGTATCTTTGATTTTAGTCTCTCTCACATCTTTGGATTAACATACAGTGGTTAAGTTGGATACTTAAGTAAAAGCTGAATTAAATCAATATTTAATCAATAAAATTTAAATTGGTTTAGTTTTATATATAGATATATATTAACCCTAGTTCAGTATGAATAAGCCTTTAAAGATAGAATGTAATTTATCTACAAAGTAAAAAAAAAAAATCTGTATCTTTTAACCTGAGAATCCATTTTCTTTTAGAATCTTTAGTATCTATTGAACATAAGTCCTTTTTTTTTTTTTTTCCTCTCCTGTCTTCACAGTGGAAGGTGGTTTCAAAGATATTATTGTTAATACTTTCTAGGCCAGGTGCTCAAAGTTAAGGTCCAAAATAGAAATATCTTCATCTGCTGCACTGCTGAGTGATCACTTCTTCTAGAAATTCAGATTAATCATATTTTGTTGCTTAAATTTGGACTTTGAAATCTGGCATTAGTCACCTGTTCTGAAAGTTTTGTTATTGGACACTCTGAAGTACTGTTTGGTGACTTCTAGCTCCTGTTGGAGTTTGCAAGGAAAACACGTGTCTAACCCCAGTAATAATTATCAGTTTTAGTAGTTTCAACATACTGCATGTTTGTTTTAGAATGGTTTACAGAGAACAGCTCAGAATTACATAGAAAAATCAGACTTTACAACATTCAAACAACATTTTTAAATGTTGAGTTTAATTGATGGTTGGTGCTGCTTGGTGCTTAACAATTTTTCGTTATCTTGGAGAGAATCAGCACAGGCTTTTTGTTGTTTTTGCTTTTCAGTAAATCTTGATCATTATGTTTGTCTAAATCTGGCCCTGAACATTGACGTTCTCAAACTCATCAGCTGCTGTAGCAAATGTTGCCACTCAGCACTCAGGATATCCTTACATGGTGCTAAACTATGTATGTGGGGCAGGGCTTGCCTTGTGGATGGTGGGATCCATCCCCAACCAAACTCCATAAACCTTTATAAAATCTTTGTCACTCTGTTAAGGGTGAAACGCAACACATTTCCATGTGTATCTATATAGTGCTTAGGCACATATAGATACACATGGAAAATTCAGAGTCCGTCTGAATTTGCAGTGGCACACCTGAGTCTTCCTTCTTTCTTGTACCAAGATGGGAGAGATCATGTGGGAGTATGCAGAGGAGATGACTGAGAGTAATTTTCTTTGTTTGCTTTTGCAAAAGTTTTTGCATAAACATAAAAACTCTATGAATATGGGTCTGAAAAGTATCCCTTTTGTTAGCTATCCCCTAAATTATGGAGACATGCATGTGGTAATAGGGACCAAGTGTGAAAGGGTGTACAGAGTAGCAAGTTATAAGAACTTGGCACACTAACCTTTCTGTGATGTCATTTGTGAAGTGACAATTTGTTGTATAGCTGGGCACTTCAGTTGTGGCTATAAGGCTTTCTTTTTTTTTTTTTTTTTTTTTTTTTTTTTTTCCTGTGATGGCTTTCAATGTTTTATTTATTTATTTATTTATTCATCTATTTATTTTTAAAACCTCCACTATGTTACATGTGCACATGTTTGTGCATGCAAAATTTTGTGTGAAGAACACCACCACCTGTATCAGAGGCTGTTCAAATGGTTTTAATTATCTAAGCTAGATTTGAATAAGGGTGATCTGCCTTTATGGCTTGGAGGGTAAAATATAGACAGTCTCACTTGTGTCCCAAGAATAGTGTAACTACATTACTTTTTTCTGGGAATAATATGCTCTGCACGTGTGCTAGATGCTATGAAATTAGCACCTATCTTAAAAATCCAGCTCCTGTATAGTGGAAAACAACTCAGCGTAAAGTATCTTCTTGGGATGCTAGTAATATTTATAGCGAGTTCAGTGGAGTTCTGACAGTCAGTGGGTACTGACTCTTTGGTTGACTTTGCATGGCTCTCCTCTGATTATTTTGTTAACCAATGCAGCCATCCTTAAGCATCAGAAAAGTGTATTATGGGTTAGCCAATAGTTGTGTTTTGAAAGCGTAGAGCGCAATGCAAGTGCCAATTATTATACAGCAACTGTATGGAGTTTCACTGTAAGCTGTCACCCTGCACTGGAATAAAGAGTTTGTAAATTAATTTAATTACTCACAAGCTACATTCATTTAGCATTGTTGTATAACAACCTAAATAAAGAGGAAGTATCTTCATCATGATGGAGGTAACTGCTGCAAAGAAAAATGTTGAGGATTGTGAGGACACCAATTGCTTTATTCTGTCTTGTCCCTATAACTATTCTGTTGCAACCAAAAATTATAAAATTGCATCAAATACGTAATAACTGTATGAAATGACTTCACAGTACTAAGAATGAAGCAAAGCATTGTCAGTTCTGGGCTAGAGGGCTGGATAGAGGAAGGCCTGGCTGGAGACTGGGCTTTACCTACAAGGCTGTTTCCTAAGCAGTTAGAAGTGAGTGAACAATTAACAGTTTTCTGATAAAATCAGTTCTTAATGGGAATTTATGGAGTTTTACTAAATGGACTTTCACACAAATCCAGTTGGCTTCTATGGAAATCTTCATCATGAAACTTCTCACTTCAAAATTCTAGGAATTTAGAAAAAGCTCAAAGAGTTCCATTCGAAAGTGTTTCTGTGCTATCTTTTGGTACAGTTTGGGTACCTCATCTTCACACTTTCTCTTCCTGGAATTGTGATCACTTCTCCCAGAATCTCCTGTAGGCAGGAGCTTACAAGGTGCCTCATTTCCTTGCCCTGAGTACAATTGTAGAAGCACAACAGGACTATGTTCCAAATGAGAATATTTGGGGTTGAGGTCTGAAATTAAACATCTTAGGAAGAGAAAGAGAGACACAGTTCTGGTAAACTACCTATTTTGAAAAGGGGTGGAGATTACTGCTGTCATGAAACAAGTTGAATTTATGCTCTTTAATTTACAATTTCCTTTTCTGATGTGCTCCTCTTGGAGATCTTTCTGTGGTAAAAGAAGTCCATATGTGTTTAGAGAGGCATGTGAAAACTTGAGGCTGCTGAAAAGGTAAACAATATCACAGGTATTAGGCTTTGCCATAAGGTGAAAAAATAAAATAATAATTTATAGATAAAATATACATATATCATTTGTTTATGTTTATATACTCTCTTCCATGTTACAAAAGATAAAGGTAGTGGCTTCCTTGATGTTACTAAGTTGTTGTCAGAGTGGAAATTGCTACTAGCGCCTTTCTGCACTGAATGTCATATGACATTCACTTCACTGGGATGCTGTGTTAAAAGCCCAGATTCAGATGGCTTAAAGCTAATGTGCATGCCAATGTGGCTACCAATGTGCCAAATGTTGTTTGATACTATCTCTTTGAAGGTGCCAAGACACCCAATAGGAAAGGCTAAACACAGGGAAGCTTTAGGCTGTCCAAATGTGGGCCCAAAGCAGTAACAGAACGGTTGATATTTGTCTTCTGTGTGAATACAGGTCCAGATGTGATACTGTATCGTGTGTAATAAGAATAGATCTTGTGGCAATAGAGTAATAAAGTCTACCAGAAAAGTCGATATTTACCACTAATATAATTGTTCTGGCTCTTAGGAGAGAGTTTTAAATGCTGTGAAAAAAATAAAGAAGAGTATTGCATTTTCACTTAGGGAGATTTTCTGTGATAGTCTACCATAAATCCCTGGTCTTCTCCTTAGGAATGCTTTTGCCTTTGAAATCTCTCAATCTCTTTCTGGTTTAGTGACTGATAAATCACACATTTTTCTCAGCAGCTTTTACCACATCCATGGGAGGGTGTACTGTTTCCTTCTAAATCTGGAGAACAATGAGATGAGAAGGGTAGTTGATACTGGAATCTTAACAGTAGACTGAGTCACAAGTGGTAGATAAAGTTGTCTTAGTAAGTTTATAAAAAAAATAAAATAATTGTAATGCAAGTGAAAACAATGACTGCTGATTGCTGTTTATATTTATACTGCATTCTTTCCTTTCTCTTTACGTTGTTTCTAAGTTTGAAAACTCAATCATGTTTAAAATGCTTGCATCAGTATAGTATATAAAATGGCAATTACTAAGCAATCTGCTTTCTAACACATTAAGTGATTTATTGCTGCAGTAGACAATGTATTAAAAATCTTGTCTGTGAAATTAAAAATATAATGGCTGGAAAACCTAGTATGAATTCAAAGAAAGCTATAAAACTAACAAATAATTAATGGGGAGCACCAAGAAAATGGTGGATAATGTCAAAAAAAAGGGGGGGAGGGGTAAATTTATTTGGAAAGAAAGAAAGATTTAGATTGTTTAATCTTCTGGATTTCGATGCATGCATAGGAAAGAATGCAGCTTTCAATTTTCTGTAGATATTTCCAGGGAAAATAATAGCATAACCATTTGCAAAGCTAGCTGAAGCTAAACACTTACATGAATGAAAAATTTTACACTGGGCTGTGTAAGCAAGGCAGGCTTAAAGCATAGAAAGAGCAGGCAGCAGGCTAGGGCTGCAGACTGAAAGGGTGGTAAAATAACCCCATCTGCCTGTTTTGCCTGTGCCAGAGCTTTGGAAAGCTGTGTGGGCAGCTGCCTCCAGCTTTACAGGAGGGATCAGGGTGTCCCCCACCTCTTTGGCAGAAGAGGGGTGAGCCTGGCTCTCTGCTCCCTTTCCTCTCCATCTAAGTTCAGCCCCTTCTCTCTGTTCCCCTACTTTTCCTTGAAGAAGTAGTCTGGCCTTTTATTCATGGGGCTGGAGAGATCACTTTTGCCTGCACTGCAAAAGAGTCTTGAACTGGCTTTGCATATATATACAAGACGTTGGTCCCCAGTCTTGCAATATGGTTATCAGAAACGAGAGATCTGTGATTTTTTCTTTTTTTTTTTTTTTCTTTTTTTTTTTTTCTCTTTTCCAAGCCCAAAGAGGTGCTTTCTCATATTTTCCTTGTTTCCCCACAGATTTTCACTCTCAGTTCATGGTCTGTTGTGGCAATGACAGCAGAAGAGGGCTTCTTGACCTCGAGGTTAAAGCATAAGATTGACAACCAGGCATCGTGGGTTCTTCTTAACTCCACCACTTACATTTGCATTGCTTATCAACTTTTTTTTGCCTTTTTTTTTTTTTTTTCCTCTAGGTTCTTCTACTGTTATGGTATTGCAGACTGCTTTGATCCTTTATATGGTGTTGTTTGTAAAATGAGGTGTGATGTAGCAAGGGGTAATGGAGCATGATAATAAGAACGTTGTGAAATTCCATGAGAGCACTGTTCAGCACTTCCCATTCACGAAAGCATCCCTGCTTAGTTTACTGGGTCTTGAAGACAGGGAGAGTTTTAGTGAGTAACGCGCAAAAACAGGCTCTTTAACTATGGCTTAAACTTGAGATGCATTTTGTGACTTCAGTGGAAGCTATGCATGTCCAACAATTGTCATATCAGTCCATTTTCATTTGTAAACTGCTTTGAGATGTGCTGAGGAACCAAGCTATTATACAAGCTTTAGTATGCACTGCCTGAGTGAGCTGATTTTGTGTTCGGGCATAACAAATGGTTGTGAGCACCATGGTTAGTAATGTATTTTGGAACAGGAATCTTGCATTAATTCTAAGAATAATTTATTATTTTAAGGGCTTTGATTAGTTTCTTGCATTCAGCTAATTATGTGCAATTTTCAAAAATCCCTCTATGACTTCAGAAAGATACCATAGCCCTAAGTCTTTTTATTTGATTTGACTTGGGGTCCTAAGTCTCTTAGCTTACTTGATATGGTAGTCCATGTGCTTTCCAGGCAAAAAATGAATGAAGTCTAGAAGCATGACTAATGGTTCTATAGTGAGTTGGCTTTTAACGCCAAAAGCTGGGATTTTGCTTGTATATCAAGACTGGAATGTATTATTCAAAGTGACATAACTTACTTTATAAACCATTTTTTGGAAAATTTACAAGTAAACATGCTTATAAAACAGCTTTATTAACAGGTCTCTTAAATTATTTAGTACTTGAAGTCAGATTTGTTGAGTGCCTTCTTTAACAGAGGTTGCCATATGATATTTTCATGCGAAGAGTTCCACAAAGAATTTTCGTTTTTAGAAAATGGATGCAATGTTTTCAATAGATCTGATGCCAAAGGCATGCTGCCTTCCTTTTTGCAGTGGCCATCATTTCTGTTTGGAGGCAGCAGTTTTCACATTTCCAACTCTTGAAAAGCCTTGGTTTTCTTTTTGGTATAACCAGATCTGTAAACTTCCTAGTTTTGTAAATCTTGCTTGGGACTAAATATATATCCCTGTAATGTGTTTTACCTTAAATTATTATGTATGTTCAATTGTATCTCTTAATGCAGTTTTTGTCTGGGAATACTTATTCAATGGTATTCAAGAAGTCCTCAAATGCCTTTTGTGTAAGAAATTTAGATATTAAATAGTGAGATGAATTTCTAGAGTATTCTTTGTATTTTTACTGGCTGTGGAGATTTGCTTCATCATGTCTCTGATAAAGGTTGTTGGGGCTTGTGTAGCTCTCATCAACGGGGAAGTATTTTAATGAATTTAGCATGTCGTATTTGTTCTGCTGTACTTCCTAGAAGGCCCAGTTACAGACGTCAGTAAAGCATTCTTAAAACAGAGTAAAAAGAGTTGGAGTGTCTCTCAGAGCTGATGAAAGTACCGAATAGATAAAGACAGTCAAATATCCAAAGGCAGCAGTAAGGTAACATTGGCAACATGACAAGGTAGGAGCCCACCTACATCAGGTTTTCCTGCATGTAACACAGTAAAAAGGTAAGGATTAGAAGAACAGTGAAAACAGTGCACAAGTATTTCCCAGTTGATCCTTATAAGTGATAGGAGATCCCTGAAAGAAAGCATGAGGGACCTGTCTGAACATCTCTTGCCAGGTTCTTGTAGGCCAAGCTAAGGTAGGAGAGTCCTTTAGATACCAAGTGAAGTATCCAGAGGACAGTCTGGAGCACAAACTGCAGTTATTACTAATGTTGAGATGCAAGCCCCCCTTGTGGGGGTGTGCATTGAGGTCTGGTGCACTAAGGAGAAGAGTGCGGAGGGGGGAGGCCCAGGCACACCACACACACATGGCTGCTGCTTTAAATCAGTCACCTGGAGGGATGTGATTGCTTTTGTTGAGGCCTTACGGTGACAGAGGATTTCAAGGCCTCAAGAATGTCACATGGTGACAAATGTGACGTGCTGAAAGTGGGCACGAAAAATATCTCCAACTAAATTTCTTGAAGTAAATGACAGTCTTCCACAATGCCCACAGGAACTGGTATGCTGGAAGTGTTGCGTGACTGAATGTGAGATGCACGCACACACTTAAATCTTTCCCAGTTTTGATCCGCTGTCTCTCAGTCTTCTTTTTACTGTCTTTTTCCTATAAACTCTTTGATGCAATGTCTTTTTTTAATGCTATGAAAACATTGGATCTTTCAAATCAAAATTGTAAAGGTTTTCATTGCAGCATATAAACATTTTACAGTCGTGGCTCATATTTGAGTTTGGTAATAACAGTGAAGGGAACACATTTAAAATGAGTCAACAAATGCGAACATGAGTTACGTTAACCTGATATAACCCCATTCCAGTGTCATTGCTAGCATTAGCTGCAACCTTACATCTTGTCCTTGTAGACAGCTGATGTACTGATCGCTTCTTTGAGCTGCAGTGTGAAGATAATACTGTGAGATTCTAATGGTGATGTTCTGATTCATTGCTTATCATGTTTTTGGTCACAGGAAGGTATTTTAAAGCATGAATATATTTGCAGCATATTTTGAACAATGAATAATAATAATACATAATGTTCAATAGTTGTTTAGGCTTTTAATAAGTGAAACTAAATCTAGCTTTTCATCTTAAATGATCTAAAATTATTGATAACACATTAAATGCATTCACACTTATTCCTCTCCTGCATGTGAATTTTTACTGCACAATAATGAATATTGAGTGAAGTTTAAACCTGGTGTTTCTACTCATTGTATTATGGAATTGTAAAGCCTACAGTGTTAGCAATCAACAGGAGACAGAAATGAAATATGCAAAACTGTTACTTCGCATATCTCAAAGTATATATACAAGAGCTCTGTAGAAAAAAAAAAATATATTTTATCTGTTATTTGTACTATATCTGAATTAATTTGTCCAAATAATTAAAATTCAGCTTTTAACAATAGGATGGTAATGAAAAGCAAATAAAAAAAATATATGATGTGTTAATAAATATAAGAAAAAGAAAAAAAAAATAGAGATAAAAATTATTTCATTTAGGGTTTGTTTGGAAATAATGAAGTCAACAATTTTATTCTAATTCTTTCAGGTTTACCAGTAGGCTTATTTTGATTGTGGGTCATTTCTTTTACTATTCAAAAACACAAACATTTTCAGTTTGAGCATGTTTCTGATTATACCCTTTATAATTTTCCCTTCAAATTTTAGTCTGACTAGCCAAGACATTTAACTGAGATAAATCGCTGAAGAGATGGACAGAAATTTTCAGTGATTCCAGAGAAAATGATTTAGAAGCTTAGCAAAAGGAAAAAACCTTTCCTACAGGTTGTTTTGACAACTGAAAATGCTGCTGAAAAGATATAATTCAATCTGACACACTGCGAGATTCATCCACTGTGTAAATTCATCCATAATGATGGGCATATGTGTCAACCAAAGTATGTTATTTCTTAAAATTACTCACATTTCTGAACAAGTGTCTCCAAAACAGTAAGATTTGGTTGTTATGATTTAATTAACTTCATTGCATTGGTTAATGCAAAAAGGCTACCCTGCTGTACATTCAGTCTTTGGCATATGTCTTGCTCTATACTGCAGGAATAAGCTAAGCAAGAAGAATAAACAACCATTTCTGAGATCTGCATTATAAACAATCCTCTGGGCCTTATGAGAAATCTTTTGTTAAAGAATACAGTTTATTGCTTTGCCATTGGACCGTTAGATTTCACAACGTTCTGGTATAATCTTTTGACCAGAAGCAATTGGTGTCATTTTATCTTTTGCACAACTGTGACCAGTATATCATACAAGATATACTCTATAGGAGAGCTGTGAAGATGGTCAGCCTCTAAAAACCCATCTGTACTTCGTGTCTCTTGAATGGCATTGGGAATATGGCAAACCACATTAAGCTGTAGAGAGGAACTTTAGAGGAATTTGTTAGCTAACTTCAAAACCACTTTTTTTTTTTTCTTTTTTTTTTTTCCTCTGTTGTAAGGAATTTCTGTGATAGTGAATTGGATCTACAGCCATGGTTTTCTCTTTCAAAATTTCCAATAGCTCTATGTGTGTGTATGTAAACATAAGTATACTACCTAGTAAGTATGTGCTTGTGTGTTTTTCTACAACTTATGTGATCATGGAAAGAGCAAGTTTTTCTGAAATCAGCGTTAATTATGACAAAGTAGGGACAGAGCAAGACAAACAAGTATATCATTTTGTCAGTTAATGTAATTTGTGTTAAATTAGGATCTTTTTTTCTTCTCTTTTCCATGCTCCAGAAAAGAGCCTTTTTTGAGTCAAATTAATTTGTCTCCTAGGGAAGACAGCATAAATGGAGTAGCTTTTGTTAGCTGCAGATCTGTGCTTAATTATGTCAACGGCTGCTTCTAGATCCCTACCCAGAACTACATTGCTCCAGCAAAGCTTTCACCCTTTGACATCCAGAGAGATTTCTTAGAAGGGAGTGGCTGTGAGTCCAAGTCCTGAATGTAAGTGTTTAGGATGTGAGGCCACATGCCAACAAGCTCTCAGGTCCTCGCAGGATCAAGCTCTACATGACTGATGGTTCATGGTGGCAGTTAACCATGTTTGGTTGCTTTAACACCTTCATGGGTTCAGTGCAGTTTTGACAAGCAAACTACTTTCTTGTGGTATTGTAGTAAGACACCACTGTAAATTCAAGGGTGAAGCCTCTAATGAAGAGCCAGTTCCTCACATGTTTTAAACAGCAAAATGCTCTCTGTTGCAGTTTTCCAAATATCCAGATAGATATAAACTTTTTTTTTTTTTTTTTTTTTTTTTTTGCATTAACACTAATTCTGCATGAGTACAGTCCTAACTGCATCTGTACCAGTAAAAATACACAGCATTACACTAAGTCTTAAACTATCATCACAGTTCTTGACACTCTTTTTTGCTTGGGCAAAGTGCTGCCTTTGCAAACAAATGGTGGCCATGGTTTAGGCATTAACCCAAACCACATGGCTTTGCCATTCAACACATTAAGCACAGCCTATTTTAGGCTTATGGATATCCTTCAGTTGGTCTAGAAGCCAGAAAATAGACCCTGGCCCAGTATCTAGGGTAGATATAGCCACAGGGTCCTTTCCTACGGACACTGACTTGCATGAGTCATTTAGTGGCAGCAGTTGGACTGTTTAATTGGGGCTGTATGCCTTACTCTGGCTATAATCCTTACCTAATAACAGAACAAAAGCATTGTTTATGATTCCAGTTCTGAATTTGAAATTTAAATCAATGTTTATCTCAGGGGGGGGTTGGATTGGGAGGGTAACAACAAAAATGAAAACCAGGCGTGGTCAAAAAACTGCCTTCTATGTTTTTTGGGTTTTGGTTTTTGAATCTTGCATCCATTTATTTTGGTCTCTGTTCTCATTATGTACCCCTCTGTCACTAATTTGTTTTTGCTATTTTCAGGTTTCTATTCAATCACCGTCATACTGTTCTTTTAAAACAATTGCTTCTTGGAGTGCCTCACATTTAAGATGCAACCACAAAATCATGACCTAAAAAATAAGTTTTATTCTAAAGAACACTTTGATCTTTTTCAAACCATGCTTCTTTACAAAATCCAATTAATTTTCCCAGTGTGATTCCTTTTAGCCAAAGTAAGCAAAGAGTACAGAATAGTCATTTTACTTATTGACCAGAAGCTGACTAATTCACTGTTTCTCATCCTTTTACCAACATTTGCTATTGTTTGGGTTGTAAAGGCTACAGTGGATTTGCTTGTAAGTGAGTATATCTAGCAGATTCGGTTTCAGCCTTTTTAAACCAATTTAAATTCAGAGCATATTGAATTGGCATTCTATGTATAACCTCTGCTTTTTTTTTTTTTTTTTTTTTCTATCAATATTAGCTTACAGATTACTTTGAAAATGAAATTATTACTGCTTATCAAGATGAGATCAATATCGCATCATAAGAACTTTCTTTCTAGATGTCATATGGCCGGTCTTGCCTTTATTTTCTACCTCTTCCCTCTTCAGTTTTCATTTCCTTCTCTTTAATATTATATCCTGATTTATACTGATTTGAAAAAGGATGGATTAATAATATGTCTTTAATGTAGTAGTTATTTTATTGGTTAAGCCTTGATATCTTTTGTTATTTAAATATGAACAATTTTTTCCTCAGTAATAAATTATCTGAGTTCTTTAAATGGACCTTTTTATAAATACTACAGGTCTTTTCTGCTCATTCTTGAGATAAAGCTGCCATTAATTCAGTATTTTTAAAGTAGGCTTAATTTTTCTGTGTTTAATTGAAAGGGGGAATTTAAAGAATGGCAGAAATGCCAAGAATCTGTCAGCATTGATCAGAAATATCTTTAGTCCATTTCTGAGCAGAGACCAGATATGAGACACACCAGTGGCCTTTACAGTTCTTGCTCAGGTATAACTACTGCGCTCTGGGTATCCAAAACTTTTGCTTGACATTAAATTCATTTGCTTGTTCTGTAGCTTGTACCTCTGCTTTTGTAGTTCTGTTCGGGTTCTGTTTTATACTTCCTGGAATTAGTTCTAAAATGTTCTATTTTATTCTGTTTGTGCTGAGACTCATTGCAGTCATTTAAACCGTGTGGTAAATACCTGACCAAACATTTATGGAAGGTTCTTTATACACACCTAGTTTTACTTCTTTGTTTCAATTCACAACCTCTATTCTATGCTATAGTCTAAACAAGAACTAGTTTCTGTCTAGTGATCCTTTGCAATTTTGTGTGTAAATATGCAATCTTGTGTTGTGCTTTCAAATATCTTCTTTGATGTATTGTTTCTGTTTATTGTCTCTATGTCTAAGTAGTTCAGATTCTCCATTACTCTTCATTTATTTGTTTTCCCCATAGTCCTCTAAGAGTGTTCTGTTTTGCCTTTTTATTATTACTTCTAATGAGAAAGTAGAGACCGGTTGATAACTTTTCAGGGGAGCAGTTTTTATTAGAAAATGTCAACTGCACAGAATTAGCTTTTTGAAAACTCTGTGAAGGCAACTGGAAATCAGGAATATTGCTGTTACATGTGGGAGTCAGAGCTTAGAGCTCCCAATTCCCTTATTCTCAGACTCTCTCCGCTCAGGGTGATCTGTTCCTGCAGGCCATACAATTCAAGTGGCTTCATCAGTTACAGGATCAAGGCTAACACTGGAAAAAGTGGAGGGTTTAATTTTTGTAACTTAGTTTCAGTTCCAATTTGAGATAATTTTGCCTCCAAACTTCATTTTTTCTTAGGGTGGAAAGTATGGGTCTGAGCGTGCAAACCTCTCTGTCCTGGCACAGTGTACAATTGTATATAGTCAGGGCAGAGTTCAGCAGTTCCTGGTCTCTCCAATGCAATGAGAAAGAACATGTGCTGCACTGGGTGCTAATGAAGAGCCCTTCTGCCCAAGGCACTGGAATTTATATACTACATTATTTCTGAACCTCTAGTCTCAGGTAATGCATGTGGTGTATGTAATCTCTGTGCTTCAGCTCCTGCTCAGTCATAGACATGTTTCACCTCTTTTCTGCTGTGTTCTCTCTGCCTCCTATTCAAAAAATCTCTGTTTCAAATTCTTTTCATTCTCTCCTGCTTTGGAGCAGTCCTTCCCACATGCTTATGATTCACCAGCTGTTTTATAGCTTAAAGCCTTTCCCCTGCTCTGTCTATTGGTTCTTCTGTTAAGATGTACCCCAACAGACTGCATGTGTTTCCAAAGGGCTTCCTAATGCCATGCAAACCTGAATTTCTTCTGAACACTTGAAGAGCCAGTCATTCAAAAGAGAGCTGCATTGGCAAAAGGATGGGCTGGCTGAACTACCCCTTGCAGCATTCCTCTGTGCCCAAGGTCTCTGGCCCCAGCACCTGACTGGCTTTTCTCCCTGACAAATGGAATGATGTTAGTTTCATTTCTGAACATACCACCTCAAAGGTGTACTGAAGCCCTATTTAATTCAAGCTGAATTTGAATTTAACAGACGCTGTAGATGATTCTTTCCACCTCCTCCATCTGGAGCTTGCCCCTTTTTTAAATAAAATACATCTCCATTACTGAAAATTTCCTAAATGCTTTCCCTACATACCAGTATAACCATTTAATGGCATGGTTTAAATGCTGCATTGCCTGTTGAGCCAAAATTTGGCTCATCATTGTATAAACAAATTATGTAGGGCCATCCCAACCCCTGCAATCTTGCAGCCTTGTGCCTAGATATGCTGCCAAAGATGAAGGAAGGATGAGCAAAGCCAGGGCAACATGCGGCACCATCGGTTGTCTGTAATGAATCACAGGTTGTTGTACCCACTGTGCACTGAAAAACAAATAGCTCTTAAAATAAATATTTCATGATAAAGATGGCCTTTGTTCAAATTGCACAGTGACTGAGCATTTCCTCAGTGTTCAAGTTGTCTGATCTACATGGCACGTGCCTAGAGGCAGATTTACTCTTGTGAGCTTAGCAGGTGCAAACAGTGCAAACTGATCTCTGTGAAAAGGTGCTATTGTCTTCAACCCTCCTCCAGGATTTTTCTGGTCTTAAATTTGTAGCTGAGGCTCAGCTAGAGTTCTCCTGATTGGCATCTGTCACATGTGTTGACACAACATGTCTCACAAGTGTTATTAGTCACTGGTTTTCCAGCATGGACTTTCTGCTGCTGTGGGCCACAAGTCTGGCTTCAACACAGAAATTCTGTGCTGCGTATTTTTGTTTTTCACAGCTTAGAGAACAGGGCCTAGACAGAAGAAATAATAAAAAGTTTGAGAAGTAAAAAGCAGCAAATTAATGAGGGTTCAAGCTGGGTTTCATGTCAGTTTTAAACTATTGCACTGCCTGCTTCTTTTAGATTCTGTTCAGTTCTCTTCTTCCAGTTGCTGTAGTGCAATAGTTCTGTGTCTCATTTTGCAGTCTCCACTGATGCTTATTTCATTCTTCTGAAGCTCTCACAAATGCAAGAATTATTTTGGAGAGAAGATATGTGGTTTTATTCTCTTCTGAGAGGAGCCAGATTTTTCTCTTCAACAAACAAGATTGCATTTCTGCTCAACCACATAAATCTTTTGAAATTTTTTCTGCTTTGTTTTCAAAACCCACAGATTTTTCCTTTCTATGGATTAGCATCAGGTGGGCAGCACTCTCCTTGCAAGGCACAATGTCATAATCAAATCAATTTTCAGAGCAGTAACTGCACGATGAAAGCATTTGTCTTTTCAGCTGTGGTGTGTCTGTGGGATGGAGGGAGTAGGGATGTCTGCCCTCTTGCCAAGCTCCATCCCTCTGCATCACCAGGAGCATGGTACCACTCCTTCCCTCTGCAACAGGGTTGACTCACCACTTTACTCACCCAAGATCAGGTTCTCTAGTGTTGTCCAGCCCCAAGGAGCCAGAGCAGCAGCAGCCAGAAACATGGTAAATCACATCATTTATGAGCTGACTCTTTGGGGAAATAAGCCATTCTCAGAGGGGTTGTGCTGCCTGCCTACATAGATGTTTTGTTAGGCTGTTATCTTGGGATATGTTTGTTTATCAGGAAGGAACAAGGAAATTGGCAGGAGCAGGGAGGGTTTTTTATTCTGCAATAGGGAGTTTTTATAAAGTAAAAATCATTTTTTAAAACTAATTCTGAAGGTTAACATAGTGATTCTGCTTTTAAAAATCTACATGTGATCTATGCAATTGATTCAGAGTTCACATAACTGAACTCTAAGTGTGCGCAGCTAATATCAGAAGAGGGAGGCTACTGCACCCCATAGAGAGCATCTGACTAGTCCAAGTCCAAATGACAGCTCATCTAGGGCAGACGGTGGGTGCATCGCAGCAGTGGGGTGCAACAGTGGGATGGAGGTACCTGCTATTTTGGCAGCCTGATTGCTTCTCAGGGCACAGGAGCCCTAAAAAAGGGATGCTGCACTGACTCACCAGTCTCCATGACGCTGCAGAAACAGAGACAAGTGATGATGGTGGATTGGAGGTGGGCCTGTTAACTCTACTGTCAAGATGAAAATAAAACTTCAACGAAGTCAGCAGAAGCAATTTGGAAGTAAAAGGCATTAGGTCTCATTACTAGCTCCCCAAGGAGTCCAACTCCCAAAACAGCTGTCTCCTCTGAAAACTTTCAGAGCCTTAGGAACAGCACTGATAACTGGAAAACAGTGCAAGATGCATTCAGGAAGCTCCACTTTTCCTGTAGGCACACAAGATTTTCACTGCTGCCTTACATTAGGGCTTAGAAAGAGGTATTGACACTCAGCTCTCTTCCGGCACTATGAATTAAAAAAAAAAAAAAAAAAAAAAAAAAAAAAGAAGAAAGAAAAGCTGCATAGAAAGGTCAAGTGATTTATAGGAAACCTCTTTAACTAGACTAAACTTAAAGCTCATTGATATTATTGCATGGTAGCTCTGTTAGAAGGAGGAATTAAGAAATTACAGGGTAGAGCATGCTCTGGCTTTAATATGTAAGTACCTTTTGGTCACAATCAGTATCTGACATCAACCCAAGGCAAAATGACCCTGCCACAAGTACTCTGTCCATATGGAGTAAAAAAGCACTGCAACAGTGAGCTGAAGAACACTTAGTTGCAACACAGGGATCTACTGTTGTTTATACAGAAAGATAATATTTAACAACCTGGTAAATGTTTAAATAATATTGTATTATGGATAATGAATAGAGTTTAGTATATAGATGGCTTTCATCAAGAAGGGGGAAATGAAAAATAATACAAGCAGAAATCAAAGGAAAAATCTTATGAAGGTTATACAGGGTCATGGCTGACAGATGTTATGTCATCTTGTTCTGTGCTTGTGTGCATACTACCTTGTTTAGTTGAATGGAATACTCTTAGACAGAAAAGACAAGGAGCCAAGAAATTGGAGAGGATTTTGGGGAAGAGCTACATATTTTACTTTGCAGGTTTTAAAATATGGGAAACACTCCTCAATGTAGGAAAGTTCTTAACATGAGTGTTATTTGTCTTGTGTGAGTTTTAATTTAGGAGTGGAACATGGATCCACTTTGCTGCATCTGTGTACAGGATCTGTGGGCGTGTAAACTTTGTCTTCAGCATGGGTCAGATAAGAGAGCAATATAGGTAATATATATAACATCAGGTCATCTGCATGCTTGTTTGGTGTCATTTTGTTTGTTTTTCAGTTAGTATGCAGAGGCCATTGGGTCTGTTAATAGTGACTTTATAGTGTTTATTTATTTATTTATTCCTGCTGGAAATCTTTTCCCAATTCTATCTGGACAGGTTTTGTTGTTTCCAGGACTTGCTTATTCTAATTACAAGGCAATGCCCTCCACTGTCTGTGTGTGTGTGTGTGGAATGTAACATTAGGGTGTGAGATACAAAGGTTATAAGGCTCTTAAAATTTTGAAGACATTGCAGAATATATCTTCTGAACTCTAACATATATTTGTGAAGTAGAAAGAGAACTTTTAAGACTGGGCAATTGCTGTCTTTTTTTTTTTTTTTTCCATATTTATTCCATATCTGTAAAGAAGAAACAATAATGATCCAGCAGCCATTTTCTGTACACAGACAATGTTTCCATTTTCTTTAGAAACTAAACAGCCAGACAAATTTTTTTGCTAAGATTCATGAAGGTATTTTGAAGTCTTTTTAATAAAGGTTTCCATTAGACTTAATAATTTATCATCTAGCTAATTGCACGAAATGCTCTCTAGACAAATCTCTTTAAGACCTAATCTTAGCAACAATATATTATTTTTACGTCAGTTCCTAGAGCATGAAAGCTTTTTTCATGCTAATATTCCATGTGACTTCAGAATAATTTTACCTAGGCAATGAAAGCATGAGGTGGGACTTTGGTCAGAGTCTCAGAAAACACATTGGTTTTCTTCTTTATCACTGCACGTTTCTTATCCTTTCTTGATATGCCCAATGAATTGAAGGAATTAAAAATATGAAATATGTGGGACAAGAAATGGGCTTGTATAATTCCATCAATAATTTAAAGTAGTTTTCCTGACAGAGAGAAAATCTGTAATTTTCTTACCACTGCAATTTAAAATAGGAGATATTTTTCCATACAGAATTTCAAATGCTTTACTATAGCCAGACTTTCAACAGAACATTTCCTATAAAATGTTGATTTCTCTGAGGTGTTTTCCGAATTTATTTTTATTTTGTTAGGGACACTACAACTTAATTAACTTGTACATGTTGTCTTTGTATTCAGTTGGTTTTGCTCCATGTTTCTGTGCTCTAACCTATCTGGAAACAATGCTATACAATATAAGGGAAGTGTATGTCGAAAATCCTTATTTAGATGAACAAGCAAGTTTTGTTTGTTTGTTTGTTTGTTTTTTGTCTTAATCCCATTTATTATATTTGGCCTCTCTATTCTAAATGCAGTTATTAGTTGTGTATGTTCTTGAAATTTTGGATGGATACTCAGAAGAGGAGTACAAGAGGCAATTTCTTATACTAGGCAATATTTGGGAGTGGAAGTGTTCCTCAGTAGACATTTTTAAGGAGAAAAATAATCCTCCTAAATCTATTAAAGCAATTTTTATTGTTTTTTAACATCATACATACCAAGGTGAAAACAAATAGTATCATAATCTAGTAAATAATAGTTATGTTGCTAGAGAAGAAACATCTCCAGTGTACACCAAAGTCCTAAAAGAAGTTCTTAAGTTTGTGATTGGAATTTAGCAGGCACATTTCCAAAGGCATATAACAATGTTATATTGTCCATTGTGGTTCAATATGTGCTCTGGGTCATAATACAGCTCCTCCACAACATCCTTACCGTGAAGAGCAGAGGAAACTGTCAAGAAAAAACACTTATGTTAGAAGAGTTAAGGGTATTTCATCACACCTAGAAAAAGGCAGCTAAAATCTCATAACAAATATTTCAAAATAGAGTATTCTTTCAGTATTCTAATGCACAATTGTGACTGAATTTCATGACCCCCAGATACAAGTTCATGAGTATGTGTGTCCTGTTACTGTTGTCCAGAGCATAGTTACTGTAGTCCAGAGGATATTTTTTAGAAAAATAATTCTTCTTTTGATAAAATTTTGAAAGGAATTGGAGGAAAACAAATAAATAGTTCTTTCACGATTAGACAAATACTCCAGAATTATACAACTATTTACAGCAGCAATACAGAATGCTACCTTTGTAGAAAAAGTAAAGAGCTAAATGCAAATAAAATAATTTGAAGAAAGGTGAGTGGAGATGGATCTTGAAAGTGTGATATAATAAATTTAACAATGTGGAAAGGAAAAAACTGAAAATTTTGAAAGGAAACATGGTTTAAAAATCAAAGTGTGTATTATAAAAACAAGCACTTAGAAAATCTTCTTGTGGAAGCTAGAAAGTGGAACCCAATGTTTATAATTTATGTGTGAAAAGAGAAGGAAATTAGCATCCAAGCAGAATCAAATTCAGAGTTGCTGTTTCACATAAAAAGATCTACAGATATTGTCATCTTGGATGGGACCTGCATCCCCACTAGTAAGTATCAGCATGTTATGCAGTAGATATTAGCGCTCGCTCCTTTCAAGTGGATAATAGTTCACAAAGTTAATTATTTATGATAACCAACTATGAACCTAACAATTGTTTTTGCCAGCAGCTAATTTATAATATGTGGGCATTTATCTTCTTTTTCTACTTAGTTTGCAGGCTGTTCAAAGGGCTTTATGAAGGAATTTTTTTGGACACTGCATGTGGAAGGACCTTGGGGCTTTCTTTAGGGGATATTGCAATGACAGCAAAGGCACAAGAGCACAAAAGAAAATTAATACATTTCTAAGCAAGATAATTTAAAAGTAGTAGATAAAAAACATTACAAAAGATTCTGTAGTTCTTTTCAGTATGAGAATTGAGTGTTTTAGTGTTCTTAATTTATGAGTTTCTGAGAATATGCATGCAAGAGAATGACCATAGCAGTGGAAAACATATTCTGTAGACCAGTATTATCTGTGGTAGCAATCTAGAAGTACAAGAGAGAAAAAAGGCAGAGCTATTTCTGTAATTGAAAATATATCTTACAGAGGACGTCTAATTAACCTAACTGAGTTAGGTGTGGCTGTGTTCTACTGATTCTGTTGTACCCTGTATTGGGATGTCTTGTTAAGCCTCCTTAATTCCCAGCTAAAATTTCTTTAAATTTTAAAGATTAAATTTACTTGGTAGGCAAAGACTACAACCTGTTCAGCTGTCTAGATGTTCTGCTTTCTACCTGTATCCTGCTGTTGTGTCATTCTCCTCCTGTAAACCCAGAACTGTCCTTTTCAGTGGTCATAGACAGCTTGTGCTGTCCAGTCTTGTTTTGTAACAAAACATCACAATTCTCCTAGTATGAATACTTAGTTTAGGTAATGCAAACACTGCATTAAATGGTCTGTCCCTGATTGATTCAGATTACAGTATTGCGCTATATCTGTTTGTTAACCCACCCTCTTCTCTTCTGTCACTCTATTGAGACTCTGTAAATAGAAGAATCGTTCTGGGATTCACTTGTAGAGTAGCACCCGTGCCTCCTCCTTCTTGCCATACCAAATTTTAACTGAATAGGAATTGTAAATTCTAAAACTGAAAGGACTGACTGTCATGACAATAAAACTCCTCTGCATTAATGAATTCCTTTGTTCCAGAGGTAGCCATAGCAAACTCACTAATGCAGACATATCTCTGTGCAGCATCGCACAGCTCAGGGGCTGCCTTAGGACCACCCAGTGTTTCATCTGGCACGTGTCTGCATCTTCTCTTGTGCCATCTTGCTTTCCCAGGCTGCTCAAAACCAAAATGACTATATCCTGCTGGTTTGGTTTACTTAGAGGAGGATGCAGTTCAAAGAGAAAATGTAATTTCACAATATATATTTAGAGGTTGTTATACATGGCAGTGTTTCTGATGGTAAAACAGGCTTGAGTTTCCCCAGCTAATCCTATCCATTGCTCCCCCTATATCCACCATAGTTTATTACCCCTTCAGATTACTGATTCATCAGGTAAGTGAAAATATCATGGTTAAAGGGAAAAAAAAAAAAAAAAAAAAAAAAGTTATATAACTTAAAAAAGCTTAAAAAAGAAAAAAAAAAAAAAAGAATTTAATGCAAAAATAGTTGAGTCAGCAGCACTGAAGGAGCAGTAGCATGAGAAGATGGAGAAGGGGAAGGCCGGAAGCTCCTGTACTGCTGTAAGGAAACTCAGATTTGGCATTGTACCCTGCAACTGGAGATGCTGGGAGAATGAGCTCTGAGATCTGGGAGGGCTGTGCTGTTTCTTTGCAGCATTGGAATGCTCTACTGAGATGTTGTGATACAGTGTGATACAGTCTCAGGAACTGGAAGAGCTCAGGGGCTTGAAAAACAGAACGAGCATCCCATGTAGTTCATCATTCAACCACTGAAATTAGTGTATTTGTTTTTGTATTTGTATAATGTATTTGCTGTGTATTTCCACTCTGAAAATATCAGTGTCCCACACATAGGGTGTCCATCTAGTTCCCTTTAGAAATTTTATAATATGAAAGATTCCACAATAGGATTTACTCTATTTTCTTTCATATTGTTTAGTCAAGTATTATCCTCTGTTTTCCATTTTCAAATCCGGCTGTAATGACTGTTATTAAGATTGTGCTTGGTTTTCGCATACACAGGCTATACTATCTAGCATCTGTAATTTTTTTGCAAAAAGAAAATGAACGCTTCTAAATCACTCTTGTTGCCTCTATTACCCATCTCCAATATCTCTGACATCATAACATCTTTGTGCTACAGATTGCATTGTATTTCTCATCTGTTCTTCCAAAGCAAAGCTGGAAATTCAATATTGTTGTTCAATAAGATGTTCACAAAGACAGGTGGTGAGCTTAAAACACTGAAAACCTATGCTTCTTGTCCTGAGCAAGTGATTTAGATGTGACTTGTATCTGATTCTTTACATTTCTGTGCTTGTGTCCATAACAGTAGCAGGGCTGCAGAAAACACCCTGTGCTCCTTCTATGCACCCTGAGTTAGGGAGTGTGAGTTCTAAGCTGGTCAGCAGAGATTTCTCAGGTGGTTACACATAGGGGCATTGATCTTGGATGGAGGCATGGTGGCAAATCAAAGCTTGCCTTGGTTAACTTTAGTAAGAGCTGTCTCTCTCAGGGAATTAGGCAGGTGCTTGCAAAAGCTGAAGGACAGCCCTTAGAGGAACTCTTTCTAAATCCTGGAATGCTTCCTCATCAGGAATGCTTCAGATTGTTCAAGCTGATCTGTAAAACAAAAGCTGAAACCTTTCCATCCCACTTCCACAGCCCTTTTTTATGACAGAAGTCCTATCATCATGGCACAATTGAAAATGCATTGACATTAGCACAAGGAATCCTACTATTTCCTGTAAGCATCTTGTATTGCAGCTGCCTAGTCCTTCAGAGGTCATGAGAAATGGCCAGTTTCATGGCTGTCTTGTGGTGCAGACGTGGTTGCTTGTGGGACTGAGTGAGCAGGCAAACAGGGTCACCAAGTCATCCTCAGAATAATTTGGAATCACCAAATTCAGCTTTAAGAAAGCTAATTAGTAAGCTCTGTTTTAGCCATACAGCAAAGCATGAAAACCAGATGAGAATGAAGCTGCTGGTAGTATGAGGACACATTTCTTCTCTAACAGGCTGCATCAGCATCACATGTATTGTGCTATAAGTGCTATAATATACAAGCGCTATAAACTGGCAAACAAAAGAGTTCTTGCAGAAATAGCCATGCAATGTGTGGGGGGAGAAAAAAACAGACAAACAAACAAACAAAAAAATAAGCTTACAAAACTAAACTTACAAGACCAAATATCTGTCTTTATCTGCACCATTCATGGAGACAGTCTGCTGAAGTTACACAACACTGTCAAATCTGGGCTTCTGTAAATGAAACCAAGAATTGCACTCTGTGACTGGGGATCCTTTTCTGGAAATGTCTGGCCTCCAGCCTTTACAAATCAACACCAAAGAGAGTTAAATGCCATCACAAATTATATCTTGCATCAATAATTTTCCCTGCATACTATATCCCATATGTAGATGTTATTTACCTCCATATGGGCAGGAAAAACCTGCCTCAGCTGCAGTGAGCAGAGCCCTTAACTAAAACATCAGTGGAAGCAGGAGCCTCCAGCTGGTTGGAGCTCAACTTAAATGCTCCAGCAATTCCTGGGACAGCAAAAATCCATGCATGGCCATGGAAACAAACAGGAATTAAAGAAAATGAATATGGTGGCTTTTATTCATTGGGACCCACGGAAAATTCCAAATCTGAGAACCAGATGTAGCATGGGAGGAGATGGGGGGGGGGGATTCATTGGCCAACAGTTGAGTCAGATGGCAGAAAATGCAAAACTTGCTCTTTTTAAATAGTGCACTTTTGAAAGTCAGTAAAATTGCTTCTTCCTCCTGGGGCCTTTATGTCAGAATGTCTCTTTGGCTAAAATTTGTCTCTTCAAAGCAGCTACCCATGTAGATTTGCTCTGAGATCACTACTGCTAAGGAAAATCTAAAGCCTTTTTTTTCTTCAGAACAGTATCTGTGTGCTTAGAAGACAGGAAAGGAGAGGATAGAAAAGCATGTGAAAAATTGGGAGAGATTCCCTCAGAATTTTCTGGCATGTTTGCAAATTGTCTCTGTTCATGTGAAAAAACAGCATAATATTAGATTTCTCTAATCTTCTCTAGTTTGTAGAGATGTTATAGCACTAACATATGGATTCTTCTCAACAGTAAGTTGTCTTGGAAATTGAACATAATTGTAGTAGCTATTCAGTATTGTAAAATACCATGATTGAAGGTCTAGTTATCATTTTAGATGTAGTAGTAACATACAAATATTTATGCATTCCATAATATTTAAAAAATACATTAGATTGTATAGCCTAGCAATTAACAAGCTTCAGCTGGCACTCTTACTATACCCTATCACAACTATGAAAATGTGCCAGCAATGAGTAACCCATTATAGTTCTGCATAAAAAAATATTTTATAAGCATAATTACATTTATTTTTCAAAGAAGAATAGCCTTTCCTGAGCTATGGCAGTAAGAAAGATTGTAGCCTGTGCAAGTGGAATTGAATGGAAACTAGATTATAGATTACCGTGATCTAAATCATTTAATCATTCCCCTTTTCCTCCTGCTTTCCTCAGTCATACTGTGCTGCTCTTGCCTGAGTAAAGGTTATTCATTGGATAAGTACTGTTTTTTCATTCTGAAAAGCTTTTCACCGTGTTTATTCACTACTGCATTTTTTTTTTCCATGTGAGCTAATGTTTAATATAAAGAAGAGAGTATTTGAAAAGGAAAATATTCAAACTGTAGTCATTTGTGAGTGCTATTAAACTGACATCTCGGTTTGGTTCTGATTATAGCTTTAAATGAAGAAGGAGGCTTGGCACTTTTATTCATTTTTATTAATTTTGCTGTCAAAATTAGTCAGCTTTACTTAGCAGGATGTGCTGGGACTGTATAATGGGTGCTCAGATGCCATAAATTTAAGATAACGGCTATATAATAAACCGTCTAAAATAAAATATGAAAGTATTAACAGCAAGTGCTTTTTGTTCAAATAAAGGTACTGATATAACAAACACACAATATTTCCAACAGTGAAAGTGCTGCAGAAACATTAAGCATTGCTACTAATATTTGTGCACAGTGGATTCTTGTAAGGTAATGCTGAAGCTGACTTGTAGAATCAAAAACTATTTCATCAACATCATACATAAATTTACTTAGGAAATTGAACTATAAATAAAACACTGGGAAAAATCTTATTTACAGCAAGTCTTCATAAACATATGAAAAAATGACATTTATAAAGGTAGATTTCTAAAACTGTGAAAGAAATTTGAAAAAAAAAATCAACGCAGGAGTAGAAGATCTTGCTCATTACTTCACTGGGTGCTGCATCAGACCTTACATGTGGTCAGCTAAATATGTCTCCTTAATGAGTAGAAAAATGCAGCTTTATTTGTTCAAAAAATATCTCTGTCATTATAACTGTTGTCTTTTGTTGCATATTATGGAACCCAAATTTTTGTTGGTAAATATCAGCCAGCTGGAGTTCCTGCTCTTGTAGATTCTTTTGTAATGGTAACTGGTAATTCCCACCACAGAAATTCAAGCAGCCTGCAGACCACCTACAGGGGGTTTACAACTAGCCCAATCGGACATTTTTTCCTTTTCAGTCACTGCCTGTGCTCTAGGAGCACCCTCTGCTTTACAGAGGGTGCCTGGGCTCAGTCTCTGGCTCTCTTCAGAGACACCCATCAGACTGGCCTGCTGAGAAGAACTGCACTGCAAAATTCAGACTTAATCTGGCTGTTTTGAAGACAGTGCAAATAAATTTATTCATTCCATTATCTGTCTTTTCCATAAATGTATAATACTGGCTTTTGGGAAGAATTGGTATTCTGTTGTGAGAGGTGGGACACCCACAAGCCCTGTGTAGAGGGATATATTTGCACACTGTTGCTCATGAGCCTTTTCATAAAATTAAAAAAAAAGAAAAAAGAAAAAAAAGAAAAAAGGCAGAATGAGAATGCAATTGAAAGTGGTTTTTTTTGTTGTTATTGTTGGTGTTGGTGTTTTAACTAGTTCATTTAATAATCCTAGCTGGAGAGGCTGGGGGACAGACAGATCTGCAACTGGTAGGACCATAATATCATGGTATGAGCTTTCTCACATTGCGTCATAATGAATGTTATGACCATTTTCAGTGGATCCCATCAAAGTATTTTAAACCCTATGGAATTACATACTTATTTTATTAGATTATTTAATAAAAAACAGTAGTTGTCATGAAAACTTGGTACATCACAATTTACTGCTTCCAGAATTTAACCAACCTTATAAATCCTGCTCTGGCCATACATCTACTTGAAATGGTCTTGCACAGATGACAAGTGGAAAACAGAGGAAAGCAAATGTTGGAGAAAGTAAGAGTTTGCTGTTTTGCAACTTGGGAAGTTTTCTCTTAAATCATTCATTACTGCTGTAGGCCTGAGTAAGGAGGAGAGTGAAGACTTTTTGTTGCCTTTTCCTTTGAAATTTAATGAATAAACGACAATCCAAAACATTATTCTAATCTCAGCTTCAGCAACTTGAAAAAACTTTCACTGATATTTATCACATTTCAACGTTTCTATGAAGCTTAAAATTCATAAATATTAAAATAGAATTTTATCACTTAAATGTGTTAGTTTCAACAAATATAGCTGCTGGTTATCACTGAAATAAATAATTAACATTCAAAACCAGCTTCGTTGCAAATAGGGAAGGCAATTATTTAGTACAATCCGAAATATATATATATATTTAAAGAACAACCCTTGGAAGATTGTGGCCCTTTAATTCTTGCAGAAAATCTTCAGTGCATTTTTTCCTTTGAAAAACTGCATTAGAAAACTTTTGTATTCACTGACACTTTGCAAAAGGTGCTCTAGAAACAGAGCTATGCTAGTTAGAAAGCGTAGATCACTCCTTCTTCATCTAGTCAGAGCCAGCAGCTGGGCCAGATTCTGCTCATGTGTAGACTAGTGCTTTTTACCCACCTGTCCCCAGTGAGCCCTTGCCATGTGATGCTGTTTCTTGCTGATGCCTCAAGAGCCTGTTCAGGGACAAGCCTAAGGGACAAACTGCAATGGCAGCTTGATGGCTTGGGGGCCAGCTCGTAAGTCTTTATTTTGTCAACAAACTCCTGCATTGCCCTGGTATTGTAACACAAGTGTTAAAGAGGAATGGTGAGCATTACTGATGAAGTGCTTTAGGGTGAAGTTTATGCCTCAGCACACTATGCCTGTGGTTGTCCTTCCCTCCTACCTGCCTGGGCAATGTACCCAGCTGCTAACAGCTATCTGCCTACCGCAAGGACCGGCAAATGCTCTGGGTCAGGCCCAGCCATGCAAGTCATGAGTAAACCTGCAGTGTGCCTTCCTGAGCAAATATGTGCCTGTCAGGCTGCTGAAGATGGTCTTTATGTGACACTTGTTATGAGAGAAATGATCTCAAATCTGCTTTCTCAAGTGGAGTTCTTATTCCTCATGTTACCTTATTGCAGGTAATGTTCATCACGTTGTGTTCTGAGGTCCTGTGATTGTGGATAAGTAGCTCCATCATCGTTTCTGTGTGGATAGGATAGGATAGGATAGGACAGGATTTATAAGCACAATCAGCAAGAATGGTTTGAAGCATTCCTAGCAGGATTCCACCTGCATTGCTTACCTTTGCTCTCATTCACGCTTGTAGGATGAGGGTACTTGTGAATGGCTTTGGAAGTTCAGTTAGAGGCACTGTATTAGTTCATACTTTAAAGAAGAAAACTTCTGCAGGAATGCCAGCAGTTCTATATTCTTTGAAATTACACATTTGTTCTTCAATATTATTTTATCATTCTGAAGAATGATTGCAAGCAAGTCTTAAAGCCAGGAGCTCTAAGAGCTCTACCAGATTTACCACATGAGCTTCAGTTATGTGCTGAAATGTACAAGGGCATTAAAGCTCTTGTCTTACAGACAGACGTCTGGTTGGCACTGATTCACCTCAGAGCTGCTACAGATGTTGAATTTTTGGCTTACACTTTTTGGACAGTAAAAATACCTAAGGCTCAAGTCAGTTTTTAACCAAGGGCTAAGATCACCTGAAATCGCAGAGCAGAAGGCGGATATGTACTTACTTACATGTATGTAAGTAAGATAATACTTGGTCATGCTGTGACCCCCAGCAAGGAAACGCATTTGTAGGTAACAAAAGCGATCTGTGAATTGTGGCTGGTTGTTTCACAGTTAGCTAAGCTGCACTAACTGCTTATTTGTGAAACGACTTGTTGTTTAAAAGATCTGTTGGATCTAGGAGTTGGACTGGATGATCCTTATGGGTCTCTTTCAACTCAGAATATTCTATGATTCTATGATCTGTGATGTTTTCATGTTAAAAGTTTCAGTTGTAATTTACCTAAAATGGAAAACATAGTAACAAATTCTTGAAAGCACTGGGTGGAATTGCTTACCCAGTAGAGGCAGCTGCAGGCAGGAGTTATCCACCAGTTGTGTAATTAATAATTGAGATGATGTTCAAGTAATTTGATAAGGATTTTTTTTTTCTATTGGTAAAGATCTTCCTTGAGCAGGGGTCTTTTAATATACTTATTATCAGATTACCTATAGATATATTTGGAGAGTAAATGAAAAGCAGGTAACCAGAATATGCTAGTGTTCATATTCTGAAGAAAAAATAAATTGCTATATTCAGGGTTAGTAGACCTTATTCTAGCACCTTTACATTAATAAATAATGTAATGTCACTTTGGTTTTCTTTGCTTTCATTAACTTGTAATACACCTAACAGAAACCTTGAATTACAGATAAGAAAGAGAGCTGTTATTATTTGGTGTGAAAGGCAATTGTTTCTAAAAGGGAAAACATGGAAGGATTTCTTTTTTTTTTTCTTCTATCTTTCCATCCTTTGCACAAGGAAAAGATATCAAATGAAGGCAGAAATGAGGCTGACTTATCAGATATTGTGCAGTTTGATTTCTGTTAGTTTTTTGTTCAAGTGAAGTTTACCCAGAAGTGCTTTTTTGTTTGTTTGTTTGTTTTTATACTATAAATGTTAGGCTGCAGATTAAATCTTTGCACTGTTCCCATGGAACAACAAGCAAGTTGGAAAGAATATAAAGGTAAGTTAAGAAGGAGCCTTTGTAGGGAATCTTGGAAAAAAGACAATGTCCTTCTGTGAATTTGTGTCTAGACATGTACCCAAAAGTTTTTAGAAAATGAACAGATGAATAATAATGGTTTTGTCCTGTTTCATGATGACTAGAGCAACTTATTTTTCAGTTTTCACAAGCATTGAATTCCAGTTTCTAACTCTGCTTGTAACAAACAGGACAGTGTTGATCAATATTAGAAATGGTAGATTTTATTCAATTGTTTTCACTGTTGTCATCACAAATATCATGAATGGCTCCGTATCTAATGTTCAAAAAGCACATAGGAGTTAAATTACTAAGTGAAAAGCCACTGAAAAAAATACACGGGTAACAAAATGTAGCTTGAGTGAAGAATGAGGTGCTAGGAACTCAGTTTTCAGGTTGCAAAAGTCTTGATTATTGGCACTGAGGAATCTGGGTTTCATTGTGCTGTGAAATACTAAAAATAAAAAATGGAAAAAAATACAAATATACTAAAATGAGAAGTATTTCTAGTGCAGATATTGCTACTAAATATATTTCCTTACCCATCTTTGTAGATATGTCCTGTAGCACATAGAATATTGAGAAATGAGACAATTTTTTCATGTAAGGAATCTGGTTTCATATATAAATTTCAAGAGGTGACATGTAAGAAGATGACTTCTGCCTCTCAGAAGTGCTGTTTTTTGATGACAGTAATATAGCTTTAAAGGATGAGTGAATCTGACTTCTTTGTTAAGCTTAATCTTTATGGACAAATCTTGTACTACATAGAGGATGAGATCAGAAATGAACTTTGAAGAAGATGCTGTGCTTCTTTGGAAAATGCAAAATGTCAGCATATTCCAAAAATGGATACAGAATAGATAGTCGGACGAAGATGGAATAACACGGATGGAATAACATTTCTGACATTACTTTACCCATCCACAGAAATTCATGGTAGATAAATAGGGACCCTGTGAAGCAGAAAGCAGCATTCTGCTGTCCCACAGCAGCCCTGCTGAATTGCTGAAGTGTATGGCTGCAAAGCCTGCTCCTCTTCCCTACCTTGGGAAGTGGTGGGGCAATGTCTGCTCTGGACTAAGGTCTTTTGCATTTACTTATTCACCAGGGGGTAGAATATGACTTTCTCCATCTCAGTGACTGTCAGTCTGAAGGGATGCTGACAACCTGTCTGCCAAGGAAAAATTTTAAAGGGGATATCTGGTGTTAACAAGTAAGATGAATAAATGAAAGTTTCATTTCTCTGTTCTATTGGTTAGATAATGTAAATGAGAATGGGCTCATCAGCCCACAAAGGTGACATGACTTTATGACAGTTAAGTCCAAGGAGTCAAATGGTATTTCTTGTTGGAGTTGCAAAGAACTTTTCATATTCTTTTTATTATTATTGTTAATAATAATATATATATATTAATTAATCTCAGAACCAATGGAATAGTGGAGATATGGTTCTGCTTGTGGAGATTTTCTTCTGATGCCCATAAACCAACTGACTCTTACATGTCTGTAAGCATGATTGTTGCTCCACTGCAGAAGGACTGATGCAGCAGAGCTTGAACACCCATGAAATTTTCTGTGCTGACATTCCAGTTCAATTTCCTCTCCTGTACCTAGAGAAATATCATTAAATTCACTGGAACTCAGTTGCTGCAAAGCTAACAGGCCTATGGTTCTCAGCAAAAAATGTTGAGAGTGGAGCATACACAGCATTAATTTTTCAGGACCTGCTTATATCCCGTGGAGATAATATGAGCTACAATTACGGAAAGAAAACAAAAAAAAAAAAGACAGTTTTAGATATTTAGGGTTTATTAGCCTCCTTTTCAGCACTGAAAAGTGATTACAACACAAAATAACTACTTTTTGTAGTTATTTTAACTACTGTTTAATGTTGTATATGTTGTATAACTACTGTTTTGTGAATGCTTTAAACCTCTGAAGGTAACGTGTCAAAGGACAGAGAATCAGAACCAAATTGTGATGAATTTGAAAAACCTGTGATCTTGTGTCCAGACCTACCTTCCACATTGCTTGTGTGACTTCCAACTTATTTGCAATTGCAAATCATGTTTTTCCAATGTTGTGAGTTTGTCTTCGGAGACTGATTCATTATTGTCAGTTTTCATAGTGATCCATATAGAACTGAATTTAAGTCAATGAGTTTGAATTTTAAATTTCCTATGTTGTCCAGCATATTGGAAGGTGTATACTGTGCTTCACTTAGATACACTACGACATTAACAACAATGATTCAGCAAGCGTACAACTCTCCCTGTAGAGGGAAAACTTACACCATGCTTTCAATATAATTTCTTGCTCTATTTGTGCCCCTTTTTCACTTACTTACATCAGTAAAATCATTAGCCAAAACCCTAAAATTTATAATCCTTTTTTAATAAGAAAAAAATGAAAATTTATGCTTCAGGTGTAAGGTGGTATTTATGCCTGTCCATGCTGTCCATTTCTGAAGGAGGACAGAGGGATGTTGGAGGACTTGACAGGCATGGAAGCAGAGGAGAAAGAAGTGATAAGGAACCCCACACATATCTGCAGAGGACATGGGGATCTGTGGATGGCTATCTGGAGGTACATTATATCCCAGCAATCATACCATGATCACCAGGTAGCAGCAGTGAAACATGATATATGGAGGGACAGAAGTGCAGCTCCTGTTTAGGCAGAAGCTAGGAAGCTCATTGTGATGAGGGATAAAAATGTACAATGATTTTATAAGAAGTGACATTTTCATGTAATCAAAGAATACAGCACTGAAGCTTAAAGAGCAATTCAAATGCTGTGAAACTCAGGGGAGATTTGGGACAGACAGCAACTGCATTCCCCTTGGCATGTCTCGCACTACGTTAAAGCAGTTGCATGAAGGACTGCCTCTGATTCAGCACAGCACTTCCTGTGGTCTTATTACTTAATGCTAAACTAAGCTTCTGCTTTGATATTGTTGTTTGTGAATCACTGATCGCATAAAAATGTTATAATCAGAAATGCTGAGTGTATATGCATATCTGACGTCTGGGTTATTCTCAGAATTTTTGGCAAATACAAGATTTTTTTAATACATACCCAGGTTCTACTAGTGACTGTTCTAATATTTGGGTTAAACAAAAGAAAATCATCTAAATGGAGACTTAGTCATCATTAAACAACTCAGAAATAAGAACTTTAAAAGAGGCTTCTATATTATCTTACACTGCATAGCAAGTAACTAAGTTTTTTTCACACCAGCTCTTGTTCCGTAGTTTATTGTTACTAAGTCATTTGTCCAAATAACTTTGAAACTATAGTAAAAACTTGACAGAATAGATGAGATTAAATAGATAAAATTGACAGTTGGGAAGTAGTACTGTTCTAGAGTGGAATACAGACGGAGGCATATATTTTTGTGTACGTAAGTCAGGAATGTTCTTATGTGCCTTATATACCCTCCTGGGTGCATACGAGACATAGTCCTTTCCACTGTGCTCTGGTTAGGTATGCATTTATCAAACGAAAAGATAAGGAATCAACAGGACACGTGAAACACTTTATCTGTTCAGGGTCTTGTTCAGTTGTAATGCTAAAACAGGTGTGGATGACCACAGGAGACCATCTGGCCCACTGGGGAAGTGTTTTCTGAGATAAAGGGAACTAAAAAGGCGACAGTGCCAATTTGAAATTTATGTCATTTTAGGATTTATGTTAGTTTTCATGTACAAATCTTTATTTAGATGGATCCTTCCCATAAGTAGTACTTATCTCATACTCGTCTGTCATTGTATTTTAACAGATAATGGCAGAAAGATTCTTTGCAGCATTTAAAATTTAAATCCTGATCTCTGATCTGTTATTCAGTTTATCATGTAAATTTGATGAGATATTTGCCTAAGTAACACAAGCCAATCAAATAATTCACAAGAACAGCCTGCCTCTGTATTAGTTAAAGAGAAAATGGACACAACTCAGTGTGTTCAATTATTTCTGTACCATCTTCTCAAATATATGAACCAAATCTACAGTTATGCTCACAAGAGAGCAACTTCAAGCCTCTCTGAACTGCCAAAGCTGTATAGACAATATTAGTGAAAGTGAAAATTGGGATCTGTGGTTTCAGTGGTGTTTCTATAGGCCACAGCTTTTGAGAAAACAAAGGGCTTGAGGAAACCTGATTGATAACTGGCAGCTCCCAGAGGAAGCATTATAACTTTCCCACATACTGCTGCCTGATACAACTTGACAACATCAACTTGAGTGCTGATGGGTTCAAAAAGTGGACTCCTGTATCCAGTCCAGGAACAGGAATTGTCACTGATTGAGGCTTATCAAAGAAAATGTGGGAACTTTACTTTCCCTGTGGACATCCCACAGGGAATCCCACAGGTGCCAACGCAGAAATCTTGGGTTTTTTGATCATGGGGCACTTTACTCAGCACCTGGCCTGATGGCCGCAGACAGGTCCCTATCTTTTAGGGGAAAAAGGATCCTGGGCCAGGAGCTGGCAGGGCTCATTGAGAGGGCTTTAAACTAGGTAGGAAGGGGGATGGGGCTGAGGCTAGGATTGTTGGGGCTGTGCTAGGGGGAACAATGGCAAGGCCGGAGGATAAGGCAATGGCCCAGCTGAAGTGCATCTACACCAATGCATGCAGCATGGGTAACAAACAGGAGGAGCTGGAAGCCATCGTGTGGCAGGCAGGCTACGACTTGGTTGCCATCACGGAGACGTGGTGGGACCAGTCTCATGACTGGAGTGCTGCAATGCCTGGCTATAAGCTCTATAGAAGGGACAGGCAGCATAGAAGGGGTGGTGGTGTGGCTCTCTATATTAGAGAGTCTTTCGAGGTTGTAGAACTCGAGGTTGGGAATGACAAGGTCGAGTCCCTTTGGGTTAGGATCGGCAGGGACAACAAGGCTAGTGTCCTGGTCGGGGTCTGCTATAGACCGCCGAACCAGGATGAGGAGACGGATGAGGAATTCTACAGGCAGCTGACAGAGGTTGCAAAATCGTCAGCTCTTGTACTCGTGGGGGACTTCAACTTCCCTGACATATCCTGGAAGCACAACACAGCCCTGAGAAAGCAGTCTAGGAGGTTTCTGGAGAGCGTGGAAGATAGCTTCCTGACGCAGCTGGTTAGTGAACCTACCAGGGGTGGTGCCCCGCTAGACCTTCTCTTCACAAACAGAGAAGGACTGGTGGAGGATGTGATTGTCGGGAGCTGTCTTGGGCAGAGTGACCACGCAATGGTGGAGTTCACTATTCTTGGCGAGGCCAGGAAGGGGACCAGTAAAACCGCTGTATTGGACTTTCGGAGGGCTGACTTTGAGCTGCTCAGGACACTGGTTGGTGGAGTCCCTTGGGAGGCGGTTCTGAAGGGCAGAGGAGTCCAGGAAGGCTGGGCGCTCTTCAAGAGGGAAGTCTTAATGGCGCAGGAACGGTCTGTCCCCACGTGCCCAAAGACGAGCTGGCGGGGAAGAAGACTGGCCTGGCTCAACAGAGAATTGTGGCTTGATCTTAGGAGGAAAAAGAGGGTTTATAAGCTTTGGAAAAGTGGGCAGGCCACTAAGGAGGACTTTAAAGAAGTAGCGAGGCTGTGCAGGGACAAAATTAGGAAGGCCAAAGCTCATCTGGAGCTCAACCTGGCTACTGCCGTTAAAGATAACAAAAAACGTTTCTATAAATACATCAACACAAAAAGGAGGACTAAGGAGAATCTCCATCCTTTACTGGATGCGGGGGGAAACTTAGTTACAAGAGATGAGGAAAAGGCAGAGGTGCTCAATGCCTTCTTTGCCTCAGTCTTTAGCGGCAATACCGGATGTTCTCTGGATACTCAGTACCCTGAGCTGGTGGAAGGGGATGGGGAGCAGGATGTGGCCCTCATTATCCATGAAGAACTGGTTGGTGACCTGCTACGGCAGTTAGATGTGCACAAGTCGATGGGGCCGGATGGGATCCACCCAAGGGTACTGAGGGAACTGGCAGAGGAGCTGGCCAAGCCACTATCCATCATTTATCAGCTGTCCTGGCTATCGGGGGAGGTCCCAATCAACTGGCGGCTAGCAAACGTGACGCCCATCTACAAGAAGGGCCGGAGGGCAGACCCGGGAAACTACAGGCCTGTCAGTTTGACCTCAGTGCCAGGAAAGCTCATGGAGCAGATCCTCCTGAGAGTCATCACGCAGCACTTGCAGGGGAAGCAGGCGATCAGGCTCAGCATGGGTTTATGAAAGGCAGGTCATGCCTGACGAACCTGATCTCCTTCTATGACAAAGTGACGCGCTGGGTGGACGAGGGAAAGGCTGTGGATGTGGTCTACCTTGACTTCAGCAAGGCTTTTGACACCGTCTCCCACAGCATTCTCCTCAAGAAACTGGCTGCTCTTGGCTTGGACTGGCGCATGCTTCATTGGGTTAGAAACTGGCTGGATAGCCAGGCCCAAAGAGTCGTGGTGAATGGAGTCAAGTCCAGTTGGAGGCCAGTCACTAGTGGCGTCCCCCAGGGCTCGGTGCTGGGGCCGGTCCTCTTTAATATCTTCATCGATGATCTGGACGAGGGCATCAAGTGCACCCTCAGTAAGTTCGCAGATGACACCAAGTTAGGTGCGTGTGTCGATCTGCTCGAGGGTAGGAAAGCTCTGCAGGAGGATCTGGATAGGCTGCACCGATGGGCTGAGGTCAACTGCATGAAGTTCAACAAGGCCAAGTGCCGGGTCCTGCACCTGGGGCGCAATAACCCCAAGCAGAGCTACAGGCTGGGAGAGGAATGGTTGGAGAGCTGCCAGGCAGAGAAGGACCTGGGAGTGATGGTGGATAGTCGGCTGAATATGAGCCAGCAGTGTGCTCAGGTGGCCAAGAAGGCCAACGGCATCCTGGCTTGTATCAGGAACAGTATGACCAGCAGGGCTGGGGAGGTGATCGTCCCCCTGTACTCAGCTCTGGTGAGGCCGCACCTCGAGTACTGTGTTCAGTTTTGGGCCCCTCGCTACAAGAAGGACATCGAGGTGCTTGAGCGGGTACAGAGAAGGGCAACGAAGCTGGTGAGGGGCCTGGAGAACAAGTCCTACGAGGAGCGGCTGAGGGAGCTGGGCTTGTTCAGCCTGGAGAAGAGGAGGCTCAGGGGCGACCTTATCGCTCTCTATGGGTACCTCAAGGGAGGCTGTAGCGAGGTGGGGGTTGGCCTGTTCTCCCACGTGCCTGGTGACAGGACGAGGGGGAATGGGCTTAAGTTGAGCCAGGGGAGTTTTAGGTTAGATGTTAGGAAGAACTTCTTCACTGAAAGGGTTGTGAGGCACTGGAACAGGCTGCCCAGGGAAGTGGTGGAGTCACCATCCCTGGAAGTCTTCAAAAGACGTTTAGATGTAGAGCTTAGGGAAATGGTTTAGTGGGGACTGTTAGCGTTAGGTCAGAGGTTGGACTCGATGATCTTGAGGTCTCTTCCAACCTAGAAAATTCTGTGATTCTGTGATCCATTCAGGAAGATCCCGGGCCTCCCATTACCTTTTTCACTGATTTACAGAGAAAATGATAAGCCATTTCCCCTATATAAAGAGGATTATTTAAACTCTATTGGTTGATTCTGATGACACAGTTGTGCTTTAACATCCTGGGAACATATTTTCCTTCTATACAAATTCACAGTTAGAGAGGAAAATAATTTCTTCATTATCCACATGTTAACTCTGGAAATATGCCCATTAACCACTTGCTCCCATGAATCATTTTTTTGTGTGTGTGTGTTTTTTTTCCTGTTTTTTTTCTTTTTTTTTTTTTTTCTTTTACCCTTGATGGGTATAAATAATATAATATTGTTTTTCATACCTCTCCAAGGTATTTGACTAGGTTGTCTAAAATAATTAGTTGCAAAATTAAAAGTACACAGTATTAACAAAGGTACAGATGACTTCTGGTGCTATTTGTTGTGTCATTATGCCCTGAAAAATCTCTGTTTTAAAAGTATCAGCATCTGTTTTGGTGTTCTCCAAAGATTAGTCTTGGATACTTCTTTTTTACTTACAGTGACAGTGGCAATACAATTTCTAATCATCTTAGGCTGTACAATGCAGAGAGAAAGCTAAAAAGAGTCTGAAACACAGTGGCTCTCAAGAGAAAGAGAAATGTTAGATTTTTGCTGATAGATGAGTGGGAATTTTGTTAACAAATTTTTCCTGAAATCCCTTTTAAATTATTCAGGCTGGCACTTCTATTGAAAAATCATCAAATATTTGGTAACTAATAGGCTGCTTTTGAAAGTATAGTCTCCAGAAAGTAGGCCCCCAAACATTAAAAATTAATTTTCCCTTATAAATGCTATCAAATGTTTCTTCCACTTAGGAATTCTCATATAGCTATAAATCATAGAATCACAGAACAATCCATGTTGGAAGGGACCTCTGGTGATCATCTGGTTCAATTCTCTGACTACAGCAAGGTTTTATATTAGGTTACCCAAGATTATGTCAGGTCAAATCTTTCTTGAAAATTTCCAGCAAGGGAGATTCCACCACTTCTCAAGGTGAAGGGTGACCTCTTCCAATATTTAATTGTTCTTACGATGACAATTTTTCTTTTTCTTATATCCAGATGCAATTTCCCCCAAAACAATTTGCTCTCTTCACCTCTTGTCCTGTCACGGTGCATTACTTGAAGAGTACCTCCATCATCAGTGATGAGATGCCCACCTTTTCTCCACACTGAACAAAGTCAATTCCTTCAACCTTTCTTCATACATCTTCAGTCCTCATGAACCTCCTCTAGACTCTCTCAATTTCTTAACGTATCTTTTGGCCTTTGGGGAAAAAGGAAAACTGGACACAGAATTCCAGGTGTGGCCTCAAGAGTGCAGAGCAGAGATGGAATACTTCCATCCCAATGTAAAACAATTCATCAGAAGCAGGTTTTTCAGAATATTAATGCTAGAATCTGATTTCTTGCTAAAAGTTATTGGATTCAATGTTTTTCCTTTGACTTTTAAGTAAACACACGACTAGAACAAATATATTTTTTTATGTGGCTGGGTTTCATCTAGTTTTACTTTGAGTGTAATTGATAGAGCTGTTCAGATCCAGTCATCCTGCCGTTTATCATTTGCTTCCACCAGCGTTCCTTGACCAACAGCTTTATCTTTTTATTTACATTGAGATGATGATTTAAGGGCTCTTTAGAAATCACTTTCCTGTTAATACTAGCTTTTTGGGCTTGTCTGCATTTGTCCACTGATTATGTCACCATGTTTCAGAGAAATGTAAAAACAATTTGCATTACTGCCCAGCCTTTCAGTCAGAAAGCTTTACAAAATCCCAGCAAACAAGTTCTCATCCATGCACATGAGAAATGCAACAATTTGTGTCACAGTTGAGAAAGCTGAAGTAGTGAGAGAGTACAATTTGGAACTAATAGTTCTAGCACTATCTGATTTTGCTGACCTCTTCCCAGATACATAGTGCACAGAGAGACAATGGAAAGCTCTGCTGTCTTCCTTACAGCTTTTCCTAGTCTTTCCTCATGTTGATGCTGGATCCATCCTGCAGTTTGGAACTTTACTACCATCCTGGAGTAAAGCCCTCATTGTGGATTGGTGACACTGGGAGTAGGGCAGACCAGGGAGGATCATCAACGTCTTCTGGCCCTCCCCAGCCCTCTGACATCTTCTATGCCCTCCTGCTTTCTCACCCACATACTTCAGTGTATTCTGAATTTCCTGCTGCCACAGTCTGTCTCTGCCCCATTTGAAAGCCCTGAGCTGGGCAAGATGGAATTGCAGACCATTGCATGACACAGTGAGAACAGCAACTGCAGGTGCTAAAGGAATCATATCCATACAGAAGTTATATAGGGCCATGAAGCCCCAAACACTCTATAGCCTAGATGCTTACACTGAATACATGGTGTTGCATACCCTTAGGCATCTGTAAATACATTAAGACAAAATCATGTCTATTTCAAGCCATTTCTTGGCTTCTTCCAGTGTAGGTTATAGAATATTTCCAAGGTTTATATATTACATATTAGTTTGCCATTTTTGTTGTTGTTGTTTTAACTAAATCATAAAAGTGTGAAGAAAAAAAAAAAAGTGAGATTTTTAAAACTTAATGGTCTGTAGATTAGCCACTGTAATGGGAAGTCTTAATTTTTCAAAGGCATTCATAGAAGCACTTATATGTGACCCAGATTTTCAAATACCAGGATGTGTAGTGGTATACATAGCAGTGTTTTCCTTCAGAAGACTGAGGTCTCAAAAAATATTTTATTTTCCTGAGATTTTGTGAAGTTTGGAACTTGCATATCCATCAACAAAATGCTTAATATAGGCCTGGCAATTAGCTAGCTAAATGATCCAAAATACAAAACCATTTGTCTCTTTAGAACATACAAAACGACCTGAAAGTTCTTTAAAACTTAAAAATGATTGTTATACTGCAGTCACTATTTCATTTGGATTATCATTATGCTACTTTAATTTGTGGATGCAAAAGGAGTGAAAATTGGGTACTGTTAATTAAATATTATATTTTAAAACCAACCACCATGAAAATAGATATTCAGAGCTATTCACAGCAAATTTTTCTCTAACAAAGACTGTGCTCTGGGCAGATATGAAGTATTTTCATCTTTTTTTGCTTATACCCATAGCTGTATACAGAGCATTTGAAGCTTCAGCCTTTGTTGCTCTTTGCACTGAGACTGATATTCCTGAATAAACCTTTAAAATATTTATCTCATCTGATTAATACAGTGACTTTGGATGGGCTCTGATCATTTTCTTCATACAAAAGATGGTATTGTATATTACTTCTCCAGCTTCATTACCACAGATTTCTACTTGCAAACAATTTATTTGAAAAAAAAATGCATCTTGCTTTTCTTCTCTTCATGAAATGTTTGCAGTCAGATGACAGTGTTTATGAATTTGTTCATACTTAATATGGTTCAGTGAACAGATTTTGCAATTGCTGTGTAGTTCTGTATTGTTTGCCAACTAATGACAGAAGGTGTTCGGGCAATTATTTGAAATTTACTGTTTGATTTTGATGGCAGGTCAACTGTGTAGCTTAGTGGTTTTTTTTTTGTTTGTTTGTTTGTTGTTTTTTGTTGTTTTTTTTTTTCCACTAAGTAACTAAACTAATCTTTGTTTAATTTACGTTCATCTCCAGAGGCAGCTTGGGACTTCTCAAAAGGATGGGGAAGACTCAATTCTGCTGCCCCTTGGGGAAATGAGATGGAACCAGGGCACATCCAAAGTGCTCCAGCTGTGGGATGGGAAAGGAATGGAGATAAGAATGGGACAAGGATAAAAAGCCAGTGAGAAAAAAAAACCTGCAAAATTGCATTTGCTAGTCTTGCTGCTGGTAAAGGGGGTTAAATGGGTCTGTCTGTAAAAGAAAGGACACAAGTATTACAGAATCACAGTGTAATTCCTGTGCTTCAGATCTTGATTCTTCTCTTTATCAGCACCACCAAGTAGGGTGAGATCCACAGCTGTGGAGACTGTCCTTTGGTAAAGGGTGAGGCAGATGAGGAGGCAAAATCTTGGCACTGTAGCAAAAATGAACCTCAAGAGCAGGGGCAATGAGAACTCATTTCTCCATGAAAATCAGGAAACACTTGGTGGAAGGGACAAGAGGTGTGCTTGTCAGTGCAGCCTGTCAGTGCAGGGAGAAATGACATGTGGAAGCATGTTTGTCAAGGGAGCAGATAGGAAAAAGGCTCAGCATGATTGCTGTGAATAAGTGTATTATTAGTTTTCTACTGTTGTTACAAGCAACTGAATGATTATAGAATCATGGAATCATTCAGGATGGAAAAGACCACTAAGTTCATTTAGTCCAACCTTTAACCTAGTACTAAAGTCCACCACTAAACCATGCTATTAAGTTCTAAATCTACACCTTTCTTGAAGACCTCCAGGGATGGTGACTCAACCACTTCCCTGGGCAGCCTCTTCCAATGCAACACAACCATTTCAGTAAAAAAATTTCTCCTAATATCCAACCTAAACCTCCCCTGGCACAACTTGAGGCCATTTCCCCTTGTCTTATCACTTGGTGTTTAGGAGTAGGGTATGATGTAATTCTTCCCCCTTTTGGTTAAGTTGCCCTTGTTTTTTTGTGCACAGTATTTGTGAAAGTCCAATTTCATAAGTGTACTTGAGAAAAACATTAATTTTTTTTTTGTGAATCTAGAAAGATTCAGAGTCTAACCTGTTTTCAGGGGGTGCTGTGCTTATGGTACTATGTAGCCTCACTGGTCATGGCTTGATGTTACAGGCAATCCATCTTTAGGTCTCTGAGTACTGCACCAAAACCACTGTGGCAACATGATTTAGAAGGCTGATGCCCTGCAAGCCTAGTCTGCTGATTCAATCATGTTTAGAAAATTTGACCAGTTTTATGTCAGTATGGCACCATCTGAGCCTGAGTTGTAATTTTATGCCAGATTGAGTATCATCTGTCCTCAAACATCAGGCAGCAACAACGTGTAACAGTAACAGAAATTTGGTATCACTTGCAAAGGTGCTTGGTTGGAAAGGTGAGTGTATACCCACTCTTGATCCACGATCAAAGTCGCTTGCTGGTTGTCATGTATGCATCATAGGATTGTAACTTTTATGGCTTTTTTTCTCTCATGGATTTAGTTTTCTTCTCTCAAATGCAAATTGTGCTGGATGCCTGGATCAGGTGTATTAGGCGATAGAAGAAAACTTATAGGGGGGCTACCCATGCACTCACATTAAATATTACACAACATACTGGTGATACAAAACATTCTGTGAGCTTGTTGTGTCCAATGCACTGATATACATTTAGCAGTGTGTAGTTATATCACTATCAGTTAATAGAAGTCAAAGATTTAGATACTAAAGAAGTGTGTTTGGGCATATTTGATAATTCCTGTCTTTCTTTCCTTGCCACTCAAGTTCAACTCTGCCAACACCAGGGCCACAGCAGGCCCAAAGTGTAGAAGTTAACTGACAGAAGCATTGACTAAATATCAGGCAAAGCTGCAGCTATAAGAAATCTGAAAGCCATAAATGCTAGAAGAGGAAAAGAATGTCAAGAATCAATCGTTTGCTAAGGAAGGCCTGCTACTTGTGAATTTTTTGCTTGTTGACCAGTTCTGTTTCTCTCCCCGTTTCTATCTGCAAGTCTCTGTTCTAGTCTGTCATTGATTTACACAGAAGAAATAGAATTAGTCCTAAAGGACACAATTGTTTCTCTAATTCCCAATATGAATCTGGGTTTGCACTTGACTTTCCACTGTGCCTTTATGCATTTAATTGCACTGTGAAATTCAGTACTTTGTGTTTGTTTGAAATCATAAAATAACTCTCGTCAATGAGTCTTTTTTGCTTTGGTTCAGTCACAGCATGTGTATGATTTAAAAGTTGCACCACCCACGTTGTCCAAAAATTTTGCTATGCACAGATGCTCAGTAAATTGCATACCTCCATCTGTGGCAATATAATTAGCTGGAAGAAGGTTTGAGTTTGGATGTAATGAATTGTATTCTGATGCAGCTTGAAACTGTTTTCATTCCTCTGAATTATGGGGGTGGGAGTTCTGCCATTTAATATAGTCTGCTCTTAAATTTAAAATATTTCTCAGTTTAAACTGAGAAACTGGTTGATCCCATTTTAAGTAGCAAGAACTGAAGTGACCAAACCTTTAAACATCCAGTACTTGTTCAAAGACTTAACACATTCATATACTTTTATAGTGGCTGTATTCCTTTTTCACAATGGGTAAGCATTTGAAAATGATATAAGTACAGTAAATACCAGATAAATGTATTTCTAGAAAGTAAATTGGTGGGTGTTTTCTATAATAATAACAATTCTTAGATTTTCAGTAACGTTTTTTATTTGAACATTTCAAAGACTTCTAATAACTGCTGAGTAACAAAACCATGTAAGAAGCCAGAAGAATTGTTTCTGTTATTTTAATAAAACAGAGGACAAAGGGACTGTGATTTGCCCAAACTCAGCAGAAGCAGTAGAAAGAAAATTCAGGCATCCTATTCCACAATATTATTTTAGTAACTCAAGTAACACTCATAAAAGAATACATAATAAATGCCATTCTCAAGAAAAATCTTCACTGGAACTTTACTTCAGTTGCTTATTAGGTTAGATGAAGTATTCCAGAATAAAAGAATGTTTTTATAAATGTGGTAATATTGAAATTTTTACATATCATTTTTGCTGTTCTTCATGTCTAAACAAATAAACTTATACTTCAAAAGAATCTTTTGAATGTGTGCCCCTGCTGGTACCATACACAAAGCATAATCAAAACACTGTTCAATTGCTGCAAAAATACACTTTTCTCTTAGAGCAACTTACAAATTCAAATATCTATCTGATCCCCATCAAAGCAGTATGCACTGTATTTATTATCTAGGAAAATATTAAAGTCTTTGTAGACACTTACTCTTGGTCCTGTCTTTTCCCTTTCATAAATGCATACTCAGTCTTTCTCCAGAAAAGCTGAGGGGTAAGAAATCAGAGCAGTTAACAACAGGTGAAATTCACTGCAGGGAAGAGTACAATATACAGCCAACTGCTGTATGAGTTTACAAGACTCCTGCCAAGAAAGACATAAATAACAGCTCATGTTCTCTGTCATTTCTTCAAGATGGAGGTTACTAGGCATAGTAAAACAACCCAAACCTCTAAAATATCACTCAGTGAGTCTAACCATTAAATTAACCCTGTAGAATGGGGCTACCCTTGGAGCTACGGGTAGTATTTAAAATACTGTTCTGAAACAAGGCAATAGGCCCTCCAGCAGCTCAAACTGTATTATCTTGTTCAGATTCCTTTGAACTTCAGCAGATCTGTTAGTGGAGTCTCTGGGGTGCTCCAGCTTCTCCTGTGTGATGTTCCCATCCTTCTATTTGCTGCGCTTCCCAGATTTCCTACAGTGGTAAATTACATACTTGGTAAACGTCACAGACGCTTCTCTGTGCCCAAAGAGCAGGCCCACAGCCTGTCCTTAGGAGGCTCCAGACTGACAGTTTCCTTCGCAGCCCAATCCACTGTTATCTTCCTTGTAACCAATTCCTTATCCATCTTTCAGTTCCTGCCTGTATCCTCATAGAATCACTGAAGTTGGAAAAGACCTTCAGGATCATCTGGTCCAACTATTACCGTAATACCAGTGTCACCCACTAAACTAAAATGTCCCTAAGCACCACATCCAACCTTTAATTTTCCCCAGGTTCATGGTAAGCAAGGGGACAAATTTCTCGTCAAAAGGAAGTTTGTACTTTTTGAGGTGAAGTATCTCTTGTGTTTATGCAAAATATCTCCTGTGTCTGTGTCACCAATTCCTATAAATATGTAGAATACTTTCACATTTTCTCCTTTTGTTCTTGCCTGTCCTCACTTTTTACTGATTGCTCTCAGATATACAAAGAAAAAAAGTTTTTTAAAAGGAGTTTTTTAAAGGAAAAAAAATTAGAAACATTTAGAAAAAAGTTTAGAAAAGAATTCCCAGTGAATAACTTAGTACAGTGCAGGTGCTGCAAGTACCCAAACACAAAATATATGTTGTACCTTGGAGGAACTCTTAGGTCTTTAACCTAAGAGTTTTGTGTTTGACAATATGGCATATATTACCTGACTTTTGGTATGTGAAGTAAATCTATTGCATTTCATATTTAGTCAAGTTTTAACAAGTGGTTCAGTTAGGTCAATATTTGAAAATATCTTCAGAGAAATTTTGGCAATAAAACAGTCAATAAATTCACTTTGGTTGAAACATTGTTCTTGTAGAATCATAGAGTAATTTGCATTGGAAAGGACCTTTGGAAATCATCTAGTCCATCTTCCTTCTCAAAGCTCTTAATTTGAAAATTAGATCAGGTTGCTCAGGGCCTTTTCCAGGTGGTTTCAGAGATCTCCAGAGGTGGAAATCATACAACCTGTAGTGCAGACTATGCTAACTGCATCTTTTTCCCTTATATTTAGATAAAATTTTCCCTGCTGCATCTTGTGTCCATTGCCTCTTGTCCTATCACCAAGTACCTTCAAAAATGGTTGGCTCTGACTTCTCTGTGCTCACTCAGTCAATAGCTGAAGAAAGATGTCAGATCTCTACTTCAGGCCAGAATAACCTAGCTTCTTCAGCCTCTCCTAGAACATTATGTTCTCCTGCTCTCACCTGAGCACCCTTCAGTTTATTAATGAAATTTTGCATTGGACTCCTGGTTTAGTCCCTTAAAACTGCATAGCAGGGAGCAATCACTTACCTTAACTCGTTTACCTTAACTCTTGCTAGTGCAGCCCAGTATGTAGTTAGCCTTCATCAATGGAAGGACTCAAATTGGAGTCCTAACAGCATCGTTTAATTCTTCTATGCTTTCCATGACCAGAAGTTAAGAATGATGGCAGTCAATTATAATAAATTCATGAAATACAGGTGACGGCCTACATTCATGAAATGCAGGTGACTGATTGGTTTTCTAGTGGGTGATGCAGATTGCTGTTTTTCAGATATTTCAGGTATGATTTTGCATTAAGGTTACTGATCTGCTTGTAAAGCAGAGTAGAAACAACTTATTTCAAATGTTTAGATCCTTGGAAAGGTATTCAGAGTTTTTCTCTTGATATATAATATTGCTGAGTTGCAAGCAGGATTTTTATTCCTGTTTGCTAAGATCAGGGCAAGTACACTTTTTATTATGAATGTCCCATCTGGTATTTTTAGAGATATACCTTTAAACCTAGTTCAGTGTTCTATCTTGATAACAAAACTTCTGTCTTCTTAATAATTTAGCTGTATGATAATGCATCAACTTACTATTCTATGTCAACACCTTGAATGTTCTCTTTTAAGTTATATAACTTTTCCTAAAAAAATCTTTTTTGGACCAAAATATACCACATTTCTGTTAAATACATAAGACCATACTTTTCATTAAGTTTGATAAAAAATTAAATGCAACAATTTTCCATCACTTTTTCAAGTTTGATAAACTACATCTTTCTCTTGTACTTGTTCAGGCCCCAAACATTACATTTCATTAAATTTCCAAACACTTGATGTTATAATCTATAATGAGAAATGGGTGACTTATCTGACAAAATCTAAACTTGAGTTTCATGGAAGACCTGCTCAGTGTTTAGGAGCTACTTGTGGTTAGTTTATTTAATAAATAAATATATTTAATAAAATAGTCTTGCACATTACCTCATTTTAGATGCTCCTTTAGATTTAGAAGCATCCATACTCTAGAATTGAGTTCAGTGGCACGACTGTGTGAAAGAAATGAATAGAACATGATTAATTGCTAGTTGAGTTATACTAAACTAGCAACTAGTTTACATAATGGATGTCCTATCCTAACAAGTGTTGGCTGGACAAAGCTCCCATGCAGGAGGATATAACTTAGATTATAGATTAGTTTTCTCTCAATGTCAAATCTCCTTGAGGCACACACTTGATATCCCCATTCTTTTGCATGACCCACCAGGTATACCCTGGTCCTTGGGCGAAGACAATCCCACGAGTGGGTTTGCCTTTTCCCGAGGCAGGAGCAACCCACACTGCCTTCCCCATCCACCTTCCTATATGCACTACGGGAACCTTAGCTCCTTTCACAGTGTGTAGGGGTTTTGTTTCGGCAGGACCAGCACGGCTGTCAGACCCCCTATTGTTAACTAGCCAAGTGGCTTCTGGTAGATTTGTGTCCCATTGTTTCCACGTCCCAGCACCTAATGCTCGTAACATAGTCTTTAACAGTCCATTGTACCTCTCAACCTTCCCAGAGGCTTGTGGGTGGTAAGGGATGTGGTACACCCACTCAATACCATGCCTCTTTGCCCAGGAGGTAACAAGATTGTTTCGGAAATGACTCCCATTGTCAGACTCAATTCTCTCTGGTGTACCATGACGCCACAATACTTGTCTTTCCAGGCCCAAGATAGTGTTCCGGGCTGTGGCATGGTTTACAGGGTATGTTTCCAGCCACCCAGTAGTTGCTTCTACCATGGTGAGTATGTACCGTTTGCCTTGGCGAGTTTTTGGGAGTGGTCCGATATAGTCAATTTGCCAGGCCTCACCATATTGAAACCCTAACCATCTCCCCCTGTTCCAGGGAGATTTTACCTTCATGGCTTTCTTGATTGCAGCACAGGTCTCACACTCATGGGTAACCTGTGTGATGGCCTCAATGGTCAAGTCCACCCCTCGATCACGAGCCCATCTGTAAGTGGCATCTCTCCCCAGATGTCCTGATGTTTCATGGGCCCATCGAGCTACAAACAGCTCACCCTTACGTTCCCAGTCTAGGTCCACCTGAGCCACTTCAATTTTCGAAGCTCGATCCACTTCTTTGTTGTTCTGATGTTCTTCAGTAGTGCGACTCTTGGGCATGTGGGCATCTACATGACGTACTTTAACATCCAGGTTTTCTACCCGGGCAGCAATATCTTGCCACAGGGTAGCAGCCCAGATAGGCTTACCTCTGCGCTGCCAGTTGCTCTCTTTCCATTGCTGCAGCCACCCCCACAGAGCATTTGCCACCATCCATGAGTCAGTATAAAGATACAATACTGGCCAATTTTCTCTTTCGGCGATATCTAGGGCTAGTTGTATGGCTTTTACTTCTGCATACTGACTTGACTCACCTTCCCCTTCCATGGCTTCCACAACTCGTCGTATGGGATTCCACACAGCAGCTTTCCATTTCCGATGGCTCCCTATCACACGGCAGGATCCGTCAGTAAACAACGCATACTGCTTTCTGTCTTCTGGCAACTCATTGTATGGTGGTGCCTCTTCAGCACGGGTTACCTCTTCTGTTGGCACTCCGAAATCTCTGCCTTCCAGCCAGTCCATAATCTCTTCCAGGATTCCTGGGCGATTGGGTTTTCCCATTCGAGCCCGCTGTGTAATTAACGCTATCCACTTACTCCATGTAGCATCAGTTGCATGGTGTGTAGTGGGAATTTTCTCTTTGAACATCCAATGTAACACAGGTAGCCGCGGTGCCAAGAGGAGCTGTGCCTCTGTACCCACAACTTCTGAAGCAGCTCGAACACCCTCATATGCTGTGAGTATTTCCTTTTCAGTTGGGGTGTAATTGGCTTCTGATCCTCGATAGCCCCGACTCCAGAAGCCCAGAGGTCGACCTCGAGTTTCTTCTGGGGTTTTCTGCCAAAGGCTCCAGGTGAGCCCATGCTCCCCAGCTGCAGTGTACAGTATATTTTGCACAGCTGGTCCAGTACGGACAGGCCCAAGGGCTACTGCACGAGCTATTTCTTGTTTGATTTGTTCAAATGCCTGTTGTTGCTCAGGGCCCCACTCAAAATAGTTTCTCTTTCGAGTCACTCGATATAGAGGACTCACAAGCTGACTATAGCCTGGCACATGCATTCTCCAGAATCCCACGAGGCCTAGGAAAGCTTGCGTTTCCTTTTTGCTAGTTGGCGGAGACATTGCTGTTATTTTATTGATCACATCCATTGGAATATGGCGACGTCCATCCTGCCATTTTACCCCCAAGAACTGGATTTCCTGTGTAGGCCCCTTGACCTTGCTCTTTTTAATGGCAAAACCAGCTTTCAGGAGAATTTGGATTATTTTCTTCCCTTTCTCAAAAACTTCTTCTGCTGTGTTGCCCCACACGAGGATGTCGTCAATGTACTGAAGATGCTCAGGAGCTCCCCCTTGCTCCAGTGCAGACTGGATCAGTCCATGGCAAATGGTAGGGCTGTGTTTCCACCCCTGGGGCAGCCGATTCCAGGTGTATTGGATGCCCCTCCAAGTGAAAGCAAACTGCGGCCTGCATGCTGCTGCTAAAGGGATGGAGAAAAATGCATTAGCAATATCAATTGTGGCATACCACTTGGCTGCCTTTGACTCTAGTTCGTACTGAAGTTCTAGCATGTCTGGCACTGCAGCACTCAGTGGTGGCGTGACTTCATTCAGGCCTCGATAGTCCACTGTTAGCCTCCACTCGCCATTAGACTTTCGTACTGGCCATATAGGACTATTAAAGGGTGAGCGAGTCTTGCTGATTACTCCCTGACTCTCCAGTCGGTGAACCAACTTATGGATGGGAATCAGGGAGTCTCGGTTGGTGCGATATTGCCGTCGGTGCACCGTTGTGGTAGCAATTGGTACCTGTTGTTCTTCAACCTTCAGCAATCCTACAACAGAAGGGTCTTCTGAAAGGCCAGGCAGGGTAGACAGCTGCCTAATCTTCTCTGTGCTCAAAGCAGCTATGCCAAAAGCCCACCGGTATCCTTTTGGATACTTGAAGTACCCTCTCTTGAGATAGTCTATGCCAAGGATGCACGGAGCCTCTGGGCCAGTCACAATGGGATGCTTTTGCCACTCATTCCCAGTTAGACTCACTTCAGCTTCCAGTACAGATAGTTGTTGGGATCCCCCTGTCACTCCAGAGATACAGGTGAGTTCTGTCCCTTGGTAGCCTGATGGCATTATGGTACATTGTGCGCCAGTGTCCACTAAAGCTTTGTATTCCTGTGGTTCTGATGTTCCAGGCCATCGGATCCACACAGTCCAATAAATCCGGTTATCCCTCTCCTCTACCTGGCCAGAGGCAGGGCCCCTCTAGTCCTGGCTGGAGCGTCTGCCACTTAATTCTTGCAAATGCACAAATTCTGGCAAATGAGAGGTAGAGGTCCCTTCATCGTGGTCAAGAATAACATCAGCTCTTCTACTGCCTCTGGGGTACTGCCCAATAGAAACTGGAGCAGCATTTCTCTTAGGAGCCCCTCTTCTTGCTGCTGTATTTCCTTTCAGTTCACGTACCCGAGCAGCTAGGGTTGAAGTAGGTACACCATCCCATTTCCTCATATCTTCCCCATGGTCACGCAGATAAAACCACAAGGTGCCATGTGGTGTACATCTTGGGTACTCTCTCTCTTGAGCAGGCGAATGCTGATTCTTAGTGGCTGAAGTATCACTCTGTCTAGATGAGGGGGAATATACTTTCTCCACAAGCTTGTCAAGTCCTTTAGACAATTTCTCCACAGCTGAGACACAGGACTGCAGCGGAGCAGAGAGATTGTCTTCATATTTTTGAAGTTGGCAGGAGACATCATACATTGTTGGTCCCATCCCCTCATCCCAGTGAATTGCTGCCAGGGTACTGGCATGTGCTGCTGGTGCACTCCGCACAAATTTACGCCACATGGATGTTGTGCACTGGACTTCATCGGGGTCTTGAGGTGTCTGGGCATTGTCCAAATCACTATAAATCATCTCCCGCACAGCTAATTCCCGCAGATGTTGGAGACCTTTATCCACAGTGGTCCACTTGCCTATGTGATATACAATATCTTCCTTATGGGGATATCTTTCTTTGATAGCTGCCAGGAGTCGTCTCCAGAGGCTGAGGGCCTGTGCTCCTCTCCCGATTACTTTGTCGATTACCCTTTCTCTAGAGAGGGATCCCAGCTGCTTGGCTTCATTGCCTTCTAATTGTAGGCTACTGGCCCCAGCATCCCAGCATCGGAGCAGCCAAGTGAGGATGTGTTCACCTGGGCGTCGACCATAATCCTTTCGTATTTCTCGCATCTCACTCAGGGATAAGGATCGAGTGATTTCTGATTCCTTTATGATTTCCGTCTCGTCTTCCTGCTGTTTTTGTGATGGCTCTGCTTTAGAGGTGCCTGCCAATTCCCCTTCTCCCTCCTTCTTAGGAGAGCCTTCTTCCCTTACTAAACGAGCTGACCTCCGTTTCCATTGTTTTGACTTGACTATGGGGGCGACTGATACCATAGTTGGTTGGTCCTCTGGGTCAGCCACAGCATGTGTTACTTGGTCATCAGATTCAGAGACTTCCTCCCTCTCTTCAAGTTGCTGGATGATGTTAAACAGTGTTTGATAGGAATAAACCAGGACCCAGCACAATGCTGCAAGCTGTTGTTCTCCGGCATTATCAGGATCAGGACATACAACTCTCAAACATTCTACCAAGTTTTTAGGATTTAGCACTTGCTCAGGGGTGAAGTTCAAAACTATTGGAGGAGACACTCGTGACAGGTATCTGCTAACATCATCCCACACACCGTGCCACTCACCACGAGACTGTTTCGGGACAGATTCCCAAATAAGTTTTCTAAACAATCGACTAATCTTAGAGAGAAAATGAAACCTGTTATTCAGAATTAGAAATAGCAATACATGGGTTACAGATGGATCTTCAAAATACTCCCAAACTGTTGTAATTATCCCACTGTGAAAGAAGGGAAAGGTACCATTCCTGATATTATTAATAAACTGGTGTCCAGATGAGAAAAGGAAGGCAGTGTAGTTCTGAATATTCTCTGAAAGATAGTTTCCATGGGACCCAAATGATAACAGCGCAGAGCCTGAATTCCAGAGTAAAACCAAGGTCAGTGCTTGGCAGCACAACGAATTAAAAAAAGTGAACACAGATTGTAGCACTTTGTCGGATCGGATATATAGGAGAAAGGAGAATATGACACGAATTGCATGACATATGAACAAAGCCATTATTATTAACAGGGCGAGGAACATGGTTACTAGCAAGCAAATGTGTTAGTTGTATGCGTTTAATCAATTCTATTGTTATCTCAACCCTTCGAGCCCCACGTTGGGCGCCAAAAAGGACTGTGGTGGTTTTACCGTGCTGGGCGGCTAAACCCCACAACCGCTCTCTCACTCCCCCTCCTTTAGATAAGGAGGGGGAGAAGTAAAGCAAAGAACAACTCACGGGTTGAGATAAGGATAATTTAATTAAAGAGAAATAATTATAATAATTAAATAAAGACTACCATGAACTAAACAATTTAACTAAGGGGAAATAAAAGGGAAAGGGGAAAAAGGGAGGAAAACAAACAAACAAAATAAATGAAAGCGATATGGAAGTGCAGAGGAAAGAAATTACTCTCTACTTCCCACAAATGAGCGATGATTGACCACGTCCTTGAAGCAAGGCCTCAACGCACGCAGCCGGTGTTCGAGAGGAGGACCGACGTCTTCTCAACGAGAGCCCACCCCTCCCCTCTTCTTCCTGTTTCCACCTTTTATTGCTGAGTGTGACACCACATGGTATGGAATATCCCTTTGATTGGTTTAGGTCAGCTGCCCTAGTGATGTTTCTCTCCTCACTTTTTTGCCCACCCCCTAGGAGGGTTAGAGAAAGGCCCAATGCTGTGCCACTGCTGCTCAGCAGTAGACACAACACTGGTGTGATAACACTGCTGTTCCAGCTACAAGTACAGAGTACGGCACTGAATGGGCTGCTGCCGGGAAAGTTAACATTCCAGCCAGACCCAGTACAGAGGTTCGTGCTCTTCAGTTCTTACTGATATGATGTGGAAAGGTATAAGCAAAAATTACCACTCAGATGACACCTGATCCTGAAGTTGTTGCTCTGAAGCCTGTAGGCATACATTCAATCTAGCTATATATTCTGTTACTTGCTAGCCTGAATTTCACATATTTTCCTATGATTTTTCAGGTGAGCTTTCACAACCTGCACTAACACACATGCTACCTATGTTAGTGGTGCATGAACAGGTTGCACAAGGACCTATGGGTGACAGTCACTTCTTTGATTGCCCTGTATACAGATACTGAAGAAGTACTGGCAAAGAGGGAGTTCAGGGCATCCTTTTGTGAAGCTCATCTTGCTGAAAGAAGTGATAGTTGGACTGGACAGGTTTCAATTGAGGGTTTCATTTCTTTCATTATGCTCTTCCCTTTTCCCTTTTCTTAACAGAAATTGGAAATCAGAAAAGATAAATTGTGACAGGTCAATCCAGGTTTAGAGTGTTCTGCCTGTGAATTGCTACAAATGAGAAATAGTATGCAGTCAGAGCAAAATACTCCTCAAACTTCTCCACTGTTCTTCACATGTCAGAAATGGGCAGAAGGAAGGATGACATCCTTCATGACACAAGAACAAATGACAGAAGTGCAAAAGAATCTAAAGGTCTTCTTTTTGAAAATACATTATATTAATTCGTTATCATCTCTAAATGATGTCTTAATGCCATGCTGATTGTGACATCTGGAGCTGCTGTAACATGGATAATGAAATTACCTGTGTGTATAAATGACTACTTCTTGTATCTCACCCTGTCTGAACTTGAGACAGATTCTGAATACAAAACAGTGCAGGATGTAAAGGATTGTAAACGGCTGAGCTGCTCTACTGAGGTGCTAAGAACATTTGCTTTCGTAGCAAGAAGGATGTCAAAATTGCTCAACTTTTTGCATGATTGTGCTTTCAGACTCTCTACCTCTAGCGGATTGACAAGCCAAATAGTAGAAAAAGTGAGTGGGGAGTTGCCATGGTAATTGCAACATTTGATAACTGCAAAAAACACTGCTCCATAAAGCAACCATAAACCAGAATACAAAGATGGCATTTATTGTGACCAAAGTCCAAATTCCTAGAAGACTTGTTTTCAATGTATTGATAATTGGTTCAATTTGATGCCTGTGATATGACTTCACACTCAAAACAGGTTTTTTTTGTTGTTGTTTTGTTTTGTTTTGTTTTGTTTTGTCCCCTAATGAATTGGCAGAGACAATAAAGAGAGAAAATTGAAATCTGAGAATTGTCTAGAGATGGTAACCAAGCAGATATCTGTCAGCATATGTATTCCTCTCTACTATGTGGCTATCTGTAATGGACTCTTCTTCTATACCTTCCTCTTCTATGGTTTTGGAAAAATAATGTGTGCAAAAGCAGGTTCTTTGGCTATGCCAGTGTGCCACAGAAAGTCATGGCAGAACAAAAGCCATGCATTTATAGAACCAAGTCATGCATTTATATCCTTGTTTTGCTCCCTGTCCTGTAGTTTTGTCTAGCTAGATTCAGCAGCATAGATATAAGAAAAGGCAGTCTCCAATCATCAACAGAACAGATTTAAGCTTTCTTCTGTTACTATAAAGAAGCTGTTCAGTCACTTTTAAAATATTTTTTCTCCTAAATATGTAGCTTGTGCTACTCCTAAATCTGTAGCTAAAATTTCTGTAGACATCAAACTTCAACTAACTCTGAAAACAATATTTAATTTGTTTGATCTCAAATTAGCTGCCATTCTGTTTAGAATGACTAATTTAAAGTTTCCGGTTGATTCTGTTCACAAATCTTAAAAAGCCTCTAGTAATAAGCAGAGGGAATCATTACTACTGTCCAAGAGAATGGAATGACTAATCAGATCACCAATTAAAGACAACATAACAGTGCACAGGAAACATAGGAAAATTGAAGATTTTGCTCATGCGAAACCTTTTTTTTTTTTGGATAATCCCTATAATACAGTATTATAGCATAAAATCAAAGTCAGTATAATTATCAACATAGAGATTCTGGTAGCCTAACTTCACTTAAAGCTTGATCATATTTTTTGACAGTGACTGTCTTCTAAGATACAGAGAAATGTTAAGTGCATTTGTAGGAGCAAGCATCATATTTTCCATCGCCTAACATGGCCATAAAGCCCAACTAAACAGTACAAGAAAGGGGCTGGAGTACAACTGGCTTGACAGTCTGGACCTTTGACAGTCTTTTTTTTTTTTTTTTTTTTTTTTGGCCCCCATTTATTTCAAGCACAGAGATTATTAAGCACAGAGATTATTATTGCAAACTTACTCTTTAAACAGCACTGACTCATCACTATCCATTTCAAAATTTTATTTCTGTATCACTATCCAGTCCTTTTGAAGTATTCCTGCTACTGGTTCTGTGCTCTTAGTCTCAGTGAGTTTGGGTTTTGTTTGTTTACTCTAATTAGGCTATGATTATGAGTTATGAATAAAATTTAGGGGAGGTGGGAAAGGATAGAAATCTAGTTTTTATTTTTGGTAATTCATAAGTGCACATTGTTCTTTATGTTAGTGTATGACTCAGACAAGAAGGTAAAAGTTTCTGATTCAGGATCTGAATCAGACCATAGGTTTCCATGCATCTGTTCAGTTTTTGTATGAACTTAAACTAGCTTATGGATAACAAGTCTAACTGAAGATTAGCAGGCTAAAATTGTTTGTCAAATCAACTGCATAAAAAGTAAAATAAATAAAATAAAATAAAATAAAATAAAATAAAATAAAATATATATATATTAAGAAAAAAAAAAAAAAAAAAGATGTTGCTTCTAACCTTAACAAAATGAGGGAATAGTACAAAAATGTAATAAGGGCATAATTGATTGCATTACTTCTTTCTTTGAATAGTTTCTTTCATTTGAACTGTTCATTTGGTTAGCCATTGTTCTGAGTGAGATATAGCCTAAGCAGACATGCTGCTGCAAGCTATGAGGAGAAGGGTAATTTTGGGGGGGGGGGGGGGTTGAGATTAAAGGCTGATGGATGTTGTGTAAAATTGGGCAGTCCATCTCACTGTGCATTGTGGGAGAGGTAACTGTGGTAAACCTCCATGTGCCTCTTTGTAAGAAAAGGAAATGAAGCAGTGGTTCTACAATACTAAGCCCTAAAGAGAGAGTAGGAGCAGGAAGAAAATACAGAAAGAAGAGAATACCCTGACTGTTAAGTCATGATGTGGCAAAGTAGATAGGGATGCACAAAAGGTAGGGGAGGAAAGCCGCATGGGGGATCCAGCTCTTCTTCAACAGAGGCAGAGAATCTTCTTGTCAGAAGCAGATTCTGTGCCTTTCTGTGTACATCTACCACACACACAGATCTCACCTGGGTCCTGGCCCTTCCCACCCTGCAAGTAATCTTCACCCTTCCCTTGAAACCTCTTTCCTATGAGCCGATGGAAAGCAAACAGACTGAGCAGGCAATGAGGCCATCCATGGGCTGGTCCTGCATGGCTGGTGCAGCCTATAATCAGCTGTTACAGTCACTGTCATTAATTTCTGGCTTCCCATTTGTGTTCATCAGCAGTGGTAATTTTTCTTTTTCTTTTCCACTAAGCATACCTCAAGCCTCCTACCTTCCAACAAAATGCTTAAATGAATCAGGTTTATAGGATGCTTAGTCTTAATGGGGAAATAAAAAGATGGAAGAGAACCTGCAGACAATGGGAGTCCTCACCCCACTCCATGCTGTGACAATATATGGACCTGCAAGACATCATGAATTGCTCACCTATACCCATGTTGTCATGTCATTAAATTAATCCTTTCATGATTATTAATTGCCATGCTTCTGATTGATTTCCTTTCCTGAAGGAAAACCAGCTTGCAGAAACAAAATGATTGTTTTCAAATTCACAAAATTGTTATTCATTGCAAAAATAAGATTGCTTTTTCCTTAAAAACTCTCCCAATTATATTAGCCATGCTAGTTACTAGCTCCTTCTGTGAAATAAGTTTTCTTCTGCCTGTTGTTCAGATCTGAAAAACTAGGAGACAAAGCTACTGAAAAACCACTATTAATTATGGCTGAAAATCAAAATATTGAAAACTGACAGGGAGTGTTAGTTCTGCACCTAACTTCTCTCAATGCTTTTTTCCCCAGCTTTAATAACAAAAAGCTGTAAATACTGTCTGCACATTTCCACTTCACTTTGCGAGCGGTATTCTCGAAGTAGAAAGCTCTGTGTTTGCAATGCTCTTTACCTCTGGAAAGTTACTGTTATGATTTTTCTGAGGAAATCCAGCTTTGTTTGTAGCTCTTAGCAGTTACCAAGTTAGTAGCTAATGAAATCAGACTGTGGTGGTGGAGGATGCTAATAACATAATTAGGTTTGCATACTTGAGCCATGCCATACGCATTCATGATACTTTACAGGCCTACGAAACACAGTTACTGGCTGAAGTCACAATTAACAAATGCTCAGTGAGGAAAAGCAGGGACTGAAAGGGTTGAGACACAAAAACACAGCAACAGTTAGATTGTACTTCTTTTCTTATGCATTAAAATAAGATGAAAAAAAATGTTTGTCTTGACAAGCCCCACTGTGAGGAGCAGAAATCCCATCTAGACTGATGAAGTGGAAGGGAAAGGTCAGTAGAGTTTGTCATCTGCCCAGACGTGGGTTGTGATGCATCCCCTGGATGTGAAAGGTCACTCAAAGAAATGACTTCTGTGTGAGTTTCCCTATGGAATGATCTCATCCTGACTGAACTCAGAAACCCAAGAGATGATAATTCTGTGATTTTCCCTTGAGCAGAAATGCTTCAGTGTGATGGGCTACTGTGTTGAACCTCCATTAAAGAAACTTGTGGCTATTTTAGTGGCGGTGCTGGCACAGCAAGGATGTTGTGTGGGTCTACTCTCCTGGAGAGAGACCAGTGCCTGCTTATGGGGAATGAGGAGAGGAATCTGTCCTGTGATTGTTTGCTTATGGTAGTGCAGATGTTTAGTTGCTGTAGGAAATCAGTTCCACTTTGATCCCGCTGCAGTCTCACTTAACTACTGTAGTCTCATTTGATACTTGAGTTTTATTGTAGAATCCTCCTGCTGTTGATTTTAAATCCAAGGAGTCTAAGATCCCTGGGGTCTTGTCTATAATTTGTATTTTTCAGTGGTGCATGGATTATGATGAGACCCAGGGAGTACAATGATGTGCCCTGTATTCACTTCAGTGTTACAAATAATGCTGGCGGCAATGCTTTATAAGAAGAGGCAAATCATTATTACTTCTCAGGGGATTTATGGAAATAAAATTAATCATGATGAATTATTTGGATATCTGTGTGGCAGTCATTTTTCCAAAGCTGTTTTTTTCTGCCCTGCAGGGGCTGTTTCTTTTACGTGCAGGTCAGTGAGCTTGTACTGAAACCATAACAAACATGCAAATGTAAATTTTTCATATAGAGCTACAGGGGAAGAAAAATCCCTAGTTAGGAAAGATGGACAGTTGGTAATTGGAAAAATTGGTTCTGTTCTATGCTATTGTATTCTAATAGACAAAAATTTAGTGTAGGGGCACCCTGATGCAGTTCATTCTGACCAGTCTGTCCAGGTAGGTGCTAGAAAAAACATTCATAATAGAGTATGAAATGAATGGTTGGTAAGATATTCTTTGCTAGTTTCAGGTCTCTTTGGAAACAACTGATAATGTGAATTCTAACACTATGAGAATTATAGCTTACCAAGACTGAGTTATTTCATTATTGTTTTAAATGGAATCCCAAGTTAGAAAAGAAAATGTTAACAATACAGATGTACATTAAAAAGAAAAAAAAAAAAAACAGATGGGAAAATCTTTCCAATGTGAGATGCAGATGTACCAGCAGAGCTTTGATGCTGAGATCCAATTCCAGACCTCTAAAAACAGAGAAATTAATGAGCAAGAACACATGCTCCATGGGAATTAAGCTTCTCATGTCACTGTAGGAAAACCAAAAAGATTCTTTGAGAAGTAAGAAACTGTTATTGTTCCTTGCTGTGACCTTCTTTCTTTATGGATGTTCGTAGCTGTGGCTCCCTCATTTTGTTTAGTATTGTTTCATGTGAGTCTTGGGTGTCTGTTCAGTGCAGTTGATTTCTGGAAAATGAAGAGCAGATGGTTGGTGTTTGTAAAGTGCCAAAGCCTCGTGACTTCAAATGCTTAGTTGCCTTGAAAATTTGAGCAGCTAACATAGCTATTTAAGGACTGTACAATTATTTTCTTTTTTCCTCCCCTACTTTCCTGAACAAAATGAAGATTGAATCTCCCCTAAGCTCTTCGTAAACTGTATGGAGTATATTTATTTGCATTGCATGTAGTATACTGATAATATACAGTTTAGGAAATTATTCAGATTTTTGGCTTTGATTATAAATATAGTTAAAACATATGCATATTTGATAGATTTTTTTCAATTATAGATGAACAAATTTAATATTATTTGACTCTGTATATTATCAAGTTGTGATTTGGGCAGCATATACTCTACAATGAACAGTCTTCACTATGTGACATGGTCTTGGGCACCCTGCTCTGGGTGTTCCTGACTGAGCAGTGGTTGGACCAGGTGGCATCCAGAGCTCACTTCCAACATAAACCATTCTGTGATTCTGCAAGCATAAAATTTTAATAGGATTATACAAAATAAAATTTTACTTAGTACTTGTTTAGCAAATTGCAGTATAAAACAGAACTCTTGCCTTCTGAAAATTAAATAAAGAATTCCAGATTTAGTCTGTAGATTACAGTTTAAGAACAGGGCTCATTTTTTTTAATTAAGCAATAAAATCTGATTTGATCATGACATATTTATTGGTGTAACTGTTTTCACCAAAGGAAATATATAAAATTTATATTACTACAGTGCATTTTGCAGACATTACTTTAGTATTTCCTTTATGTTACAAAGAATAAAATAAAACCCATCTAACTAACCCACCCTTATAGTATTAAATATATCAACCAGTTTTGTATCTCTGGGTGTTTCCTTTGCTGCAAGCAAACAATAAAGGATTATTTCTGCATGCTCATTAATCCTGCATCCTACAAGAACAAAGCCCTGTACACTTTAATTTGGAAGCCTTATTAGAGATTTTGCAGAAGACAGCCTTTGGTTTCCTCCACTGACATGCACTGTGAATTTCTCCTTGAGTTTTCAGTATGTTTGCTATAAGAGCTTGTTCGGAGCCAGCTGCTGCAGTAGCACGGGAGAGCTTATGCTCATCCCTTAACCGCCTTTGCCCATCCTGCCAGGAGGCCGGGCCTGCCTTGCACCTCCTCTCTCCCTCACCTAGGGAGACAGGGAGGACCAGCTCACCCATAGGAGTGAGTTGGTGACTCCTCTGCACCAGTATCCCCAAGCACCACACAGCGATGTTCATCCCCTGCAGGTCTTGCAGTTCTGAGAGCATCTTCTCATCTTCTACCCTCTCCTCCCACCAGTCTTTGTACTTCAGCTTCACTCCAGGCTCATTCACCTTCAATCCTTGCCTCATCCCTCATTATCCCTTGAAAGGCCCCATGTGCCTATACTTCTCTGCCCATTAATTAATATCTCTGGACAAAAGATACTGAGATAATTGATATTTGCTTCTGCATGTTACATTTTCTCCATAGCCTGTGCCTTTTTCATCCATCTATCTCTAAGAAGGAGGCAGCTATTCTCTAGGTATATAATTCATAGCACAGCAGGTCTCTACTTTCAGTCAGCCCAGAACTATTAACCATTAGTAATGTGGTTATTGATGATAACAGTGCTTTAGAGGTGTTTTGTTTTGTTTTGTTTTGTTTTCTTTTTTTCTCTCCTTATTTCTGTGACTGAAGTACATGGTGTCACTCTTCATCGTTCAGTCTAAAAGGATATATACCAACTATCCCTGGTTTCACATTTTTCAGTAACTCTTCATTATCCATCTGTACAACCCGCTATATGGATTGAGTGACTGAATTCTAAAAATTACCTTATTTGTATATTATTGCCCTGTCGCTGCAAGAAAATCAAAATTCAGAGTATTTTTTTTATTATTTTTTGTTTGTGCTACAAAGTTTACAGATTATCATCTTGGTTTGTAACCAATGACATAAAATTGATGTTTTTATGCTTTTTCTGTTTGTGTTTGGATAGCTGCATTTGCAGAATGCTGACTGTACTTTTGTTTTACATTTCTGTTACAATTAACTCTTCCTTTGGATTAGTCACTGGATTATGTTTACCTCTTCTCCCATGCTTTTATGAATTTAATCACCTTATTAACATCTGGCTAATACCTTTAAAATTCAATGGCTCGCTTTCAAATGCAGTAGTATTCAGTACTTTCATCCTTTTATTAAATGCTTCTCTCCCTCCCTGCATTTCACTTCTCCTACTCATTTCAGCAAAGTGGTTCCTATGGTGACACACTTCCCATATACACTTTAGGTTGTGCTCCAGTATAAAAAACATTGTATCAGACTCTCTTCTATTTAATGAAGGCTTTGGCTCCCCCCTCCATGGATCTGATACTGTGTGACTCACTTGATTTGGATCAAGTCTATTTGTTGTGGGGGGATGTGGATTTTTTAATATGTAAATGTGTTTTGCGATTATAAACCTAGTTTTGTTCACATCTGAAATATTCAATTGGCATGATCTTTCTGCAGTCAGGAGCCTATGTGGGCTTATGGCATTTATCATTAATCTTTGAAGCTAGTATTCTTGTCATGAAAGAATGCCACAGAAAACCAGAGACCACTGGACACTTCCACGTTTGCACTTCTCCGAGGCAGGCAAGAATCTGCAGTATTCTAGTTGAGATTTCCTGGGCTTCATTTAAGTAATATGGTCATTGCTACTCCCCATACAGGTACAAACTGTGCTCACAAAATAACCATCATTCCCTTCTCTTGTCCCTCATAGTCCATCAACAAGTCTATCATAAACACAATCAACAAGATGTTCCTGTTCGCAGCTTTTGGATTGTAATCACACAGTCTGTTATAAACCCATCAGATGTTTCAGTTCTCTGCCGCTTTGTGAGTGTTGAACATTTTGCTCTCCAATGCGAGGTTTTTTTCTTAGGATAAAATAAACTTTAAATATTTGCACAATAATACTTGAAAATCGCCACTCTACTGAATGTGAGAAGATGGGATAAAATATATCCCTTTTTTCATATAGGTATCTGTGCGTGCACATACATAAACCTATGTAAAATCATAAAAAAAAAAAAAAAAAAAAATTTCCAATGACCAGATGCTAAAAGATAATGTTATTTAAGTGTATTATTCCAGTGATCCTTAAACACACACTCCTTTTGTGCTATGTTTTTTTTTGTTTGTTTGTTTGTTTGTTTGTTTAAATATAAGACATGTCTCCCCTGCCCAAAACAGTTATATTTTATGTACAAGATGTGATTATAGATGTTTTCAGACAGGCAGAAGACAGAGTGCAAGGAAAACAGTAAGACAGTAATGATCAGTAAGATGGACTTTGGCCTAACAATACTGGTAAATTAAACATTGTTACAATTTTGTAAGTGTCATGGAAAAGCTGATCAAAGCAAAGATGTAGTAAAATTAATTTTGGATAGATTTCAGTGAAACAAGATTTCCTTTGCCAATGACAGAGAAAAAGAAATTGCAGTAATTGAAACATGATATGAAAGCGTGAGCAAAAGATTTAGTTGCATGGAATAGAATTTACTCTGCTAAGCATTAATAATTCTACCTAGGTCAGGAATAATAATCATGTGGAGTTAGAATACTTTGGCTAAAATTTTCAAAAGCATCCATGATACTGCAGCACCTATAAGAAAATGTTTTTTGTTTCTAAAAATGACTGAAGCATTTAGAAGTGGGTATGACTTTGGTTAGATACTTAAATAATGTCCCAGAATCCACCAGATAAGTGTGTTGAGTTAACACTGGTGATTTTAAGCTAGGTATCTACCTAAATACTTTTACAAATCTGATCAGGCACCTTCGATCTTTAGACTGTGAAATATTTTTCTAACTTTTGAAGTGAAATCCATTTAAGCTTTTTTTTTTTATTACTTTTTTTTTTTTTTACCTGACCTTTTATGTTGGATTTGTCCCAAGTTGTGGCTATGTTGTAGAGCTGCTTCACCATTTGAGAAAACTGGATTCATAGTTTATCATCTTCTTTTCTTATTTTATCAAGCAACTGATGTCTTCTCCTTGCAGTTCCCATCAAATGCTCATTTCTTTATTTTGTGTTGGTTAATTGAATTTCTGGATTTTTATTTATTTATTTTAATCTCATAATTTAAAGCATGTCTACATAGTCTGTTTAGGCAGATGAGAAGTTACTCTGTCTGTGATGTGAATTGACTCACGAGTTTCATCTGTTACATGTATTCTATCAAAACTGCTATTGTGGCAACAGTAATTCTGAAAACATTTTTTCTTCAAGTTTAACAGAATTGGGTCTATTCATGCAGTAAAACCACTATGTCCAGAAGTCTATGTTTATAGGACAAACATTTGAAGTGTTGTCTCTTAGCATCCTATTTAGAAAATAAATTACTAATTTCTATGTGTGCTGGTTGAGGCTGAGCAGAATTACTCAGTTGTAATGTGGTTAACTTCAATATCCTTCACTGGAGATACAGACTGTATAATGTCACCTATCCAAAAGGCAGGCAAAGTGGAAAGCTTTTGAAAAAAGGGCCACTTATTTTGCATAGCTATAAACTGGTGATTTTTATGTCATCACTGTAATTTCAAAACACCTTCCAGGTCTGCATTAATTAGCGTAACTAACATATGCCAGCAACAGTTCTCGTCTCACCTTTAGAAAGAAAACAATGTGGGCGGAGAAGTGTTTTGGTTTGTTTTTTGAAGTTATCTATACATGCATATTTCTACATATTCGTATTATTTAAAGAAAGATGAAAAACAATGTTTAAAAGCAAATCTGGTGAGGTCCACGACTAACCTCACTTGTGTTGAGAATGAATTCCTTAGCCATTGGCTGTTCTGTCAAATTGTGGTTCAGCTTTTGGATGCTCTGCATGAGTCATGCGGGTATAATTCCATCCCAATTAACTTTTATATTCTCAACTGATGTTCAGTGACTGTGAGTATGGGTAGGTCCAGTAACTGCGGACATTCATACTTACATAAATAAGACCCAAGGTGGGTGATTTGAACTCTTACATCACTGGCCATGTTTAAAAGTGTTGGTCAGACTACTACACTTTAGGGGCATAATGAGCTTTTTTGGATAGGTATTTGACTGGAGACTTAAGTGACTTAAGTCTCCAGTGACTTAAGCAAGCAATATCTGGCATTCTACGATTCCCTAGAAATTAGTGGTGAGGACTATGACCTGTAAATGAGAAGTGTGAGAAACTTCAGAACGGATTGTACACCCTTAGCAGCTTTTATGTTGATTTGCAAAATGTGGAGGTGTAAAGCGAAGACAAATTTCATCTCTTCAGGATTAGGAGGTTCTGAAAATGTGCAAATCTGGAGATATTCCCACATGTAGCTATAGTTATAAACTAATTTTTACATGATGTGCCTGTTTATTTTTTTAAAACCTGCATATTTTGTCTTAAGGCAGTTTTATAAAAATGCTTCCCTCATAGTTTTAAGCATTTGGGTTCTACTTATATCTTTTTTTTCTCTTTTTTTTTTTTTTTTTTTTTTGAATGTTTCTGGAAGAGCTTTTTAGTATAGGATTTGATTACAGAAATTAAAATATGTTAATTCACTGAATTCTCTGCATTTCCTTTTATTTTTACAAAAGGACAGAAATTTCTAAATCTTCAGAGCTCTAACTCCACTAAAATACATATATATATATATTATATATAAATATATTCTTGAAATAATGGAGAGTAAGTAAGGACAAATTTTAAGAATATACTAATATACATCTGTTAACTATTAGTGCACTGTAAATGGCTGGGCCAGATGTAAACTAAAAAAGCAAAATTTAAAAGAAAAAACAAAACTCATGCATTAGTAAATTGCCAGATCAACATCAGACATTGTCAGAAGAGAAGGGAAAGAGAAAGCATGTAACAAGAATGTCCTTCCTTAAGAGCAGCACACATGCACTTCAGAGTTGAGTGACACCTTCCCAGGTGATCAGAATGTATCTGTGAAGTTGTGGCTAAAGAGGAAGGAAAAAAAACACCAATCTCTTAAAAACATGAAGAGTTTATATTTGTTGTAGAACAAGAAGCAGATCTCTGTGAAATGAAGGCATGTCAGTGACAGGTATGGCCTCTTTTGAAAGGCTTAATGCTGACCTCTTCACTTGATAGCACGATTAAAATATGTGGAAATATTCTTTTCTCTAGCTGAAAATGACTTTGACTTAAACAGAAAAAAGAAAAAAAAACAACAACAACAACAACAAAACTTCATTTAAATACTTTCTAGAAGCACAAAGAAAGAAAGTAAAGTGATGAAGTTTCTTCCTTTAAAGTCATATATTGCTAATGCTAGGGGATGGAATTTTCCAAAAACATTCAGTGCTCTGATGTGTTAGCAAGAGTAGAGTTAGGGAACCAATAGGGAATGCTCTGGAAACTATCCAGGAATTAAACACAGAATAAGTGAATAAGTCAGTTTGGAAGGAACCTTTAGAGAATGTCTTGTCCAACTCCCTGCACAAAGCCGGGCCAACTCAACCAAGCTGCTCAGAGCCTTTTCCAGTCAACTCCTGAGCCTCTCTGGCTGAGGACTCTGGGTACCTTACAGCCTCTCTGGGTAACTTTAGTGTTTCACTGCCCTCTTGGCAATGTTTCTTTCTTTCTTTCTTTCTTTCTTTCTTTCTTTCTTTCTTTCTTTCTTTCTTTCTTTCTTTCTTTCTTTCTTTCTTTCTTTCTTTCTTTCTTTCTTTCTTTCTTTCTTTCTTTCTTTCTTTCTTTCTTTCTTTCTTTCTTTCTTTCCCTAGGTTTAGGGAAATTTCTGTTACTGAAACTTTTGGTTTGGCCTCTCATACTTTTACTGTGCACCTGTAAAATGGCCTTTTTCCATCTTCTCTTAAGGTGGCCTCTTTCCATCTACTCTAGACATTCCCAATAGGTTAGCTGCAAACAATAACAAGATCCCCCCTTTGCATTTCCTTCTTAAGGCTGAGCAAACCCAGGTCTCTCAGCCTCTGCTTCAGCATGAACGCCTGCAATAGGGCTATTCAAAGTAAACTATATATGAGAAGGCAGATCTCCTGCTGTACTGTGTACCTATCTCCCTTTTTGAGTAGAGGGGCAACTCTGCCAGTCTACTTTTATCCTGAAGCCCTGCGGAGCTCTGATATGAATTATTGCCAATTGTAGGTGACAGAAGAGATGTGCATTGCTTGGTTACAAGAGAACATCTTTGTTCTGTGTGACTGCTCCTTTTATTGAAAACCTCACCGTAGCAAAGAAGAAGCCACATTGTTTTGTCTGCTTTCTCTTCCTTAAAGTATTTTTAATTAGTTCACTGTAGTAGCTACACATCCAGAATGCATTTCCCCAAAATGCTTTGAAAAATTAAGGGCTAAGTTATATTTGCTAAGGTACAGAGGTGCAAAAAGAAGATGGAACTAGGAATGACACACAAAACAGAGCAAAACTTGTGCTCAGGGAAGGTGAAGAGATCCCCCAAAGAGACCACTGTGATGACGGTGCCACTGTCTTCAAAGAGGCAAAACTGGGAGGAAGCACTATTGTCTGTTTTCTTGTATTTCATGTATTTCAGAGGTTCTCATATACATTATATTTTTGGTCCCTTTTGCCTAAAATTAACTATAGTTAGATTAGTTTCATTTAATGAGAGAGATTTTAAAGCAAATTTTGATGGAGTCTCTATTTTAGTCAAAATGCAGGTTTTGAGACAATAAAACTGTTAAAACATTAAAAAGAAATGCGTAAACATTGAAATAAACCCCATAAACTACTTGGAGGGAGTTAATAAACTCCATCAATTGTATTTCCACAGATGTAAAAATCTAGAGGGGGACAGGTCACAAAGCATTTCAAGTCATATAGATTGTGTTAAGAATATGTTTGCATTTTATTGGTTTGTATTAATAAAGTTATAATTGTAGCATTTGTTGACTCATAACTAATTTCCTAATCTCTCTCTTCTCGTGATATCGTGGTTATTATTGTTGCTTTCATTTACGTATGAGTTTAACACATGGTAGATGAATTTGCAAAATTTAGCTTTCCATTTCTTTCCAGTTCCTTTCTTTCCTAGGAGAAATTTTGTTCGTAATGTAATGCAAACTGCCAGGGTCTAGGATCCACAAGATCAGGTATTTAGATATACATATGTCATTACCTGCACCCAGAGTGGGGTAGACACATGTACAGGGATGAGGGGGAACTAGAAAAGTATCTTAGCCCATATAATCCAATATGGGATATAATAATATGCAAAGAAGGAGAATATGAATGTCTTGAAAATACAGTATAAGATGTCAGTATATTATAAAATTCTACTACGGAATTATAGTTTCTTTTTAACTATTTATGGAGAAAGATGGCAAAACCCATCCTTCAGTGCAACGCTGAAATTTGCACAGGATTCAGTTAACAGTCTTTAAGGCCATGGTATGGGCTTGGATTACCTACTCCATTATACATGTACCCGTGTTATTATTGTATGTGCTTAATTTTCACACTGGCACAAAAATTGTGTGTAACAAAACCATATTTTCCATGAGGTTAAAGTCAAAGATGAAAACTGTCTCTGAGATCTTGGAGAGTTTATTCATTCTGTCTTGATTTGATGACACAGAGAAATGGAGAAGTCAGCAATTTATGTGCTAATTTCTTCCAATGGTTATTCATGGTATATGAATATAAATACAGTAAAATGTGTGCATTATTTCCCACGTGGACTTGTCTGTCTTCCAATTTCTAACGTCCTCTCCTTTTCATGCCTTTCTAAATGAAAGTCATTAACTATGTAACATTTCGTTCCATGAAAATGGCTGTACATTGCAAAGTCTCTGTTTTCTCTTTGCCAAGCTAAAAACCTCTGTAAAAGTTTCACCAGCTCTTCAGCTTTCTTTTTCTTTTGAATGTTTTGCCTTCCTCTCCAGTGCCTCACTGTCATTTTTGAACACTGGAATTTGTTTCAGTGTTTTAGTAACAGTTTCATCAGTACCCAAATATGCATTTCTAATCTTCATTTTACTCGTTTTTCTGCTCAGTCAAAGAACACCTAACCCATCTGAATTATCTCAGCCATTTTTACTCTAGGTACCTTTTAGAATCACTCTTCAAGCATTTGTAGCACAGGCTTTATTTCCTTATTTCTTTATCATATAAGTTGATTATATTCACATGGATTTCACTCAGCTGGGACTAGCTTAACAAATGAACCAAATCATGAAATATTGCTGATTTTCTCTGTTATTACCTTTTCTACAAATCTTTGTTCTATCCTGGAATTCAGTCAAAAGAGGCTTAACTTTAAAAAGCATGAATGAAAATTCTGAAGAACATTTTCCCTCTGAAACCCCACTGAAGATATCAGGAATCATTTTGTGCTTTAAAATAATATTTTGAGAAACAAGCCAATTACTTGTAACTTAATATTGGCTCTACCGGTAACTCTATGACACACAGCCTGCAGTTTTAATTCAAACACTTCACAAAGCACAATTACATTTAAAGATATATATTTTTTAAATTGGTCATCTTTTTAAAGTCAAGATTGAGGCTTTTTTGGGGGGTGTGTATTTTAAGTAAAATCCTGTGAATGGTATGCTGTTCCTGTGTTCCTGTCTTTAATTTTGTTTTGTTTTTGTCATTTTTTTCAACTGCATTGCTATTAGGCTGACTACACTGTGCTTACCCAAGTCTTTCTTGTCTGTCTGCAGCATGATTCTTTCAGCCTGCTGGAATTTCTTCAGCAGTCCAAGATGCACTGAAGAGGAAAATCTATGCACCAGATGCATCTTCATCTGTTGCTTCAAGAACTCTTAGACATTAATTAATCATGCCTGTTCATATATAATCTTCAATACCCAGTTAATAATGTTTAGTGTTTTTTTTTTTTTTAATGACTAAAACACTCAGCTAATTACAGACAGGTATTTCATCCCTTTTACAAAGGAAAAATGCATCATCCTACTTCTTTCCAAAACATGAATAGGAATAATTCAGTAAATATTTCCCTGATTTCTGAATGTGTTAAGGATTTTATTATCTTCACCTAAGGATATATCTACACCATTGTTCAGACACCTTTTTTGGTCCAGATAGATTGAAACAGTCCTTTGTATTGTTCTTAGTCCTGCCAGCTAGATTTCCTTGAAATTTGAAAAACATTTTGTAATTTCCTATACTTGAAACCTTTTGATTTGTATCAGCTGATTTTTTTTTTATTATTATTATTTTTTCTGATGGCTGCCTTTATTTCACCATGGAATTATGAGCCTTTTCTAGACCCATATCTCTCAGTATTAAAGATTGATCGCTAGAATCTGGGGATTTGGGATGGCAGAGTAGTGAGTTGGAGGATCCATTTGCACAGCCTGCTACAATGCCAGCTGAAGGCTTGGTCAACTTTTCAACTTCACAAAGTTGAAAAAAGACTCATTCACAAAGACTGTAGATGCAGGTCATAGGCTCAGACTCTGTGGCTGTGGCCCCAGTGTTTGCAGCAACTCTCTAGTGATGAATGGTTGCATCCTTATGGCTGAAGGTACCATTTTTGGTAGCAATTGTTTCATATTGCAGGGATGCCTGGTAGTTTTCTGCTTTCTTCCTCTGGAGGCAAGTTCTGCCATAGTTTTCACTAGAAGAGTTATGTGGGGGAAAAATGCAAACATGTAAGGACAGGGGCAAAATTCTGTTCTCAGCCGAACCCAGTGAATCTTGACAAAAAAATCCTGTTCCTCTGTCCTGGGATGCCTGATCAGCAAATTCTGCACAGAAGCTTGTGAGTACAAATGCGTGGCTAACAAAAATTGCTATTTACTTGAAAGCAGAAAATTACAAAATTTACACCAGAGGTTTGAAGGCATAAAATAATAATAGTTTTTATCCTTTAAGTACTCTCTCAGCATTCATCTGAGTGCTTGACGTGCTGCTTAGTGATATGGAATAATGTAATAAATTCAGCCTGACAACCTGAGGAGTTCAGTGTGGAAATTGTGCCCTAAGTTAAGGGCATGCAACCTAGTAGAAAATGTGGGTGTGTAAACAAAAGCAGAATTGTAGCAAGAGTAGCTAACAACGCAGAAATGAAATAGACAAGTTGGTAGGTCCTGTTTCAGGCCCTTTAGGGCCAGCACTCAGACCTGTTTGACCTGCCTGAGTCCTTAATTAATGGGTGTAAAGTGCATGTTGCAGTTATCGTCCTTGAAGGGAATATGTCTGTGGTAGTACTAAAACTTGAGCAGGAATAAGAGGTACATAACTGTCCTATTTTGGGTATAGGGAGAGGACAGTTTTGAAGAAACAAACATCACCTTGATGCAGATCCAAAATTAGAGCTTTCTCCAAACAAGATCATAGAGAATCAGTTTATTCTGGTTTAATTCTGACATTTTAAAATGACCTAAAATTAATTCTGGATGTGACAGACAATGTTTGGGTTTTTACTTGGTTGTTCATAATCATCTTTAGTTTATTTAAGTCCAAGCCAGATGGAGCCCCTGGGGTGAGGTGGAGGGAACTCCTGTATGATGGAGAACTGAAGATACTAAAAGCTGGGAGAAACTTCAAGGTTTGAAAAGGGAAAGAATCACAAAAAGAAGATGGGAATCTGCAGCCTGTGCAGAGGCTCCAAGTGTTTCAGAGAAGATTAGGGAGGAAGGACAGGAATGTTGGTGTGTTGTCTGCTGTTTCTTAGAAAGTCACTGCGTTAGAAGCAACAGGGGCTTAAAGTGAGGAGCCTCACCTCATACAAGGCCATGATGGGCCAGAGGAAATCTGTGCATAAGAGCTGCATAATTCCTGTTCCATTAAAAGTAGTCACTTTTGTTGCATGTATGCTAGTAAACAAGGTTTGGCAATAGCACCAAACTGGAATGTGATTGCCTTTCCTGTTAAACTGTTAGCAGGGTCCCTGACATGGTTTAGCCAGGTACATGGCAGGGCATGGTCTGGGAGCCAGCCCAGGTGCTGGACCAGTCCCAGGGGCCAGGTTAAGCTTTGGAACAGTAGGAGAATTTAGTGACAGGGATGTGAGGCTCTCCAGGCTGTCTGTCTTGGGGCCTGAGAACCATCTTGGAAGCATCTGAGTTACTAATCATAAATCCAACCCTCTAATTAAAAACGTCAGCATTGTTGTTGTCATTCAAAGAAAACCTCCACCTTCTGAGTCCAAAAGACTTTCAGATCTACCTCACAGCTCTAGCCAGCTCAGAGTCCTGTTACACTGGGGTTAAGCCATCCCTCGTAGTGTTTGCAGCATTCTACAAGCACATGTGAGTGTGAAAGTAAAGCTGACTGGAAGCCAAAGGCTATCATTGTATGATTAGTGCTTCAAGAAGTGCAGAATGTGAACATGTGGTATAAAGATTTTTTTTTAAGTACATTTTCTCCCTGCAGCCAGAATGTCGGAGTACCAGGAATGAATGCTCAGGTTCAGATCTCCAGGCAGATAGGTGCTGCTGTGAGCTACACAACCTGTTGGCACCAAGCAGTCTTTGCAGCTCTTGAACTGGCAGCATGCCAAGCACTTGAGGGTCACCCCTAATTTGCCTATTTATTATTGATTGAATGCTGCACAATGTGATAATTTGCATAAATCTACATAGCCTTTTAATTTTTAATTAATGCATGTCATTATTACAATTTTTAATATATGCTATCAATCAGTTTCATGAGCTATGGGGAGATAAAGCCAGATGAACAAAGCAGAAGGAACAAAGAGCCCTTTTTGACCTAAGATCCACCTTTATTCCCATTACTGATGAGATTTTTGAAAGCAGTTCTTAGAAAATGAGGGACCTTTTCTAATTGTTCCTGTGCTGCTACTTAGCACAGACTGTGAGTAGTTCTGTATCTGCTCATGCAAACAGATCGAGTCCACTTAACTGCTGTGAATTACTCTCCTCCAGTTATGGAATACTCGGATCAGCATCACTGTTTGTGGTGCCTCTCCTAAAGTGTGGGTCTCCCTTTTCTGGGCTAGAGAAGCAGACTTGGATGGAAAAAAAAGTACGAAACAGACAGATACAAGGGATAGGGAAAAGTGATCTCCCAATATTTTATAAACCTTCTTATGGTAGAAAACTGCTCTAGCAAAACCGTTGTTGAAATATTGGTTCATATTTTAAATCATGCAGTGCCTGGTAATAAAGTTCTCCAGAAAACATTTAAATCAATGTTCTTCTAGGGAGGAAAGGAAAGGAAAGGAAAGGAAAGGAAAGGAAAGGAAAGGAAAGGAAAGGAAAGGAAAGGAAAGGAAAGGAAAGGAAAGGAAAGGAAAGGAAAGGAAAGGAAAGGAAAGGAAAGGAAAGGAAAGGAAAGGAAAGGAAAGGAAAGGAAAGGAAAGGAAAGGAAAGGAAAGGAAAGGAAAGGAAAGGAAAGGAAAGGAAAGGAAAGGAAAGGAAAGGAAAGGAAAGGAAAGGCTTGAATCTGAAAATGTGCTTTTAAAGACATATCAAAGTACTTCTTGCTCTGAATAGAGCACCTCAGAAAAAAACAATTATTACTGGAGTCAGAAGAGGGTTGTAGCTAGCCTTGGCTAGGGAGTTGCATTGAGCAGCAAAGCAAACAGATAACCACCATGTTTTCTGCAGGAAGAGTTCTTCCTACAGTTTGGTTTCCTACAGTTCTTCCTAGTTTGGTTGCTGCCAGCAAAGGAAAATATGAAGGGTGGTGGGGTAGGGGGGTGCAGAAATCTTGCCCGAAATATGTTGAAATAGATTGCCTGTTAATTGTCTTCCTTTTTGATACATGTGATAACTGACTGTGATGGGTGGTTTGTGTTTGCCAAGATGGTTGGGATTTGTGTAAGTGTCATGACTAAAATAGCGGAGGAACCATGCTGAGTTTTCCTCTTCCTGTTCTAAAGCCCTAAATGCTACTTCTGGCTGAGGAGAATTTATCTGTAAGATATTTATTTTAGTTTTCTCTTGCAGTAGCATTTTTATGCTAAAACAGTATAATCATGACTAAATGAGCAAAATAGACATGGTGAAAGACCAGCTATGGGATTTTATTTGTCACATATACTTCATTAAAAATATTTAATGTTCTTGGAAAGGATGCTTGTCATGTAAAAGGAGAAACTGTTCACTGACAGTGCTGCATCTGGATATTATCAACAGGCACTGATGGCATGTTGCAGAGAAAACAAAAAAACAAAAAAAAAGAAAAAACACAACAAAGAAATACCTTATTCCATAAAACATTGATTTAGGAACTATCAATAGCATAATGTCTTAGACCCAAATACTTTAATGTGTTTGGACATTTAACTCATGGGGCAGTCATTGAGGGTATAGTTTCCTTTGCATAGAAAATCCTAAATTTTCTAATAATGATTATTTAAAATCCTAAATTTTCTAATAATGATTATTTATTTGATGACACTACTGTGTATTAGTAGACACTGAGCACCTCTTATATTCCCATTAATCTGCCTAATCTACTTGTCCTTCATATTAGTACTAAAAGGAAAAGTGTTTTGGTAGGGTACATTTTGGTAGGATATTATTTTGCCAGAGTACCAGAGAAGCCCAGCTGGGTTTCTGGTTCCTTGCAGCTCCTTCTCCTTGCAGCTTACTCTTTCCTCCTCCTCACTGAGCAGTGCTTGGGGTCTGTCCCTGGGCTGGATGTGCACACCACATACTATCTGGTCTTTTGCTGTGATTTTTTCAAGTATAGAAGTTTGATTATTAAGAAAGTTTCCAAAATACCGAAATTGTGGAAAATTAACTTTCCCTGTCTAACTTGATTTCCTAGCCCTGCAGGAAAAACTTGTTTGAAAAAGTATTTTTAAAAAAATATCAAAATGCAAAATATTCAGTAATACGTTATGGTTAGATTCAAGGATCTCTGGAAATAGAGAATTGGAGAAACTGTAAGTGGAATAATTCTGTCATTTTTCTTATTTCATATATTGGTGAGAAGCTGCAAAGATGAACTACCTTTGGCAAGATAAGATCCATGAGTCTTTCTTGAAGTTTCACATGGATTTACCAAGCAGAGCATAAAATTATCCTAATCCTAGTAACGTTCAGTACATACAGGACATGCCTTCACATAGCAGGTTGTGTCTCAGCTGTGATTGGTGAGTCCTCAAATATAGAAAGCAATATGAAACATTCTGTAGACTTCAGCAGCCATAATATTTATCACATAGATCAAAAAATTCATCAGTGTAAGTTAATACAGGACACTCAAAGTATCATTACTTCAAAGAAAAAAATGAGCTTTTCAAAATGGCAAAATGGTATTCTCTAAACTGTAAAGCAGGGGTGTCAATGCTGTCATCAGTGATTATTTCCAATATGACAGCATTTCACTTCTTCAGTACCATATTAAGAACTAATCTGTTTTTCCACAGCTTGGCCCTCTGTCACTTTTCTTTATATGTATACACCTAGATTTTACTGAATTGAATATAAGCTGTGTGTTTTTGTCTCTTTTCTTTCTATTACATAGGAAGAAAGAAGAGGGTGTTTTTTCTTTTCTTTATTTTTTCTTCTTTTCTTTCCTTTTTTTTTTTTTTTTCCTAGAAAAGTCAAAAACAATTTCTGGCTACAGCATCCAGACTAACGCTAGTTGAGGTTTCCTTCCCACAGGAAGTCATTAACTTTCTTGCCCATGTCTAAGAAGTAACTTCAAGAAAATCAATTGTTTGAAGGGAGTATTGTGTTAAATTAATGCATATTAAGCTCCCAAAAGAATTTAATCATTACAGGAAAAAAAAAAAAAAAAAAAAAAAGAGGCCTTTATTTGTGGTAGTTTCATTCAGAGGAAGATCCTAAAGTTACCTTCATGAATATATGAATATTAACATGCTTTAACTTTTATATACATTGATTTCATTACATTTAATTGATTTGCCCTAACTTTCCCCAAGTCTTCTTAGGTCAACAAGTTTGTAGCTTAAATCCAGATGCTTATTTGAAAATCAATTAACTGTAAACCAAGCAAGGCAAAAGTTCATTATTCTGTGTAGTATTGGTATAGGAATTATCTTACAGGAATAAAAATGTTGATTATAATTTTACATTCAAGATGATGTTTCTTAGGTTTCTAAGAAAAGCCAAAGACATACCTCAAAAACTTTACAAGAAACATGCATATATAATTAAATGATTCATCTGTTTTTATGATCACTTGCATTTAATTTCCATCCAAACTCTAGATGAACTTTGTAGTAGTGATATTTTATAATTAATGTACTGTATGTGAATATTTTCCCAAGATATGCAGTGCTAATATTTACACCTCACCTGGCAGGAGACAAAGAAATAGTATATGATTATGCAAAACTCATACTGCAAATACTAACTGCATAATGTTCATAAATCATCTATAGGAAGAGAGCATCTACTAAGTAGTGTGTGATTATTAATTTGTGATAACAACAAAAAACACACATAAAGAAAACAGGAGAAAAAAAAAAAAAAAGCACAGAAGCAAACCTAATGTAGAGGAGAAACCGTATATTCATTGCAAATTATTTGTTCAGTTCTGCAGGTCAGTCAGACTCAGAAAAAGTTTATTTACCAGATTCTTCTTTTTTATTAGGATGTGTGTAGATAGTGTATACACACACATGATTTGCATTTCCATTCCCCAAAAAGCCCTTGTTCTCACTTGGTACAAACTGAAGTACAGTAGTCGAAAGAGATGCTTACTGGGAACAAAAGCAATGAAATTTAGTGGTAAGAAAGATTGTTTTTTCCTCATTACTTTGTGGTATAATCTAATTAACTTTTGCATGCCCACAACTTTGATAGTACCTTCAAGTACATATTTTTTGATTGCTTTATAACAGACCTCATTGTTTTCAACTACCTGAAAGGAGGATGCAATGAGGACAGTGATGATCTCTTTTCTTAGGTACCAAGTGATAGGACATGAGTAATTGGTCTCAAATTGCACTGGGGGAGGTTTAGAGTGGACATTATGAAGAATTTCTTAATGGTCAAGCAATAGAATGGGATACCCAGGGAAGTGGTAGAGCCCCCATCCCTGGAGGTATTTAAGAAACATGTGGACATGGCACTGAGGTTCATGGCTTAGTGATGCGACTCAGTAGGTCAGGTTGGAGGTTGGACTTGGTGATCTTGAAGGCCATTTCCAACCTAGATAATTCTATGACTCTGTGTTTCTAAAAAGACTCAAGAAAATCATTGTTTGGAGCTCTCCAAATCTTGCAAGACCATTTGCTTCAAAGGTACTTAGGTGTCCTGCAGCATTAACATTGAAATATGTCAAATATTGAACATATGAAATATGATTTTTAGTTTTTCTTCACAGTACCTGCATGAAGTAGCGCTGAGCAGAGAAACAGAGTCACAGAAGCAGAATCTGTCCCAAGACATGCAGGATGGAAACTCCTTCAGTAAATCTCCCAGGTTTTTGTCTACTGCCTTTTGCTCCTTCTTTGTTTTTCCAAGGCTCTCTCCTAAAAAAGCCAATGGAGAGTTAAGCACATTGAAATGGCAAATAACTTCCCCTCACCAATGCTGCTCTTACTTTCTTTTTGGCCTGTATTTTTCATATGATTTTTTTCCAGTTCAGGCATCATGCTGAAAGCTGGTCAGGGCAAATGAGTAGGAAGCTACAAATTTAAGTGCTTAGAACTGCATATTCTCAGATTCAACATGTACAATCTCTCTGTTCAGTTCTTCATTATTGTCTGATAAATCCCATTATATCATTTAAGAAATACTAATCAAATGTTCTTGTTGTACCTATGTAGTCTGAGTTATTTGGGTATGTTTAATTCAGAGACTCTGATGCTGCAGTGAGAACAAGAGTAAGTATTTATATTTCACCTCCTTTAATTCTTCAGTTCTTCATTTAAAGGTCTTAGAGCATTTTCCACTCCTAATTAATCCCTGAGCTATAAGTAGTTCAAGAACAGAGCATCTAATTGCTGTCCTGATTCCTGGGTCCCATCAGATACAATCCTGACAAAATGGTAGCTTGTCCTGAAATGCTCAACTCCGTAGAAGTTGTTTGCCAGGTAAAAACTGCACATGTGATGGGGTGATGGACATTTCCTTGTTCACAGTAACTACTGCCCTGTAGATGGAGTATCTTTGCCATTCATGCCTTCAAGTGTCCAGAAAACATGGGAATACATGAAAGTCATCTTAAAGCAGATTCACCAGGTTGTCCTTGCCCATAACTAACAAAAAGGGCTTCTGGTGAGAGCTGAATTATTTGACCTGATTTCAAGCCAAGACAGTTAATTCTGCAGTTTCAGCAGTCTTAGAAAACATGAAAGATTACAAATGATTCCTGCTGAGCTGAAGGAAGGCTTGCCATATCCCAACAGAGCAGTTATTTCTTCCTTTCTTTTCAGAACAATTCTTCATTTTGATGCTTCTGCAGTTGCATATTCTTCCTTGCTGGGAGGTACTACATCCTTGGCATCTTTGCAAGTAATGGCAAGAAAACTGCAGAAGTAAATTTTGCAAGAATGGCTGGCACAGACCTACCCTGAGTATCACCTGCTGTCCTTCCTTGGCTTGACTGCATCACAGACTGCTTAAAATGTTCATGCTCCATGAACAGGATAACCATGGAGTTCAAAATGAGTAGGTTAAATTTACTCATGGTGTCATCTAAGCTGTTTCATTTGGAGCTAGCATGGGTATCTCTATATTGCTTTGCCATCTGCATTGTAGTTAGTCATCCAGGCTTCGTATCTTCTTTCCTGAAAGAAATCTGTAGGAGGGGAAAACTTAATCTAAAAGTATGTGTGTACTGATTCCTCTGCTAGTTCATTGTCATAGCCAGTGCAGAAGGCATTCTCAGGCTATGCCACTTGTCTTTTTTTTGTGATCTACCACAAACACAGGCCTAAATTTTACAGTTTTCTAAAGAAGACTATTCTGTGTGCTCTTCAGTTGTCCATCTTCCTGGATAGCCTAGACAGTTCCTTTGCAGCACTGCCATGGGCTTCTTTAATAAAGTTGTTCTGCTCTCTCCACTGCACATACCGTGCCTCTTACCGTGATGTCTGTAGAGCCGCTACTTTCTCCATGTGTCAGTAATTGCTGTAGGTAACATGAAGAACTATGCCAAGCCGACAGATTTTCGTCACCATCCTCAGAGGAGTCAAGTGTATCATTCCTGTGCTTTGCTTCTTCCCCAAATCAGCCACCTACTCCTCCCACCACAGAGTGCACACACTCAGACTGCGAATCGCAGGAGGATCTACATGTTGCTCCACCATTCTTTGCCATCCATAGCTGTTAACTCATTTTCTCCCCACACCAGGCTTATAAGGAGTTGAATGTGAGACCTTCTGTTTGCGTGAAAGATGCTTGTCTGGTTTGTTACTGAATTTAATGTTTTGCCTAATAGAAAGCGGATCTTGAGCTCTTCTTCCAGCTCTTGGAGTTAGTAAGCTATAGACACTGTAACTCATTTAAAATGAAACAGCAGAAATAAAAGAGTGGGAAACTTGGAGTTAAAGGGAAATGATAATCCAGAGGGAAAAAATAAAAAAAATAAATAAAAAAAATCTGGATGTTGAACCATAGCATCCAAGTTTCTTGGTTATTTTAACCAGATGAAGTAATCTAAGCCATACAGAAAAGCAGCATTTGTATGAGGTGTCAGACTGGGAAATCCACTGGCTTTTAAATGGGCTGCTATAGTATTCCAGGTTCATGTGGTGCTTTAAAAGACTTTTCAAATCAAATCCAGGTAGCCTCTCCAGAGGTTCTCAGGAAATTGCCATCTGGCCTGCCTTCCTTTAGAATTCTTTATTTCTGATAAGATCATTCATATTCTGGAGACTATGAAGCCAACATTAAGAGTGTTCAGCCTTCCTAACTAGCAAAGCAAGTTCTTTTCATTGCCCTTGGTTGACAGGAATTGCTCTCTTGGGTGTCTCTTCATTTAGACCTAGCTGCATATCCTCTTTAATTCCCTTTTTCCTTTTTTTTTTTTTTTCATTTTCTCTTTTTCTTTCCCTTTTTTTTCCTTTTTTTTTTCTTTCTTTTTTTTTTTCCAGAAAGAAGACTTGAGCTTGTACATAGCACTTGCAGAAAAAAAGATGTCACTTGAAGAAGAAAAGTATTGTAATTTAGAAAAACATTATTATAGAAATAGCACTTGTACAGTCCTTTACATCTTCAAAGCCCTGTGCAAGCTAATTTGTTAATTAATCTAAACATAGAGTTTTATTCATTTGTCCTCACAAGGATTAATCTTAAAAACTCAAACTCTATTTAAAAACTGTTCTTAAATGGAATTACAAGTGTGCTACATTGAGAGGAAATGAATTTCTCCTTCACCTTGCTGTGACAATTAAATTCATTTACATTGTCACTGCTGTTTATTTTACAATGAATGATGTATGTAGGTTACAGCGATGAAATCTATCTGACTCAATGGGTGGTACTTTTTTACCACACAGGTAAAACTAAAAGGACAAATTCTCACTGTATTCAGACTACTTATGGTGGAGGAGCTTGTGAAATTCATAAATGAATTTATGTGGTCTTTGCTGGAATCAAGTCTGAGAGATTTCTGTACTCAAAGAATATAAAAATGCCATTTAACCCAACTGCCTCTCGGAGAATATAGGTGCTGAATTGTTGTGTAACCAGTGGTTACTTTTACCAAATGTAATAAAAGACAAATATGCTCAGCTGGTTTTGATTTGGAAAAAGGGGTGTCTCAGAATTAGTTGAGGTCCTATAGATTTCCTGGCAACTTGGAGCGGGGTTAGGGAGGGAGCTGTAATTTAGTGCTTTTTCTGGGAAGAAAGTGGGCAACAAACTGGTTAGTGACCTGGAGCCACCCAAGTCCTGAGCTTTGTCTTATAAGGGGCCCAGGAGAAGTTGGTGTGATGTGAAATGTTTCAGATTGAGGCAAGGCAATGGGTGGGGTCTGAGATCAAAGGAGAAACATCTGTGGGAAACAAAGTTTTACTAGATCTGATTGTTAGAAAGTTTATGTTTCTTGTTATTACTGTTCTTCTGGATGCTATGGTCTGATAAATGCTGTCTTTTTTTAAATCCTTCTGCGTTTATTGCTTTAGTGATGCTCTCTGACAGTATCATCAACAGGCTATTGGATGAAAGAGCATTTGCTTTAGCCAGTTTAAATCTGGGAAACAAAAAATATCACTAAAGGGATTGAAGAGCTTAATTGCTAAATGCAAGGTACTAAATAAATACATCCTTAGTTTGCATGATGGCTTCTTAAGCCACATGGTGAGAATTACTGACCAATCTACTGATCCGGACCATCTGGGATAGTCTAGAAATTGTCTCTGGTGGTTGACATTTATTCACGTGGAACTGTGGGTCCACTCTGTGGACATCCTGGAGGTGTGGTTTTGCCTCACTGGGATATGTGCTAACTGTACTAGCTAATTCATGATCTTACTAGTATCAAACCTTCCTGTATTTACTCTTTATTTGAGTTTTCCTTAGCTGCTTCTTGACTTGAGAAGGTAACTTGTTATTCTAGCTGAATGCCTTGGCTTTTTACCAGTCATCTTTGTGCTCTTTTTAGCTAGCAAAAGGGATCTCTATGAGGTGTAGTCAATATTATACCACATGATGATATAAGACAGAAATCATGTTTTGGCATCAGATGGGAATGCTTTTGTCTTCTTTTTTTTTTTTTTTTTTTTTTTTTTTTCATTTCTTAATCATTTCTAGCTTGCAGATTGAAGCAAAGAACCTCAAAGTAAATACCAAATGTGTGCGTTACAAATGCCTTAAAAATACAAACTAAATATGTATGTAGGTACACATAAATATGGCAGCCATATGGGATTCTCACACACCTGTCAGTGAAGTGAGAAAGTTCAAATTTCAAATCTCACCTTCTGCACTAGAATGTGAGCCATGAACATAGCCTGGAAAACACAGGTTGTTAGATGAGCGTATCCATTCACTAAGAAGGCAGCAGGCTTTATATGGCTTATTTTTGATAGAGCACCACACTGCTGAATATTATGGAATTGGCAGGTATGAAATATTTCCCATGGAAAATAACATGGAAGCCAAGGTAGCTAAATAAAAATTGAAAGTAAGTGTGAAATGAGGTAGCAATATTTCTTGGAATTGTGACTCTTGTGTAATACCACAGACTGTGGCTTATGCATGCCACCTACACACAGCTATGAAATATTGTAGTGATACATTGCTGTGATATTGGTCAGTTTTACAAACCTGTAATTCAATAAATGTAAACTGAATCTTAGAATGAATGCTATATTGGTCAAGAAGATTCAATCAAACATTGGCTACATCTTCACCATGCTGCACCAAATCACTGTCATGTTTACAGAGATTTGTGGTAAGCCTCTTCAAACCTGAATAGTTACGGTAAAACAAAAAGAAAAATGCCATTTAGGGGCATTTTGGCAGAATTCATAGTAGTATGAAACCTGAAAAATAAGTCAGAAAACCCTGATTAGTACACAAGACAACAAATTCTTGTGCTTTGGCCATTGTAGTGAACCTCCATAATTTGCAAGTAAAACACATAAATCTGTGAGAATAGAATTTCTCTCTGTAAAGCCAAATTCAGTGGCACAGTTCTTTTTGCTACTTCTCACTGAGCCAGTGTCTGTCACTTAGATTTTTTTTCTGGCCATTTTGGATTATCCCCAGCCAGCATCACTGGAGAATCCAGTTATTGAAACTCAGCTGCTCTTTCCTTTGATAAAGCTATAGACTTGAAAACCGTTGTTCTGATTAAGTCCTGATATGTCTTCCCTATATTCTGCCACCCAATTATGTACAGCTTTTAATTCAAGCAAGTAAGGTTGCTTGTGGCCTCTAGTGATTTATTTTTTTTCTCAAATAATGAAGGTGCCAAACACAAAGAGACAAATGAGGAGGGGGAAACAAGCAGCTGAGGACAAGAGAAATGGGATATATATAGGACTTGCTTTTGCTATGCATGAAATGCAACACCCCGTACCCACATTGTGACGCACATCAGGCATTCCAGATGGTGACAAGGGTTGGGTTTCTGCCTCGGGCTGCCATGCGCAGGCTTCATTTGCATTCCTCAGCCCAGTTGTTCATGGAAGAGCATCCGGAAAGTGCACAGCCGCTCACACAACAGCACTCACCTTCCAAAGCACAACCTTGCGTCATGGTGCCAAATGTTGGAAGAGTTTTACAGTCATGGGGAAAGAAAGGAGCTGGAGCAAGTTCAGGCTCCAAGTAGAGCCCTCTGAGTGTCATTACCAGGGATGTAGAAACAGAAAATCATCATAAAGTGTTCTCATTCGCTCCTCACACTCATACAAATAGTCTTGAGGTCGTGTAAAGTGTGGACAAGATCACTGGATATTCCTCTGAATAAACATTTTTTACTTGATTAAAAAAGACTTTCCTTACAGTAATATTTTCTGTGACTGATCCTTGTCTGTGTATGACCAATACGATAACAAGTTTTACTTGTTGGGGGCTAATTGTGAGAGTTAGATTCTATCATGTGCAGCAACTGTGATTGCCATTGCTGTAATTAATCCTATTTCAAGTTGTTTATTTTAATTAATTATATCAATGTATCTGAGCTTTAGCTGTTTGATTCTGTTATTTTTTATGTGTAGATTTGCTTTAAAACAATGCAAGAATATGGAAAATAGGCATTAGAGAAGTAAAGAACATTATAAATACATATTTTTAACTTTAAGGATGTACTTAAAACCTACCGACATTTTATAAGAGTCTTTAAAAATATATACCTAATTTTAACTAATAGGTATATTGTTTTTAATAGTCATTGTTGCTGGAGCACTGTTGTTAGGTTATTCTTGTTAAATTCCACAGAATTTGCCTCAATAATATCCATTCATGATAGTGGAAGTTGTGAACCGTGTGTTAGTCACTAAACAAGAACTGTGTCTTTAAGAAGGGATAATTTTCTGAAGATTAAAAAACAACAAAACATGAACACAAAAACTGTATCTAGAAGAGACTGAGGATGTATTAAGAAAGGTTTAAGTGAAGAAGCTATTTCTAGTAGATGGTTTCTCCTCTGAGTTTAGATTCTCCCCTGAAGTGCAGTTGATCATTCCACCTTAACAAGGTGCAGTGATTGACAGGTAGAGATGTTGCACAGAGCAGAAGGTGGGAGTGTGCTCTATTGGTTTGTGCTTGTACATCCTGAGCACCAATTACTGTCACTGCTGCCAGCACTGATGTGTTTATCAGGATGAGTTATAGCAGAATATATGTACACAGGCAGTGTGTATGCTGGATGACCACCCCCTGTGATGTAAAATATGAGAGTCTGGGAGCTACCGTTTTATAATTCATCAGGTTCAGCAACTGAATGTTGTTGGTTGGCTTAGTTATAAAGGCAAGTGTGAACTGAACAGCAGACAGGAGCATCTCGCATTAAGAGTCCTGCGAAGCTGCATTTGGTGACTGGGCTCTGCTTTTGTTCAAGTGAATTCTGCCCTCGGTGAGTGATGTGGGTTCTGTCGAGCTAAAGCTGTTATTATATGAGCTGGGGGAACCTGCCTGCTAGTTTTATTTGTGTTTTGCTGCTGGAAGTCCTTGTGTGTGGTTGTTTTTAGCTTTTACAATATTTTCAGTTGTGTACGTTACTGGCACAAAATGAGATGAAAAGAAAAATGCAATGATGAATTATTCACCATAGTGCTGTGAGGATCTCTTTTCTAGCTAAAGTTACTTTCCTTTCATGAGTGTGGCATGTGTTCAAAGAAGCTACAAACCAGCAAATTTACCTGTCGTTAAATTGCTTTTATTAGCAGTTAAAGAGAGTGATTGCTGTAGCTTTTGTAACAAGAGAAAAAAAAAAAAAAAAAAGGTAAAATCAGAAGCATTTAAAAATTCTTTGCTTTTATTACATGTGGCTTTTCAGATTCAGCATTAAATCTTTTGTGTGTAGCATAGGGCTGTGAAGAATATATATTGTAGAGTTTTTTAATTAGGTAATCAGTAAAATGGTATCCTCTCTCTGTTTTTGTGGTAAAATGCTTAGTATCACATTAAAATGAATGATTCCCCATCTTGCATAACAACAGTGCTGAAAGATGTGTAAGATGAAAGGCAAAGAGAGACTTTGAAACAAACTGTAGGAAAAATGATATAGCACAGCAAGGCAGGGAAAAGGTGTATTTTCTGTAATATCTGCATTACTTTTTGAATTTTACCAGCTTTAGTTTCTAATTATCACTTGCTTCACTATGATCTCTCTGTCTTTTCAAGAAAGCTCCTTTAATATCTGCCCACAGTAGCTTGCCAATTACCAAAGATCAATAAACTGGCAAAGTATTTTTTTATTTCCTTTAACCAGAAAAGAATTGAACAGCATACTTTACCAAACAGAAATAATAGCATTGCTGTATGATACCTGTATCCCTTGTCAGGAGAGGCAGGTGGTCGTGAGTGACAATTTTAGTTTTCCTTTTATCATCAGCAGTATTATCAAAGCAGACAGACATTGCTTCTGTCCCTCTGTGCCAGTTTCTTTTTTCTTTTCTCTCGGTAGGAGAGGAGAGTTTGTTTTATCAAAATATCAAGAGGGCTCAGCAGACCAGCACCTGTTGTCTTATAGCTGTATTATTAGTAATTGGAGAGAGACTCTCTTCCAGAGACCTCTCATCTGTTGTCAGTCCAAATTGTTTACCCTGTAGTGATTTAAACTTATACTGCTGCCTCTTGGAAATACCCTATTCTATGAGTTATGTGTGAAGCATCAAAGCTGCTGAACAGATACTGGCTTAATTAATAAAGTACCTCTTTTTAGCATCATTTTAATTTAAAGATTAAGGCAATTGGCAAAGTGGCTTTTTCCACAGACTTTCTTTGCAGAACAGATTTGCTTTTATTCTTTATAAAAATGTAACCTAAAATATATATATATATAAAAAATCCAGAATTTCTCAAGAAGATCATTTCCTGCCAGCTTAACAGATTTCCTGTTTCTAGGAAAGACTATATACCTGTGTCAGCAGTGCTTTATTTAAGACTATTTAGCTGCTTTTTAAGCATTCAGATCTATTTTCAGTGACCCCTGTGCTAGCAAATGAGGTTTCTTGAAGTGTGAGTTTCTGGTTTTGCAAGTTCTCCTTCTTTCAGAAATCTGTGATATTGCATCCATCTGTCTAGGCATTTATACTGCATGCATCACTGTGGTGTAATCTCAGCAATCTGAACATTAACCATGTAAATGTATGTACTGTAACTCAGGAAGTATAAATTAGGACAGGAAAAGCAACCCTAAAAGGAGAAAGTTATGATATGGGCATATGGCTCTTGTGGGCACCGTAGCTCCAGATTTGCTATTTGTTATAGCACAATAAATTAAGCTACCAACTAGTTCAGTTTGTAGGCAATGGTATGGAGGCTTGGACCCAGAAGAAACCAGCTACTTGAAGTTTTGTCCAGATAAGACTGAGGCCAAGTGAATGGAAAGGAGCCAGAGGACATGGCAAAAATCTCTTTTTATTCTGGGTGCCTAACAGTCTGGGAGTGTTGCTGAGGGAAAACCAGCAGTGACTAAGAAATGTATTTTAAATTTTCTCTGGTCTGGAGAGCACAGTTGTTTTATCTGAATATGAGTTTGCTCCTGTCATCCATGCCTCCCACCCAGCAGCGAGTGGCTGCAGCATGCTCCATGGAGTGCTGAGCCTTGAATCCCCTTAGTTACCCAAGCTGGTACAGATAACAGCCATCTGCATGGTTAGCAGTGTTTCCTGCTGGAAGCAAGCTACAGCACAACTGCAAGAATTGTGTTGGCTTCCTATTAATTCCTGAATAGGGCTAGTATTTTGGGGCTGAAGTAAAGCACTCTCTAAGTAGCAGACATCTGCTCTCCAAGAGGAATCTTCCTCAGCTTTTGCCTTTTGGTTACAGCTGAAACCAGCCAAGGAACTGATGTTCAAATTATCTTTCATATAAAATCTAATGTATGGGGGAAAATGTCTTGTAAAACAGTGTCCTTAGCTTTGGAATCCATCTCTTTTCTTTGGTCTGAAATATCTCAGGTCTACTGACCTTCAGGATTGCTGTGAAGTCCCATGGCAAGTAGTGATCAACAGGTTTTGGTAAAGAATTATTTTTCAGTTTGCCATAAGTATAACTAATGTTTGACTGTGCTTTTTCCCTGTGTCAAAAGTAGCTGGAGACTGCAGCAGCAAACTCAAATTTGTGTGCCTGTAACACCTCTATTTTCCCTTTTCAGGCACACATGCACAAACTATACTTTTAGATAAAAGAATGCCTTTATACTTTGTGCTGAATCTTGGGTACAGAAAGCTCTAGTGCATAGACCTGAAAACTATTAACCATCTATTAAATCTCTTCTTATTTTATTATTTTTATTTTTTATTTTTATTGAACAGACTAATAAAGTGACATTGCATGCTGTTTCTGAGGACTTTCAGATTTGAATTCAGTAGTCACAATGGATATGAAACAAGGACCTACAGGCACCAGTAATCATAAATCATAAACATAATAAGTAATCATAATGATGTGCTTTCAGTGAGAAGCTCTTCAGTGGGAAAATGGGTTGGAATGACAGCCTAGATATATAGTATCTTTGATGTTGAGAATAACCAATGTAACTTTTTTTTTCATAGGGAAGAGCTGGAACTTCATAGTAAAAAATAATAATCTGTCATAATTTTTTAAATTTTTTTTTTCCCCCAGAGAGAAAGGCAGAGGAATACTGTTTTAAAGGATTATCAAACACTCAGAGCATGAAAGGAACAAATTTGGCAAGTGGAGCAGAGTGTGTTCATAAACACAACATGCTCTTTGATGTTGGTCTGTTCCTTGTGTTGGAACTGAAATACATGCAAAGGTCTAATCCTGATATATGAGATTTTTTACGTTTTGTATGATTGTACAAGCAGGAGAGGGTATTTAAGTTAGGAAAGCAGTGAAAAAAATCACTTCTAAGTAAAATCCATCTCAAAAGTGCTAATTTGTAGATGCTTGTAGATGTTTGTTTTGCTTGGGTGTTAATCCTACACCTTCTATGCTGCAGATGGTTAACACAAGCTGAATAGTATCAGTCAAAGGTCCTTTTCAAGAGGAAATCTGTTCATTTCAGCTTTCAGTGGAGTTTCTTAGTGCCCTCAGAGGAAGGCCCTAGAGGGCTGTGTTGTCCTAGTGCATAGTCGAAATGCTGTTGGTTGCCATGGTTGTGTCTCTATCACAGAATAGTTACAAACTATGTAGAAGCTGCCTATAAAAAGAGGTCTACGATTCAACTCACATCCAGGATCAGATCTACATGAATATAGATGTAAACCCATCATATTACAGGCTGAAAGTGCTCCTAAACCTCTGCTTCTCCTATGGTCCTCAGTTCTCTGTCTTGTCTGGAATCATCAGAGATGGAGAACTTTTGTTATTTTACTTGCCATTGCGCAAACAGTAGCAATACTAATCTCTGGCAGATTCATTCATTGTCTAAACAGTGGCATGCTGTCTTCTGTCCTCTACAAACCTTGCATTATTAGTTGGTGGCTTAATGCATTATATTAACATACAGTTTTTATTTTGTATGACAAGCTAAAAATAATGGCATCACCGTATTTCTATTTGGGACTTACCAGTGAACTCATTCCAAAATCAGCCTGATAAAACTGCAGATGAAGCCCTGATTTCCAGAATACTTTCTTAGTGTAAACAGAAATCTCCTATTATTTTAACCAGGCAGGAGTGTAATCTGGATTGACAACAGTTTTAAAATCCTGAAAGTTAGTGTCATCGTTACATCACACTGGCCAATGTGCTGTGCTTGAAGAATCCGTAAATTGACAGAATGGGACATGGTGTGTCCCTTCTAATTCTTTACTGTACTCCTTCTGGAATGTTTCTTACTTGAAAGAGAGCAGAAAAACAAAACAAAACAAAAAATGCAAACACCACCACCAACAACAAAAAAAACATACTGTAAGTGTGATTTACAATACTGTGTATTAAATTTTAAAGAAAGGGATTAGCGTGCTGGCATTTGAGCTAAGGAAATGCTAATTTAAGAACTTGCTCTTATCCCTTTTTTTTGTGTTGTGGTAATAACCTTTAACATTATGAAGTAATAAAGAACTGATTGAACTGGGTTGTATACAGCCACTTGCTGCAAGTGAGCCGGCCAGGCAGACTGTAATCAGTTTACATTTTTTTGTTTGTTTGTTTGTTTGTTTGTTTTTTATGGCTATTTATTTCTACATATTAAGCAGATTGTACTCTCAGAAACATTTCCACTACATTCAGTAATGTGTACAATGAGCAGAAAAAAACATTCAGAGCAACTTGCAATACTAAGGAGCAAATGATTTTACCTAGCAGTGTCTAAGAAAAGTAATGCTTGCTGAAGACAATCTCTATGTTCCTTACAGCCATTTTAGGAACGTATAAGCACAAATACCATAATCTGCAGCATGCACTACCTGTAAATGGTATTTTATTCTCTCTGTATTTATTTGCAATACTGTTTCATGTGTTTGTGGAAGATCTGTGCATCTCCCATTACCAAAATATTCCCTGTGAAAAGGAATCTATTATCCCACATGGAAAATTGGGAATGGGCAAAATAATTATCTGCTTCATGTGTCATGGATTAGCTGTGACCTCCTCAGCCAGTTTACACTGTCTGGGGGCTGAACCATAGTTCAGAAATGCAAAATATAACTATCAGTAGGTAGCATTAGGTGAAGCCCTTCTGTTAGCAGCAGTTCTCTATATTTCTTATCTTTAAGGTACAACCACAGGCATTAAATACTTCAGTGAAATACACCCATCCAACACAAACCAAGTTTCAGAAGAGAGAGAAAATAGCACTCCTACATACAAAACAGGTTTCCTAGGCATGGAATCACTTTCATTTCACAATATTTGGCAATTTGTCAGTTAAACCCTAAAATTTTCTGGAGATGTTCTAAAACATCCTTGTTTGAATTTAAGAAATTGTTCGAGAATGGTAAATGTAATTTAAATGTTTCCTGCTTGTGTTTTTCTTCTGTCCCTGTTAAAATTTTATCATCCTGGAGTTATAACAGTAGACTGATCCAGATTCACAAGATTCCTGAAATAACCTTGTGGAGCCACTAAGATATTTTTATGGTAGCAATTGCGTTTTGGCTTTTGTAAGTTTATGTGGTATGAATACTTTACACTCAAATGTCTTCCTTTGTATTCACTGTCTTTCTTTTCTTGCAACTCACACCTGACTGCTGACATAACACTCAGGCAGTTTACTCTTCTCTTTTCAGAGATGTGTATAAATTCTGCTTTGTTTATATTTAATTTCTTTCACAGCATAGGTCATAAATGGTAGAGATATGAAAAAGCAAAAGTAGAAGGGTTTGAAACAGAAAGTAGATACAACTGCGTATTTTCATGCACTTTCTAGTGGAATTACTGTGAAGTGCATATATAACTTTATTTCAGGTTATTTACCATTCATAAATTAGTCTGGCTTTTACCATACACTATTTGTAAACCTTTAAAATCTGGTGTTTTTCCTCAGTTATTTCATATATTTAGCAAAGTGTGAGTATGGCCAAAAAATTGTGAGCAGAGAAGTACTTATTGAGGCTGAAGCACTGAACATTTTTGTTTCTGTTTATTTTCTGAAACCTTGGTCAACAGAGAACAAAACAGACATAGCTGTAGGTGTTGTCTGCAGGATTGTCCACTAATTATAACAAAAATGTTTGATCCAGTAATAATGATTTGTATTTGCATTGAGACTTTTCTCAAGATAAAAAAAAAAAAAAAAAAAAAAAAAAAAAACACAGGAAGAAAATTAACTGTTTTGCCTGTCTTTTCTTTTGGATCTATGTAATAATAATATTTTTGTCTTCTCTATTTCTTTTACCGCCAGTGCTGTTCTCCAGTGTTAGGTTGCCTTACCTAAGATCTAGGTTATGATGAATTTTCATAGAGATATGATTTTTTCATGGAGGTATTATTTTAAAAGTATACTATGAAGGGAAAATACACCTGATCTTTCATGTCATTCTGAAATTCAAAATGCCAGAAACGTGCTCTTTTTTTTTTTTTCTGGCCTAAATATATGAATTATTTTTACTTATTTCTGCTGTCATTTTTAGAATATTAGAAGAAATACTTGTAGACAAGAGAGATCATTATATTAGAAAACAACAACACAGAAGCACAAGAAACAGAAAACAAAGCCAGAGGTAGATACTACTGAAATAAAATGTATCCTTGTACATTTCTGAAAGGCTTTCAGATTCACATGGTAGCACCTTAAAAGTGAAAATTTCAGTAACAGTACTTGGAAACATTTGATGAAAACCTTCTAATTGTTGGTTGCCAAAATATTTACAACATTGCTCCTCCCCCTCAATTTTCAATTTCCCCAAACCATCCTTCAGGGCAAGGAGAAAAGAGGGGCAGAAGGATCTAATGTTAGTTTACCTGTGCTGAAAATAGTGTTCCTGCTACCGAATTGTATTTGAATTAAAAAGGTGATCCTTTTCAGGGAAGAAACATCTTTAATTTACTGTTTTGCCCAGTTTAAATTTGGCATTTAACATGCAAGTAAATAACTTCTGTTCTAATAATATTGTCACTCAACTGAATAATAGAAAATGTGAAGATCTAAGCACTGACATACAGGGCCTGCTTCTGATCTCACTTGCACCATTTTTATATACCTAACAAGATACAAATGAAAGACCAGCCTGAGACGACAACCATGATTAACACCTACCTTAGCATCTATGAGGGTTTTATTTTCTGGTTCATACACCTTATATTGAGTGTTGCTGAACCACTCCATAGGTCATCCAGCTAAAGGTGTAGTTAAATTAATCTACTCAATCTGTAGCCCAAGCACCATTTTGATTTAGCCACTGTTCTTTTCTTTAATTTATTTTTAGCATTTCTGTAATTGTGACTGACACCCTTGATGCAGATGCCATTGATATTTTGTATTTGTAGTGCATTAAATTTAAGAAACACACCAGGATTCTTTTGGATAAAAGGCAATGAAATTGTAAATTATGTTAACATGTGGTATGGAATATCAGCCATCATCAGGTAAATTGCACAAGCCACAGCATATAGATAACTGCGTAAACTGACATAAATAAAACTAACGTATGATCCTAGGAATGCTTTTTTATGGCAGAGAAAAATCTGAGACCTTATGATACTAATTCCCTAAATTTTAGTTTTAACTTAATTTTTGGAGGGTTGTTTTAAGCACAATGGAAAGACAATTTGAAATGCTGTCAAACTGTATTTTAGCATGAAACACATGACATCTTCCATTGAAAATGATTCCCCAGGAAATTTCCTAAATATTATTTCTGCAAATGTGAAATGCAGCCACCTCTGCTGATGAAAGGACAGGAAGTTGAATACCAAAAATAACAATATTTTGTGTTCGGGGAAAGTAAAGTCAAAATGATGCTCATTTTAAAAGATAGCAGAAGAAATGTGTACCAAAAATGCAGAATAAATGAGTTTGTGAGTGCTTGCCTTAAAAGTTCTTCAACCAGTAAGCTGCAAAGAATTCTGTGTATTTAGTTCACAAAAAAAGTAGTGCTTAGTTGATCTTACCCAGGATTTGTACTTGGACTCCACCAACTCCAGGTATTTCAAATATAGATTCTTAGTCATCTTCTCTGGTGCTAAATGCCAGCAATTATAAGTACTAGTTGACTCATTTCTATACTCTATGAGTTTTTATGGCTGTTATAAACCTTTGAAAATGCTGACAGACCTGTAGCCATCGTGGGCACTGTGTTTCAATATCAAGGAGTTTGATATTAAATATAGCCGGATATTAAACCTTTATATTGCTGTACCCAGTCATTCAACAACAGCATGACCAGGTAGAATAATATGAGCCAGGGGACACTATCACACCTAAGAGTAATATTTTATTTATTCTAATGATTTTTTTTCATTCTAAAGGACTGAAGTTGTTAACCATATATTATCTTCCCACCGTGGTTTACAAGCTCTGTATTTCTAAGTAGAAGAGAGGAAGGAGAGTTGCTTGTATGTTACATTTGTATATCACCACAGAGAATTAGACTGATTATTGAGAGATCACAAAGTAGTGGAGACTGGAAGGTAGCTCTCGAGATATTCTGCTCCAACTAGTAGCAGAGGCAGTAGGTTGCTCCAGGTTATGCCCAGTTGAGTTTTTAATATCTCCATGAATGGAGACTCCAAACTCTCTGGGAAACCTGCTGCAGCTTCCGTCATTCTTAGAAGAAAAAAGCTGTTGTTTTTTTGTTGTTGTTGGGGTTTTTTTTACTAATTTTTAAATGGAATTTTCAGTATTTCAATTTGTGTACATTGCCTCTTGTCCTTTCACTGGGAACCAGTGAGCTCCATCTGGAGCTTCTTTGCTCCCCTCCATCAGGAGTTTACAGTCTAAACTGGCAAAAATCCATAATGTGTAGCACTAAAGTCCAGAGTTGACCTAAATACTCTCTAGTGCTTGGGGTTTGACATCCAATATGCAGTAAACATGCTAAGGAGGGGCCAGACTTCTCAAAAGAAATGTGAACCCTTCTCAGTATTCTGAGAATACTTCTCAGGCTTGTCCCAGATGTTAAGTCCCACTCATTCTTGTTGTTCAAGATTTGAATGAAACCATACAACTTTTGTCCAATACCTTTTCCCCTTTGCTCAGATATGCTAAATGCTTGCTTATAGTTTAAGTTCACTTTGAAATTCTGGTGGGTAATGAGAATTATAGATTCATCTACTATTCATCCTTCTACTGATGGTAATTATTTCTTCCCTTACTCTGTGAACTGAAATCTGCCTGCCAGAAATTAAACAGAATCTCATTCAAACAAAAGAACCTTTTCGTTAATTGAGAGACTTGCCTGCATTGCACAGCATGTGAAGACAAAAGTGCACTTTCAGAATCTTGAGGCTGCCTTCAGCATTGGCTTGACTGAAAAGAAAAAAACAAAACAAAATCAACCTATAAATAGAGTATGGCCTACATAAAAGAATTTAAAACCTCAAATTTACTTTATTTGTTAACATCCTCTTTAGTAGCCTTTCTACTCCAGAGATTTCCCTTCTTTCCTTTCAGAGTAAGTTGTTCTCATTAAGCTCTGTGATTACAAACATGGCTTAGCAGTATTAAATGACTAGATATTTTTATGGCCAAATGGGATTACTTTGGTAATTGGCTCCGATCTGTTGCAGAGCCTGTTCTCCCATGGCTGCTGCATAAAGTCTTGTAACATGATAGATGTCCCAGCCAACTGACATTTCCCAGGTCCTTTGATCCTGGATCTCTTCAGAGGTTTAGTTTCTTTTCGATTGTAGACAGAGAGCAACAGTCCCCCCCAACCCCCCCCCCCCCCCTTTTTATTCCTTCTAATATTGTCCATGTTGGTGCCTTCATAACTTTGTAGTGAAATCGTGATGAAGAATGACATTAAAATATGTGAAGTCATCATAGTGTTTCATGCAACCATATCTTACCCAGGTCCTCAGTCTCAGCCATCATGCAGGCAAACCAGATTTTGCTCGTAGGTCAAGCACTCTCTGACTTAAAAATCCTTGGCAAAACAAGCATAAGAGAGGTTGACAGAAACCTCTAGCACTGAAGTTACATATGACATATCCTTATGATAAAGGAATAAACAGACCAGTCAAACAGTTGAAACTGTTAAAAATAAATAAAAACTGAACAGTTTGTCTTATTGGGGTTACATGCTATCTTATGAAACAGAAAGGACTAGTGCCAATATAGTCAGTTTGCATCTACAGGTTTGAGGAGATGCAAATTCAGAATTGCGCTTCATCTTGATTATCCTCAAATCTATAACCAACATAGGACCTTCTTGTGCTTTAAAGTGATATTTCTATCTTCACACAAATGTGTAACATGAGTCTTCTGTATCCACTGTGTTGATAGTGCTGCCTCATTGAAATCTGAACACTTCATTTTTTTCAAATGTACGAAATGATAAAACGCTGCTATTTTGTGTGGAAATGCTGAAACTGGTCTTAAAGGTAGTGGGAACAAAAGGCACAGAAAGGGCTGAGAAATCTTTTTCCTGTGGGTGACATAGAATGTGATATAAGAAACTGGATTTGTATTGATTAGTTTTACATCATTGACATCAGCAGACCTGAAGCTGGTACATATTGGTATATCTGTAAATAGGAAGAAATGCTGCCTGTGTTGAAATAGCAATGAGAATAACTCTGCTTACTACTCATTGTGGAGACAAGAAGTGTAGACCGGTACTGTTCAGATGTTGCCACAATGATGGTCCCATATATTTATTTGGAAATACTGGTAAACACTGAGTCAGGCTTCATGTTTCCATTTAATGTGGTATATCAATACAGATGCATTAAAGTTGATACTTGAGAAAAGGCTAAAAGCAGGTTCCCTATAATAATGTAGAATGTATTAATAAAACTCTGTGATGATCCCCAAAAGCATACCAATAACAGAAACCCAGGTGTTACAATCCCTACAAACAGGCCTAGGAAGAAATCCTCCTCCCCATAAAATATGGCTCTTGATATTACTGTGCTAAGTACACCCACCTTGGTCTTGTTCTTACTAGTGCTGCCCAAAGTCACAGGGGCATAAAAATGTTTTTTTGTTTTTTTTTTTTTTTTTGTTTTGTTTTGTTTTGGTTTGGTTTGGTTTTTGTTTGTTTGTTTTTTGTTGTTGTAGTTTTTTGCTTTTTTTTTTTTAAATCAATATTAATCATAAATGCAAAAGATATGGATTTAAAAATTCTTTATTGTATCTATATCCACAGAGATATTCCCTGTAACTTAAAGAAGAGAATGTTTCTGTATTTGGAAATCCCAAAGCCATGAATTCATTAGAAAGTCAGGACTAGCCAGTGACAACAAAAAAAGTATTCTGTATTCCAGGGATACTTCAGTAGCCTTGAAAGCTTTTCTTGCTCAAAATATATTCACTAGTGTCTTTTCGGTAATGAACAAAAGATGCAAAAGAGGTAATTCTCATAAAACCTTGATTAATCTGTGTATGTTTACAAGTGTCATTACTTTGCGTGTAAAAAAGACAGTATTTTTGAAGTAGCTTGACCGGCTGGGGGCTAATGCCTGTATTGTACTTCTATGCCTGTGCCGTGAGTTATCTGGAGTAGGGCATGGTTATGGCAGTGCTCCCCTTGACTAGCCAGTGGGTATAATCCTGCCAAGTTCTGTTGTCAGTCCATCAGTACAAATAATGTCAACAGTAATTAGTCGCCACCCATTTTCATCCTTTTTGTCATCTCTGCTCTTTGGGGCAACCACCACCATATTATGCATGCCTCCAGTCCTGCCTCTGTCTTGCAGGAAAGGGAACTCCTTTAGCACTCCCTTTTCATGGGATGTGACTATTGCCTGTGCCCCTCTTTAATCTCCTAGAGGAGAAAAAAAAAAAAGAAAAAAAAAAAAAGGAAAAAAAAAAAAAAACAATCAAAAACATTATGCTACCTTATGTGCAAGCCAACCGTTTGGATAAATGTCATGCTCAGCCTGACATTTCTCACCGCCAGTTCTGTGGATAGCTGAACAAGCTGGGGCTGCAGCCCCCAGGGGATAATGGGGGAGAAACTCAAAGGTCGTTGTGATTGCGGTGGAGCAGATACTTTAAATCAGAACCCGAATATAAAGCATTGTAGCAGCTGGCATGCAAATTAAAATGTAAATAATGTTGACAAGCTTTCCAACAAGACATCAAACTGCCAAAGGGCAATTTTGCCTTCTCCAGGCCTTTTTGCCCTTCATGAGCATGCTACAGCTGTTTCCTTGGCCAGCAAGAATAGTAACCTCTAGGGAAAGGAGTCATATTAAAGTCGTAGTGTTTCTTAGCAGCTGTCACATTTGCAATGGTTTCTTTTCAGAATGTTTCATAATCTTTTTTTTTTTTTTTCACTGTACTTGCCTTAGAAATTTACATTATACAATCAATCTAAATGAATAAACAAAAATATGCATATATCCATGGACAAGCATCTATTACAGTTTTAAATCTATGAAATTCTTACAAGCTTCATGAAAGTAGGGTAACTGTGAGAGACTATTCCAGGCTTTTAACATAATTATATAGCAAAGAAATCAGAAAGGTGAGATGAGAGGAGAGAAAGTCACTCATTAAATTGTATTTAAAATGTAGCAGAAACTAGAAAATATTATTAAATGTGGGATGGGTTTTTGAAAATGAGAAATAGAAGAGACATAGCTGAGGTAGAAGTCAAATGATACAGTCTTGTAGTTCTTGGAATAGAATTACCATGAGTATCCTGTGTATGGGAAATATGTGGGTAAAGTTGACTATTATTACTTTAAGAAGTGTGCTTTGATTGTATCTTTTTTGTTATTTTTATTATTTTCCTAGTGATTTAGTTCTTTTTATTTTAATGACTGGCAGAAATTCATTTTAGTATATTTTAAAACGTGCATTTAAGCAGCAGCTCCCTTGTCATGTCTCCCCTTCCTTGGAAGGGTTCTGCCCTCTGCTACCTGTGCCCTTCAGAGCAGCCATTTGGCAGGCGCTGTGCAGCAGAGACAGCTGTGTGGCAAACCTCTATGAAGCTGATTTTTGTTTCCCTTTGTCAGTGCAAGATACTTGCTGCCTGTTGGGATGCTTTTAGAGGCCTCCTGAGCCAGCCATCTCAAAACAAGAATGGTTTGCTGCAGTAATAGTGTCTGCTAATGTCTCATTACAATCAATTTAAATGCTTCAATTCCACTGAGAGCTAATAACACATGAAAGTCAAACCAGGCTCCTAATTTCAAAGACATATATTTTTTTTGTAATGAACTGAACTATTATGCCCTCTTGAAAGCTCCACTATAAAAGGATTTTAAAGCTGCATTTGTGGGGTCATTAGGAGCTCCTCTTATGTATCTTCTAAGCTTTGAACAGTCAGACATTCTTAGCTTTCTGTTTATCTTCAAAAAAATTAATAATAATTAAGCTTTATTTATTGCCCTTTGCTAAATACATATTTAATAGTGTTAAAAAATTAAAGTATGACCTGCCTAGCTTCCAGCAAGCTTCCTATTAAATTTTATAGAAAAGACAGTTTGTTTCTCTGTCCTTTATTCACTTTATTCTGATATTTCCACTCCCAACTCAGTCTCTATCAACTTGATTTTCTTTCAACTAAGTGGCCTTGTAAAAAGGAAAGTTGAAGTAATGATAGCAAATTGCACCTGAAATCATCACGGGCCACTCTTCAGATGGAAATCTGCCGGGAGAATGGAGACAAATTGAACCCAACAAGCTCAATACCTGTTAGAGAAACAAGAAGATGCATACATAGAAAGGAAAATCAAATGTACAGTGTTTTGTTTGTTTGTTTTCCAGATCTGGAATCAGTGGGATATAGAAAGCTTTGGGAAAACAGAAGAGCAGTTAGGCTGAAGAAGGGGAATAGAAAGCAGGCTTATGTATTCTTTAAAAATGTAAAAGGAAGTCTTCTCCAACTTAGTGTAAACAGGTAGTTTAAGAGGAACAGTGGAGAGACGAGGCAGATGAGTGGGAAGGACAGAAGCATGGGGATCAGACACCCTGGCTAGGTAAAGGACAAGGAATGGGGCACACTGAGGTATGCTGGGCAGTGTGCAAGTGAAGAAATACAGTGTTGATGCTCAGCAGCTCAGGGTGTGCTGAGGGCTGTGGGAGCTGCAGAGAGGCCTGGCTCTCACTGAGCCTCCGGTGGGGTACAGATGGAGGGTAAAGGGGTGTATGAGCTGGGAATTGTGGAGCTTTGTGGCTTTCCTTGCTCTGCAAGGGTTGTGGTGCTAAAGCTACTAGGAGCTCACAACTGTCCATTTGTTTTCAGCTCCTTCCTACAGCTCAGTGTTCCCCACTGTTAATGCTCATTAAAAGTCTTTAGTAGTCTTTAGTAGAATGGCCCAATCAGTTGTAGCCCCACATGAGAAGTGATGGGACAGTGGGGGCAGAGACCATGCAGGCTATTTTTGCCATGAAATGCAGTGTGTTGTGAAATTACATCCTCTAGTTGTAACAGAAAGAGTCAAGAGAAGGAGAGGTCAGGGTTTTGATTTGTCATGTTTAGGACAGGACAGAAAGGACAGAGCACAGATAAATACCCTGCTGTTATTGGCAAGGGCAAGGAAGACTGCTCCACTCAGTTCCTCCTCTCCTCAACGGAGATGGAAGGTCCTCTGGAGGATGGTAGCTCTGATCTGAGCTATGGGCAAGCCTGAGATCTCATTTGGGTCCCTGAAAGATTAACCCCAATAGGCTGCAGTCAGACTTTTTGAACCCCCTGCCATCTACCCACCTCAGGGTTCTAGGTGGGAGGGCAGTGAACAAGAAGGGATCAAGAAGCGGGACTAGATTGTGATTGGTCTCTTTGGCATTGTTTTGGTAACGCATCTCTGCAGGAGGAAGACCAAAGACTGCAGCTTAAAACTTAAGGAGTAATATGCAGTCATAAGAGATGTAGAGGACTGTAGCCTTTTGAAGGAAGGCAAACCAAGCAAATTGAAAAAGTTGGTTTAGCACAGACTACAGAATGAGGGGAAATGTGTTTAGCCATTCCTAGCATAGCTAGACGCTGTTCAGACTGTACAAGAATAGTCCCAATTACAAGACAGCTTAGTCTAAGCTCTGAAGCTTAACTTGGCCTACTGTACTGGCAGGTGAATATTTATCATCTTCTTTTGTTTGTGCATGTGGCACCAGGAAAAGTACATTGCTTTCCCGTTGAAGTCCAACACAACCCTCTCAAGATGAAAAGATAACTCATCCTTGAGATCAGGAGTCTGTGGTGGGACCAAGCAGCCCATTGGACCACTAGGAAACAGGCCAAAGAGGCTGTTTTAATTTAATTTCTATGGCTAGACTAGTACACTACATAGCCATTTAGGAGTGAATTTTGCGATAAATTTATTCAAAGAAGATAGCTCTCTATCACAAGAGCTTTATCACAGGTGAAAGCTAAAATGGGTTTGTGAGACATTCTTGAAGCATCCTCTAAGTCCACAGGCAAATAACGTTACTCCACAAAATGCCACTGCAGTCGGATTGGTTTGGGCGTCACTGATCTTGCATGAATTAGCACAAATTAATTTTCACATTAACCTGCTTACAGCCATGAACACTGCACTAGGTACTAGGGGATTCAGTTAATTACAATAATAATACTTCTGTGCTAATTACAGAGACACACCAAAAAGGTATCTGTAGCAATACTGACCCATTTTATTGCATGTAGGCCACTGGCAGTAATGAGCTTCATCTGTCCCAATTGGAATACAGTCAGTTTCTTTAAGGTCTCATTTCTGACATTTTCAGACTTTTCCAAAATGTTTTCACTTGCTAAGCTATTCCTTCTTGTCTGTTTAGCTGTGTTCCACTTTAAATTATTATTTTTAATTTCAATATATTTCTAGTGTTGACATATTTCAGATTACTATATTGCCTTCTCTTCTGCATTGTAAACTAGGAGGAATGGTTCTTAAAAGCAGCAAAAAAAAGCTTCAGATGACATATTAGGAATAAAAGCAGCTGCAAGGAGAGCAGAACACGAGAACATAACGTTTGGGATGGTTGAAGTGTCTCCGTCTCTGGGGAACTTTAAGAACAAATTACACAGGCATCTGTACAAAGCTATAATTGTGTCATATGCTCCCTGATGCCTTTCTGATCCCAAGTGGCTTTGAGGCTGGCAACCTTTCTGGTTCCTCTTCACTCTGAGGGCTCAGACTCGTGCTCCAGTTGCAAGTTTCTGATGCCTTGCCATCATGTCAGGATGTGCTGTTAGTCCTTGGAAAATGCTAGGCAATGCAATTTGATGCAATCTGTTACCATAGAATTATAGAATCACCTGTTTTAGAAAAGACCTTCAAGATCACCAAGTGCAACCATCAACCTAACCTACCAAGTCCCATCACTAAGCCTCGTCCCTTAGTGCCACATCCACATGTCTCATAAATACCTCCGGGGATGGGGACTCCACCACTTCCCTGAGCAGCCTGTTACAATGCTTGACCACCCTCTCCATGAAGAAATACTGCCTAATATCCAATCTAAGCCTCATGAGGTGCAACCTGATGACATTTCCTTGTGTCCTATTACTTTTCACCTGAGAAATCATTGAGGCCTCAGCTAAATCATCCCATTGTGCTTCAAAAAATTCAGTCAGTTGCCACCACACAGAAGACATTTAGGAACTTGATCACAAACACCAGCCCATAATACACTTCTATACGATATCACCCAATCCACTCTCTTTTGATCTGAGTATGTGTCTTTCTTGGGAGAATGCACAGGAAACTAAAGTCATAACTTGTTCTTCGAGAAGTTTAAGTTTTTTGGGGTTTTGACTCTCCTTGTCTAAACTGGCTCAGAAAGCTGTATGGGTGTGACCTTTATCAGTGCTAAATCACGCAAGTGATCATTTTGATCCACTGCCTTTTCCTACATAGATCATACTGGACATTCACAAGTGGAAAAGCAGAAAATCAGTGTCTTGAAGAAGTGAGTCTACCAAGGCTGAACCAAAACACAGTGCCAATAAAATATTACAGAATATCACCATTTTTGTCAACAACTTCTTCAGGAAAGGGAAAGGCAGTCTGCAGGGAGTTACATAATAAACAGATGTCAGATAAATCTTAGGGCAAAGCCATAGATTGTGGTCTTGAAAAACTGTCACCGTATTAAAAATTATTATTTTCCCAGTGAGAATGAGCCTAAAAGAATTTGCTTTTCAAGGGAACATATGGCACTGCAATCCAACTGCTGTCACTAGCTGTAGGCTGGTAACTGTAGGGAAAGTCTGTGCCAGTAAACAGTTAACATTTGCAACAGCCCCTTTTTCTCTCTCTCCCACCCCCTCTCTCCATCTCTCTCTCTGCATTCTATATATGCGTGTGCACACACACACACACACACACATCATTTATTCTCTCTCTCTCTCTGCATTGAATTGAGGTAGGGTAGTATAAAATACTGATAAAACAAAAATAACCACCATGGTAGAAAAACAAAGCAATCACAGAATGACTGAGATTGGAAGGGACCTCTGAAGATCATCTAGTCCAACCCCCTAGTGAGCAGAATCACCTAGACCACATTGTGCAGGATGGCATCCAGGCAGGTTTTGAATATCCCCACAGAAGGAGACTCCGCGATCTCTCTGGGCAACCTATTCCAGTGCCGTCACCCTCTGTTCACTTTAGAGAACAAACTGCTGGTCCTTGGGAAAAGCTGATGAGGTTGTCATTCTTATTCTGTGATGCTTGTCAAAGTCATGAAATAATACAAACAGCCTGGATATCAGGTGGGAAATTTTCAGCACTTCTATTTTCTACTAATTTTTAAGCCTTGTCCATAATGTGGCTCACCAGCACAGCAGGGAGATAGCAGAAGTCTTCTTCCTGTGGGATTGACCTATGTGCTGAGGTTAAGCAGATTTAGGTGATCTGTTACAAGATACTAAAGAATTGGCACAGGGAGCATAAAGGGCATTCCAAATATCTGTTTAACTACAGATAGTGCTTTATCTGGGAAATGATACCCATAGTGCCCATCATAAGGAAGGGAGAAAAAGGAATGATGTGCAGTTAGGAGACTGAGAGATGCATACTACTGAGAGTCTCTCAGTAGTATGTAGAAGTACACTTTAAAACAGCTTTAGAAACAAACAGGGAAGTAAATGCAAAATGGGATAAAAAATGATACAGTTTTACTTTTTTTTAGTAAAGTTGAGAAAATTTTCCACATATCAGCCTTTGAAAATGTATTTAATTTTTAGAAAAGGAATATGATTGATGCAATGTATCTGTTTTTTTCAGGGGATTGTTTGATAGAGTATGATACAGGGCACTGCCATTTAAAACAGCATATAGATTAAACGTACACTGTAAAAGAGAGGCAAGCATAGCAGGTAAAACTGAAACAAATATTGGATTGATTATTTAGCAAAATGGAGATTGGTAGGTGAAATAGTGCTCTCTCTGTAAATCTGTCCTGAGAATCAATATACAATGGAAGAGCAATTTATACAAAGTCACTGTGTTGGTGAAAAAGCCAATAAGCAGACTTCGATGGCACTTAGTTAGAAGAATGAATCTAGCCATTTGAGGACTGGATTCTGTGTGTGGTCTTCCAAGAGTTATGAAATGCCAAAATTTAAATAAATCACGGACAAGATTTGAGCAGTTTATCAAGAGGATTTTTGTTTTTGATTTTCTGTTAAAGCTGGAACTGGTTTAAGAAGATCTTGTCTAGCTAGATCTTTGTGCTTTAAAGGCTCCCTGGTTCTGTGTGTGATGAGCTCAAGAATGACAGCAGTGATTATGAGACATTTATTTGATTTTCAGACGTTATTCCAATTTTACATGATCTGGTGCTCAAGCTAAACAACATTTCAGAGCACCCAGACCATCAAATATAGCCTCTGTGTCTAATTAACAGCCAATTGCAGAACATATATGTTTGCACCTAGATATCCTGCTGCACAGTACTCAAAATATTCCTTGTAATAGGCTAAGAGGCATGCAGGGAGCTTGACTTATCCTGAGGTAACATATGTATTTGTCTTTTTAAAATTCATTCGGGCTTGTAATGTGCTCAACCCTTCCCTATTAGTTGTTTGCATTAATAATGGTAATCCCCCTTAATCAGGAAGCTCTAGAAAACTAATATAATTCTGTGGCTGCTTTCAATACTGCCTCTTAGAAAAGATTGATACACATGGAAATATTTTTAATCCATTTATTCCTTTCTGCATGCTTTCCTTTTTGTTCAGGACATTTGGGAATTATTTATTTACTTATTTATGGTAAATATGGGTACTTTTGTTTCTAGTTTTGCTCAGTTCTTTTCAATTGAGTAGAGTGTCCCAGACAGCATTAGGAGATGGCAGAAGACACCCTTGTGTGGCAGAGCAGTATGACTATCAGAAAGTGAAGGAGTACAGGAGGAGGTAGTTCTATTACCCAGCAGATGTCAAAGTGAGGAAGGGAATAAATCGTTTGTTAATTGCATTATTCAGTATAAGAAAATGGCACTAATCACAATAGCAAAACAATTCAACTAAACTCCCGCTCTACTCTGCGCTGGTGCAGCCTCACCTTGAGTACTGTGTACAGTTCTGGGCACCACAGTACAAAAAGGACATTAAACGGTTGGAGAGTATCCAGAGGAGGGCAACGAAGATGGTGAAGGGCCTAGAGGGGAAGAATATGAGGAGCAGCTGAGGTCACTGGGCCTGTTCAGCCTGGAGAAGAGGAGGCTGAGGGGGGACCTCATCACAGTCTACAACTTCCTCGTGAGGGGGAGTGGAGAGGAAGGTGACCTGTTCTCTGTAAACACCAGTGATAGGACCTGTGGGAATGGTGTTAAGCTGAGGCAGGGGAAGTTTAGGCTGGACATCAGGAAGAGGTTCTTCACAGAGGTGGTCGCACACTGGAAGAGGCTCCCCAGTGAAGTAGTCACTGCACCAAGCCTGTCTGAATTTAAAAAGCGATTGGACTGTGCACTTAGTCTCATGGCCTAAACTTTTGGGTAGACCTGTGCAATACTAGGAGTTGGACTTGATGATCCTTATGGGTCCGTTCCAACTCAGGATATTCTATGATTCTGTGATTTTACGATATTTATTCCTGTTTATTTTCAAAAAATTTTCCTGATGTTCCTTCTGATCTCTGCTTTAGCTGGTCTGTATATCCATCCTGGTATGTGTATCATAGTTCCTGCATCACGTAGTACTGGTATTCTCGCTACTACTTTGTTTTCTGCTTTAACCTATTCTTTTATAATGACTTGCAGGGTTTTTGGTTGGTTGGTTGGTTGGTTGGTTTTGGGTTGGTTTTGTTTTCCTGTTGGTTTTAGCTTTCATGATGATTTATGGAATTACTAAAACCACATTAGCTGACTTACAACTCTATTTTAAGAATTAAACTCTTTTAGAAAAACCCCATTGTTATCTCTTCCCACTCTGAGTATATCAGAATGTAACGGAATATAAATAGAAAATTGGCATGTGATGTCTTTGTGAAAGTTTTTGTGAAAATTTGTGTAAAATTTCAATTTGGAGTTTTGAGCTCTGATTTAGCAGTTTTGTTTGTTTTCATTTCTGTCTGAAAATCAGATGGGTCAGAATGACCTACCTTTCCCCTTTTATATCAAAAACTCTTGCAGTATTCTATATATCAATAACTTGCACAGTGAATTCTTGCAGTATTCATAGGCACATCATGTTTCTTCTTAATCATGTTAATTTGTTATTGATCCTGAAGATGAACAAATAGGATTGTACCTTTTTTCTTTTCACAAAAGGTCTAGTACAAACCAAATCCAGGTAGCATCTTATGCATACTATGGAAGATACCACCTGCCCTGGTCTGCCCCCCGCTCTGTATTGCTGCCTCTTCACTTTTGCAGGCAGTTTCATGTCAGAGTACTTCACAGTCTGCATCAATCAGACTCTGCCAGGTTAGCATAAGTAGTCTAAAGTCTAACCTACTTGATTCTTACTGAAACACTTTTGGGAAAACTCACACAAGCCATGTAGCTGATGTGGACTGGTACCCAAAAGACTTTAGGAAGAAGGAACCTTACAAACAGTCGGAGGCAGGGTAATAAGCACTTAGCATCAGAGCCCAAAAAAGAGGAATAGCTAGCCTCTGTAGATACAAGGTTAGTGAAAACCACAAAAACTACTTCCCTGTATTGCCGTGCCTAAGAAACTCTAGCAACAGTCACCTCTGTATTATGTTTTCTCCTGTCAATTCGTGTCTTTAATGGAAGCAGGCTAAGACAGGATCATCTTTAAGGTGATATGGGTAATCAGTATAAAATGCTCAGCTCCTAAGAAACAACTCCTCTTGTTAAAAAGAAGCAAGAAAAAGCAATGAAGCAATAATAACAAGTAACAATTTCCCCAGAACTATGATTTCAGATGGGGAATTGTGGAAATTGAATAAATCTCTGAAAATAAGATCCTCCACCACTAGCCTGAAGCAATGAAATAGCTAAATGAATTAGCTTAGCTATTAATAGAAAAAGGTTTTGTTTCTTTGCAATGTCCCGCATAAACATTTGTTGAAGAGAAAGGATTCAAATGCAGGGAAGCTTTTTTCACCTTGACAGAGAGTCATCTTGTACCTAAAACACCAAAGATATCTTTAAACATTGCTGCACTGTACAAAACAGTAACTCCTACAAAGCTATCAAGGTTAATGAGACATATGCTATTCTGCTGGGCAAGCATGGCTGTGCAAGTCATATGCCTGAGGTAAAGAGATGTACCCAGTTTTTCCAAGACCTCACACTGCTGCCAAGGCAGACCATATGTGATATGTTTGTTGCAGAGCTTGCCCCTCAGACATGTACACACAACGTTGTCCAACATGTCAGCTCAGTGTGAGCCTAGTGGAATTTGAAAAAGTGCCCCAAACACTCCTGTTTAGTTTGGGTGTGCAGCAATTCAGATAAAGGGGGGACAAGTTTTTGAGGATACAGTAAAACTCTCTGCAGGTAAAAGGTTCCCAAAATCTTGGGAGAGAAGGCAAAGTTCTTTGCTGAAGGTGTTGAGTGGCACACAGTTTTCTTCAACAGCTGGGAGAAGCTACAAGAAATTCCCAGCTGAGAGAGTGCAGGCTGATGCTTCATAAGCCAAGGATAGGCTTTAAGGGGATGGGTAGAACAACACCTCAGTGGGATACAAAGTCGTTGTCACTCACTAATAGCTTGATTTATTTTAGTACATCTCTTTCATTATGAGGCATGAAGTTGCTGAAACTAAAGCTTCCAGAGACTAATTTAGATTGGAATTACATTCCCTGTGACTATGAATAGAGTACAGTATTAGTCTCCTGAATGTATTGTGGGAGGAAGGTATCTTTTCAGGTGTATTTATATTCACAACTAACACAATATAAGGGCTGTATCTAATTGTGCAACAGATGGAAGAAGCATTATCTTCAGTAATAAAATGAGTGAAAATAAAGTTAATAGTGATGTTTAGGCAATGAGACCAGCTACAGAATTAAATTTTAATTTGAGGGCAGGCTCAAGTGTAAAGGCTTTACCTGTATATTCATAAAGGAAGACAACCAACTAATATCAAAAAATGAAGAAATTAATGGTCCTACTGTGATGAAGTTCTAAAGGCCAAAGCAATGAGTGAAGTCAATAAGTATGCCTGTGTCATTATTGTTGAAATATTCCTGAAAAGGTGTGTTGAAAATATTCTAATAAAAACAAGCAAGGATATTCAAACTCATAAAAACTAATAAAATGTAAATGTATCTTCCCTTTGCTCAATATTGAATTCTGTGTTTTTCATTTCCTTTGAGTGAGCTCAGGGGAGCTGTATGACTGATAAGAAATAGAAGCATAACGTGTTCTGTTGCTCAGCGTATAGTGAATGGAGTAAGGCTATTCAAGCAACATTTTCTCCAATAAATAATGCACGCTATTGCATTGTCTATTGATGGCATCATAATTGTATGCATTTTTTCCTGTCAAGTGATGAATTTAACTGATGTTAAATCTAACTGATCTTTTGGACTCATTAAAAGCATAGCACTTGCCATACCATATTTGATCCAAAGCCAATCTTATCCAGAATCATGTCCCTGGCAGTGGATGATGCCAGACACAGCATGTCTGGTTATAAGAAGCAAAGGTACAGTGAACTGTACCTAACCACAGCATGCTTCTTTGAGGTCTGTGGTAACTTCTGAAAGAATAAACAAATATTTTTCACCATCATTAACTTGCTACAAAAAAAAAATCTTGCAACCTCAGACTATAGAAACTATAACTAAATTTCTAATCATATGGAAACAGCAGTCAAGGTACTTTTGACAAAAAATGGTTCAAGATAAAATGTTAAACAACAAGCAAAATGTCATAAAAAAGACATAAATTGCTAACTGTAAAATTAAAAACAATTCATGTATTTTGCCCAATCCTTCACTTTTGCTTTCAGAGGCTTCCAGAGCTGTATGATGCAAGGCACCTGGCAGGCATAGCTAGGGACACATCAATCTGGCACCCAAATATCTGCCTTAGGTGCCGTAGTATGGGTATATAGCATATAGTATGTCTTGTTCTTTGTGACTCACTCAGGTTCACATTATAAATCAGCAAGAATCAGACCCGGTCCTCCGAACTCTTGATACTGGTTTTCTAACCTTCCTCTGGCCTCCATGTGTAAGATGGGGTGACTGCACAGAATTGTGGGTAAAGGGCAGAAACGGAAACTACTCACTTTTGAAACAAATGCATTCTTCTATTATTTTAAATCTTAAACCATTCAACCAAGACATCTGCTAATATGGGGCAGAGAAAAAAAAAAAAAAAAAAAAAAAGGAAAAAAAAAAAAGATTTACATAAATAGCACAAATAATATTGCCATAATAATAGTATCATGCTCATTGCTATCTCAGATATTCAAAGCAGAAAGTTTGCGACTTGCTGCGGTGGCATACAACTTGTATTTCCACAAAACAGAACAGTAAAAAAAATCTCAGAAGGCTTAAACTGGCCTGGATCCACTGAAATGATGCCAAATTGATACAGATGCAGAAGCTGGTCTGGCAGCCATTCCATTATTATGGTGTCTGCAGTTATTTGACATACCCTTTTTGAGGTGATAAAATTCTCTATCTAACTAATGCCTTTTTAGTTGATTTTTGCTTGTTTGTTTTTCATTTGTGTTTTAGTACTGTTGTCTGTTGAAATTGAATGGTTTGAGTTTTTCTTTCCTTCCACACCACCCCAGTTGAGTCCAAGAGATATATATCGCCTTTTCCAACCTCCCACTTACATTATTAGCAATCATTGCTTCACCATTTGCTGTAGTGGGTTAGAGATGCATTATTTTAGAAGCGCAAAAGCAGCAATTATGAAACCTGTTGTCATCTAGAAGCAAACAGTGATGATCCTGAATTACACTGGAAAGCAAATTTTGATACCTGCTGACAGAACAAATTTCTCTTTCTCTAGAAATGCTAACACTGAAAGAGTTCAAGCTAATAAAACCTTGGACTGTGATGCTGCACTTCTATTTTTAACTGTTGTATACTTTGTCAGCATTTCAGTTGCCTAACTTTATTTATAAGATCAGTTTGGTGTTTTTTGTTTTGTTTTGTTTTGTGGTTTGTTTGTTTGTTTGTTTTTAGTTCTTTAAATTCAATCAAAGCTACAATCTTTACTATAAACTTAAAAGTGAAAAATAATAGTAATGTAACTTTATAAAACTCTGCAACTCTTTCTCACAAAAGAGCAGCTGCATCTTTACTCATTTTTCTTAGCTGTTCTTTATGACCAAAAATTACCATGAAACCATTAGATATAAACTCTCTTTGCTATTTTTAGATTTAGAAATTACTTGATTTTTCACTACAATTTTCTAAAACTTTCTTGAGGTTTAGTCTCTTCCATTCATTTTTGGTCTTTCAAATACACCTTAGACTTCCAAGAGCTTTCTTGTATGCTCAAGTGCAATAAATAGTCTTTTAGGCTATTTCCAAAGTGATCTGGAGAATTTGAACCTAAAATTTTGATATAGTGCTTATTTTAATTGAAAAAAGTCCTTGGACCATATATATGAAAGGACTCAAGTCACAACAGCACTCATCCTATCCACAACATCTAGGCTTCCACCATGGATCTCATAAACTCATGGTACAACATGCGGAGGAGCTTAAGCACCAATGAACCAGTCTTCTAAGAGCTTGCAAATTCAATCAGATATTGGGCCATCAAAAGTTAGTCCATAGGAAACACAGAAGGGAAGTGGACATTTAGAAACCTCCTCCACACCATGTAGGTACCCACCTATCCAGTTGTAGAAGGGGAGGCAAGATGTTAAGTGTTTAAATCATTTCAGCAGTAAAAATGTAGGTGCCTGCATAACCTCAGATGCCCAAGTGGATTAGGCAGGATTTTGTAGATTGTGGTTTTGTCCTTGGCCAGCTAAACTTGACGTTTCAGTTTAGGTGCAGTACTGCTAGCTTTTGTTGTTGTTGTTTGTTTTGTTTGTTTGCTTGTTAGTTTTTAAGGGGGTTATTTTTAGGGGTTTGGCCATTTACCTTGCTTTTATTTCTCTGTATGTGTTCACATACAGAGTTCACATACTCAAAGTGTTTGAAGGGCTATCCAGTCTTTTCAACCTAAGCAAGTGATTTTCAAAACAAACAATTACATTCATATTCAAAGATTAGAATATGGGTGGGTGCCAGGTTTAGCACTTGGCAAGCCATTGGAATGCGGCAGAAATACAAACACTGGGTCCCTGTCTGCATATTCAGGCTACTGTGTCCTGTATGAAGCAAACACATATTAAAAAAAAAAAAAAAAAAAAAAAAAAAAAAAACCTTGTTCAAACTGGTGTCCATATTTGACAAATACATTCAGTTTTGGCCTTGGTTGGGTTTGGGGACAATTCACATTGTAGTAATTCAAGCTGACTCCTCTCTCTCCTGACTACTCAGAGAGCTGAGCAAGCCAGCTTCAGAAAACAGACACTTGGAAAAATAGACGCTTGGGGCAGCACTGCTGGGGTTTGCAGACACTGATGGCAGAGCCCTGAAAAAAATAGTATTGCTGTCGCTGCATCCAGACCATGGCTGGCAAGAGCAATCTGCATTCCTGCACCCAAAGGCACTAGCTCTTCAGGGCTAGTAGATTGTATTTCAACCCTATTTCAACAGCTAAATTCAGGTCTATTTGCAATGCTGTGAATCTTGCACCATCTCTAAAGTTGAATATGAACAAGAACCTCACTCCATTTCTTCTACCCTGTTTCTTAGAGTGACATTTCCAGAGCCATAGGCCACCAGACGCCATTATATGATCTGGTCTGACCTCAGCAATGACATAGGTTACTGTTTGCTCACCCCTTTACTGTTTGGTCTAATATTTAACTTTATCAGTTTCTTAAGCTACTAGAATTAGTTTGTGAGATCATTAGTGATTCAGGTAATGGGTAGGACCTTTGCAGATGGATTTTGGTTAGTAAAAATTTGGCATATTTCACTAATGATGCACTCTGGCAGCAATACGTTCTTTGTTCTCCCTTTCTTGAAAGGGCATTAAATTAGTGAATCAGCCGTAACTGCATTTCTTGTCAGTATGCCACAACCTTAGTGCCCTTTCAATTGTGCAGGAACCTTTGAAGTATATTATTTAGCTTCAGTGCTGAGTTTGAAGGAAGCATGAAGTGTTTTTTCTAGACTTTAGCACTGCCACTTGCTTGCACCTAGCAAATGCAAAGGTATTAGGAAACAGCTCTTCTCATATCACAGAATCACAGAATTTTCTAGGTTGGAAGAGACCTCAAGGTCATCGAGTCCAACCTCCAACCTAACGCTAACAGCCCTCCACTAAACCATATCCCTAAGCTCTACATCTAAACGTCTTTTGAAGACTTCCAGGGATGGTGACTCCACCATTTCCCTGGGCAGCCTGTTCCAGTGCCTCACAACCCTTTCAGTGAAGAAGTTCTTCCTAACATCTAACCTAAAACTCCCCTGGCTCAAATATGACCTCATATATTAAGAAATGCTAAGAAGAAACAACCTTTTCCCAGTGGGAAGGACTACCATGGCAGTTCTGATAGCAGAAATGGATTATCACTCCTTCATTTTCTATTCACATTTCAAATGTAGCAGTCACTGTAGCATCTAGGCATCAGTAAAAGAAATAGGAGGACTGAGACTAAAGAAGCTGATCTGAGCTGGGTTAAATACTACTTGCATTGGTGGCCTTGCAATTTTTGGTCCAAGAATTTGTTGGGAGAAAGGGGAAATTGTACCTTTTTTTTTTTTTAATATAATTTTTATTTTTTTTTTATACACCAAATATGAAGAAGGTACTTTGGGAAAATGTATACCCATAAATTTGGTAATTTTCAAGTTATGTATGTATTTCAATTCAAAGGAAAAAAAAATCTCAGGATCACAAGGAAACAGAATTACCATTCATACTTTAGTATTTCTTAGTGAATCAGAGAGCAGTACCTTGAACCATGTATTTCCACTACACACTTATTAGAGAAATTTTAAGATGTGTTGTGGTTTCAGAATGTCTTCTGAAAACAGAGAGATCATTTAATTCAGAATAAATTGCTCTCTATAGGTACATTAAAGGAGGCTGTAGCGAGGTGGGGATTGGTCTATTCTCCCATGTGCTGGCAACAGGATGAGGGGTAGTGGGCTAAAGTTGTGCCAGGGGAGGTTTAGTTTGGATATTAGGACAAACTTCTTTACCAAAAGGGTTGTTAGGCATTGGAATGGGCTGCCCAGGGAAGTGGTTGAGTCACCATCCCTGGAGGTCTTTAAAACACCTCCAGATGTAGAGCTTTATGATATGGTTTAGTGGAAGACAGATTAGCGTTTGGTCAAAGGTTGGACTAGGTTATCTTAGAGGTCTCTTCCAACCTAGATGATTCTGTGATTCTGTGAAATTTATAGTCAAGTAAAATCAGTTAAATTCCAAATGCCCTTCCAAAAGCTAGAATATAAAATGTAATAACATCATCTGATCAACCCATAGTCATCTGGGTGTCTCATGTGCTGGTGTTGGAGTTGCAAATAGCTGGATGCTGTGCTAGAGAGTCAGATTTTCGGTCCTCTCTTCTCACTCTCCAGATTGGTGTCTAAATCTGGGAGTCACTCCCACACCTCACATACAGAGTCTGCCTGGGACATGGTTGTTTATTAAAGGGAAAGCTGCCATTGCAGCTGCTCTGATGCAAATCATTCAGATCCTTGGCCTCATCCAGGTATACAACATCAAAGAGACTGAATTGTACTATGTGTTTACTGCCTTATTCCATGTATCCAGCACATGACAGTGACCTAGTAAGAACCCTGAAATCTTAGTATTTTGCATGTATGCAATGGACCAACATTGTTTGAGGAAAATAAATGAGGGCTCTTTCTTTTTAAGATCACCTTTCCTATCTGCCAAGAAGAAATGTTAAATTCTGTTATAATGAAACAGAAGTTAAACAAAGTCCTGCTTGGAAGATGATTATTTACTAAATACATTTTAGAGCAAGAGAATAGAACAAATATGACTCACATAGAGCAAACTTAAATCCTAGACTGGGATAAATACCTCAAAACTAAACCCCACTTTACAAAGCAACACAGGTTTGTAGGAGCCTTAGTTCCTTTGAGGATTTGGGCTTTTGAATCACTGAGAAGTTTAAAGATGTGCTGTAGGTGAAAGGAATACCAAGAGAATAATCTAAAGAATAAATTTGAAATACGGTCTGCATGTAGGAGCGTCTCTTCTTCTGACATGCGGAATTTCAGCTGCAGTCAGTGAAGTCACAGGTATGTGGGAAGATTGAAGAGCCATATAACACAGCAGCACTTCCCAGATGATTGGCAAAGTAGCCACTGTCACTTAAAAAATCAGTAGGCAAGGCCAAATAAACTCAATGGAGAGGGAGTTAAAATTCATCATCAGAAGAAAGGAAAAAGACAAAACAAACAAACAAATAAACACAAACCCAAAGTAAACCACTCTGGTAAGCCAGCTTGAAGGTAGCTAGCATCTGTGCAAAACATGGGATCTTGGAAAGGTCAGATGTTATTATCCAATGAAAAGTTAAAGGGCACTGAATAAAATGAATTAGTTGTTGCTGCAAAGCATCTAGACATTCTGGGAACAGAGCCAGTGTGAACAACAAATGATCAAACAAAAATAATGCTGAGATATCTGCTAGGCAAAAATGAGAATATTGCTGTATTACAGCATTCTTATATAGCTCAAACAACAACAAACAGCAGACCAATAGTTTGTAAATGCACAGTAATGATTTGTTTGCTTAAACTGAAAGGAGTTGTGACCTGATGAGATGTACCTCCGTCCCTTAAGGGAGGAAACCTTGCGTGCCATTTTTGCTTCTGCTCCAGACTTGCTGTGAGGAATCGTATATCCTCTTTCTGAAGCAGGCAGTAAAATAAAACATTGGAGTGCAGGGAACATCATCTTTTCACTGGCATCAGTCTGCAACATCTTACTCTTCAAAGTGTCACTGACTCACTGAAATGTTTTTTTTCCACCCCCTCAAGTTAGCCTTGTATCTCACATTGGTAGATTTCCCAGTTTGGGTTTGAATTATGACTCTGTTGCTGGAATATTGACCTTACATTGTTGGTTTCAAGGAGTTAAAGATTGTTCCCAAAACTTCAGCTTTTCCTATTGTAACCCGAAACACAGCACATTAGGCCAGATGAGCAGGGGGAACACTCTGGCAGGATGGACTGTTGACCAGGCTGTAAGAGGAACGTGTCCTTTCAGAGAGGAGCCTCACCAAATGAACCCTTGTCCCAGCCCTGCCTCATGTTGCTAGTCAGCAGGTCACATGTTTTATAAAGCTGCCAAAAGAGGTATGAAGAATAAAATTCTGTGGGAGCTTGTTGTAGGCCATCTTTACACAGCTAAACAGGTTTGGAGTTTATGGGATCACCCACCCTTAAGACCCAGTTATGGCTCCACCAACAGTTTGTAAATGCACAGTAATGATTTGTTTGCTTAGACTGGGAGTTTTAGCAGTTTCGGTTCTCAATGGACTGCAGTGGATTATTGCTCACACAGGAATCTCACGGCTCTTTCAGGGATAGACTTTGATATAGCTTGTTCAGTTCAGTGGAATTTTACACTAAATGCTTGGCTGGAGAGTGACTTTTTACATGGGCAGAAAGTGATGGGACAAGGGGGAATAGTTTAAAACTAAAAGAAAGGAGATTTAAATTAGATATGAGGAAGAAATTCTTCACTCAGAGGGTAGTGAGGCACTGGAACAGGTTGCCCCATCCCTGGAACTGTTCAAGGCCAGGCTGTATAGGGCTTTGAGCAATCTGGCCTAGTGCGAGATGTCTCTGCCCATGACAGGAGGTTGGATGTGGATGGACTTTAAGGTCCCTTCCAACCCAAACCATTTTATGATTCCTTGATATAAGTTATTAGTACATCATCCCATTGTCCCTACCAAGGTATCTCATTGTTTTGGAAGGAGGAGTGATATAGAGGAGGCCTGCTTTCAGCATCCTTTTTGCAGAAAGTATGGTATCTGATAACACACTTTAAAGCTTATTTCCTTTTCTGAAACTGCAGGAAACAGGGTCTAGCTATCTGAGAGAGTGAACAGTCAGTGTGGGAAGTGTTGATATGTTCAACTACTGCAATAAAGAGGTCATATATTTACCTAAGATAATATGTTAATCTGAGGTTCTATTAGACCTCAATTTTCAGGACATGCCTTACACTCGTTAATTTAATATTCATTTACATTTAGCAGCCTTAATGATTATGTAATTATATAGGTCGAGAAAACTAAAATAGCTTCATTCTCTGTTTTTTTTTTTTTCTTTTTCTTTTTTTTTCTTTTTTTTAATCTCTTTAGAGTACGCTCGGTTTGAGGCAAAAATCCATGACCTGCGTGAGCAGATGATGAATCACAGCATGAGTTCTGGGTCTGGCTCCCTGAGGACTAATCAGAAGAGGTCACTGTATGTCAGGTGAGTAGGGAGAGCTTTCTCCTGGGAATATGTCACCAGCTACCTGGTCTGTGCCTGACTTTTGTGTTTCGGGTTCAGCTGGGTGGTGAAAGAACTTTGAGGAACTGAACTGAATTGAATTGAGAAATGCATCAATCTTACAAGCACAGCATCATTAATGTGAAAATTGGATAAGGCCCTATTGCTTAATCTCATCATTTCAAGCTGTTTTCAAAGAGCATTGTACTTTTATAGTGATTCGGCTTTATGAGATGAAGATTTCTTAGCAGTTGTCAGCTCTCTGATATCTGAGATTGATTTTGTGGTGTAGTGATGCAATGCGTTTCTGTGTGAGGCCTTGCCCAGACATAGAACGATTGTTCTTATAAAGAGCAATTTTTCCGCAAGACATTCTCACAAAACAAAGACTATTGTATGCTATTCTAAATATGTGACAGTCTGCTGCTCTCCTCTTTCACGTGTACCCTTTATCAGTCCACACTGCAAAAAATTTACCATCTACCTAGCAAGACCAAATATGCAAATGAGACCCTAAACAAGCAAATGTAGGTAGCTTAAATGGGGTAGTGAATAGCATAAAAACTGCCAAACTGTAATCCAGGTGTAGTAGTGGACTGCTACAAGTTTTGCTTGGACTATGTTTGCTTGAACTGTCTATTGCCATAGTCATTGTTGGCTGTGAGACTGGAAGTCACCCAATTGGTCCTAGCAAAGTTCTTGCTGTCACTCATGCCTTTTGGGACTTTGGGAGACTATTGGACTCTGTGCCAAATATCTTAATAGTCTTAATAATTATGCTTCTCTAGGCTTCTAATTTTTACTTTTTTTTTTTTTTTCCTCATGCTCAGCATATCATTTGAAATTCCTGACAATCATGAAGTAGAGAGAAGCAATTTGTCAGCCTCCAGGCAGTGATAATTATTCATGGGGGAGCTAATTCAGGTGATAACATTGCAGAGATCCAATTAAGGCTAAATTCTCCATTTTGTCATTGTGCCCTCAGTGTGAAGGGATAAGGTAACGCAGAAGGAAGGAAAAAAAATGTTAGCACTGATGGTCTTATTCTAGTGGACAGCAACCACATTAAATACTAATTGGTACTGTTACCAGAAAGGGCAAAGACTAAAATGCCATTACCAGGGGACTATTGGACAAAATCAGGTTGGAAGCATCATGCAGTGGATATTTTATGGACCCAGCAATGAGTGACTTTGTAGTTAAGAGTTCTGGTCAACTCCTTGAAATTGCATTTTTAGAAAAGCTACAGTCATTGGGCATATAGGTACAAATCCAAGCTTATTTTGCTTTGAGGTAAGCTGGAACTCAAAATGTGAGGAAGAACAGTGCAAGAAATCAAAGCCAGCAACCACAAGTCAATTCAAGTGTATATATAAGTGTCTAATGCGGGATCCTGAATAACTTACTGGTTTGAGCTGCAGCAAAGCTCAATTACGCCTGTATCAGCATCGACCTGGTAAACCCTGCTGAGAACCAGGGCTTATTATCTTGCACACGGAGCCAAGCTAATAAATTTCTGCTGCATCTGGAGTAGCCTGGTTCCTCTGTACAGTGTTGCTCTGTGTGAACTGATGAGCCTGGCTTTTTGCTAGTTCATGAATTCTGGACGTGGTCTGTCTCACTAAGCTGATATGCCCTGGTGCTTCACTGCAGGAATCTTTGATGTCTTAGCCACATATCTAAATATCTCTTCCCAAACCATAAATGTAAAATCTGTTCTTTTATTCCAGACTTGTTCCAAAAAAAAGAAAAAAAAAAAAATCCCGAAACCTCTCAAGCAGAAAACCTCAAAAGCCTTAGTCTTTTATTAACATGAATTCGTGCAGTCAAACCTACACAATTGGCTGTGTCCAACTCTGAGAAGTCTGCTTGAGAAGCTCTGTATTTTGCATATTATAATAATGTGTTTGTAGTGCAGCAGTGCCTGGAGCATTGTGCTAGGCACTGTTAGTTCAAATCATACACTAATTACAAAGGTACCTTATGTCTACATTAAGCACTGTGGAAAAAAAAAAATGTGGGTTGGGAAATGTGCTTGTTTTCTGAGATTGAAATTTTTAGGGCATTTTATGTGTAAACACTTTACAGCTAGTAAGCTCTGTAAAAAGTCTAGGATTGACCATATTTTGGTATTCTTACAATCCGTGACACTTCTATTTGAGTCTATTATTCTGGGCAGCGTCTGCAAAAGATATGTTGCAAATCTGTAGCTGTAAAGCCAAGTCAAGTTTGCTGTTTTCCCCTCTTTGGTATTTAGTGATTTTCCTGTCCTTCACTGAACACGAGCATAGTCATTTTTAGCCAGAGAGTTTAATCAAAGCAAATTCCAGTGCAAGGAAATAAAATCAAGTTCTATATAAGTTGTAACAACTGAAAATGCATATAATAATCTGCTCATTGTAAAGCCAAAAGAAAAGAGGGTGAGAAAAACCAAAGCTCTGTGAGGAGATTTCCCAGTGGATGCAGGGCTTATTAAGTGCAGGTTTTTCTTACTCACGATCTCTGATTTCCCCCACTCCCACCATCCTCTGGCATAAGCTGTTGTAGGAAAACCCATCTCAGTGTGCAGCCACCTTCCATCAGTCTCACTGCTGTCTCAGAGTCCTCTTCAAAAAAGTGACATGCCAATAAAATAATTTTATATCCAGCATTTTGTTTGCTTGCTTTCCATTATGCAAACAACATCTTCACAGTGTTCATTATGTTTCCCCTAACTTTTAATGACCAGAGCATACTTCTATGTCTTAGCTAGTCACTCTGAGGCTCTCTTTAGATGGAAAGAGAAGGACACCTCCAGGGAGGGAACCTGCATGCATCTTATTCATCTATCCTGTTCTAGACATCTACTTTAGAATTATTCTCTCCACAAAACTGTATGTTTCTAAATCTGTATCTAGGGGGCAATCCAGCCCCCTACTGTAACAGCACAGTAGTTTTAATTAAGATATATTAAAGTAGTTATATTAAATGAAGTGAGGTGAGAACTTAATGTGGAAATAATGGTTTGAATATAGGACTAGAACAAGTTGGAGGAAAGCAATTAAAAGTCACATTTAAGCAATGTATATACTACATCAGGAAAACAATTGACAATGATTTATTCAGGATAAATTTTGTAGCTCTGACATGGTCTTTTTTTCTGTGCATAATTTTGTGTTTCTTATTTATTTATTTATTTATTTCAGTCTGTTGTAAGACTTTCTGATGCCTCCTAGAATATTTTCCATGAATTTCCATGAATTCTAAAAACATTTTTTCAATACTTACTGGTCCTTTTGTATCGTAACCTATGGCTCTGGGATGTTTTCAGAAAGGTCACACCACTGACGGCAAAGTATTCAGAGACTTCAGGGAAGGACTGAGCAGTGGGACATGCTGTTAACTCATTTAAGAGCTCATATGCTCTTTGCCAATCTCTCCAATTAGGAAAAAAAAAAATAAATGAGAGAACGCATATGAAAAATAGCAAATTCTGTTATTTAGAATACATTTGTTACTGATGTTAAATGAATTTAATCTGAATTCAATAACTGAAATGAGAGGCTAAAAACTTCCACTACTATTCTTTTCAGTTCAATGGGATTCATCTGTCAGCTCATGATTAATGAGGAAAGGAAACAAACCTTTCACCAGCTAAGTGCTGTGCTGTGCTATATACACACATAGTTTTTTTTAGTATTACACATGCAAATTTTTATCTTCCTTTTCTGTGTATGTACTCAAGCTTTTAAAATCTGCTCTTCTAGAACTATATGTTTGGTTGTTTTGAAATAGATATGTGCTTTCCTTTGTCCTTGTAGATCCAGATCCATAGCTGAATTTTTCAGATAGCTTGTGATAACTCTTAGGAAATGCTAGATGACATTATTTACTGTAAAGACATGACAGCCTTTTGAAGGTGTTGTGGTTTAACCCAGCAGGCAGCTAAGCACTACACAGCCATTTGCTCACACCCACCTCAACCCCACAATGGGATTGTGGAGAGAATCACAAAAAAGGGTAAAACTCCTGGTTGAGATAAACACAGTTTAATAGGATGTAAAAGGAAGGGAAATAATAATTATGATAAAAGGATATACAAAACAAGTGATGTACAATGCATTGCTCATCACCCACTGACCAATGCCCAACCAGACACCCAACAGCAGTCGCCCCCCTGGTCAACTACCCTCATATTTATTGTTCATCATGACACTACATGGTACGAGGCACCCCTGTGGCCAGTCTGGGTCAGCTCCTGGCTGTGACCCCTCCCAGCTCCTTGTGCACCCCCAGTACCTCACTGGCAGGGCAGCACCAGAAGGTGAATGTCCTTGGCTCTATGCAAGCACTGCTGTATGACAGCTAAACATTAGCGCATTATTCTCATCCTAAACACAAAGCACAGCACCATACCAGCTATCAGGAAGTAAATTAACTCTATCCCAGCCAAAACCAAAGACAGAAGAGTTAAGCATTATGGAAGTACTGTACTTTACATAAAGTTTAGTGAATGCAAGCAGCCATTGAAACTTTAGTATAAAATTATACAGCTTTGGAGGAAACTGAGAGCTTAAGCATGATGAAGGGTTTTTGTTCAGTTGATTTATTAGTTTCCTTCAGAACTTAAAGTACTTATGCTAGATCTCTGAGCATAAAAATAGATACTTCAGTAATGCATATTTTATTGCTGCTGGATTTACAGAGGAAAGGATTTCAAGGACTCACCTGGCATCCAAGAACTGCTTTCTTAAGTTGTGTTGTTGATTTACAGATGAAAAAAAACAACAAATAAGTTTAGAATGAACAGCCACAGTGCCTTTTAATCTTCATTCAAACTAGACAGCTTCTGAAATAATGTCTGTAATTAAAAATTCCAATGAGCCAAAGCCACAAACAGGTGCTTTGATGTTGCTATCACTCAGAAGTAACAACTCAAAAAATTTATAGACACCCCAGTCCCTCCACTGTTATTTTACTGTTTAAAATCTGTTTTATATCATCAGTGACTAAAAATCAGTGCACCTAATCATGGCTACTTCTTGTCTTATATTGACAGACTGATCAAGATCACTGAAATGCAGATATTTCAACTTCAGCACTACTTTGAAATATAGCAGTTCAATGCAAGTTGTACACTTAGGTGTAAAGGTGGGTGTGGAAATCAGAGCTGGGACAGGAGTGGATCCAGATGTAATTTTGGTAGCTGGAATTTCTCCTAGCTGGAATTAATGCTAAACCTTTTGTAGCTTTGATAGGAATGTGCTGTACAAACACAAAACATTATGTGTTAAAAATGATTGTGTTCTGGTTCATTTCCATTGAGCCCTAAGGAACAGAATCTGAAGATTTGCCATAGCAACTTAGCAACAGCTGAAAGGAAGTCAAGGCTGAGACACGTTGGGATGTTTACTCCAATTTCCAACTTCCAATTTCCAGCACAATAAATTCTCCATTAGGTCTTAGACACCTTTATGTGCATTTCCTGAGCTTCTTAGAAATCAGCATGATGCTGTATAGCTTCAAGAGACTTGATTACCAACAAATTACAGAAATTCTGTCTTCGGAACTTTGCAGAGTTATAACTGAAGACTTTGGCTGAAGCAGTTTGTGAAGATCGCATGTGGTATGCGGGTCTGTTTTTATGTAATGTCTGTTACAGACACCCTTCAATCTCCCTGTCAGTTTGGAGACAGTGAACCCCCATAGGCCACTGAGCATCAGATCAAGGTTCCATGGGCTAAACTCTCCTGGGAGCCCTGCACAGCAGGTTGTGATAAGAGCAGCCTGACATGAACATGATAAATGCAAGCTGTGGAGACATCCTGGTGGTGAAATCTGAACTCATGACAATATCAGCATGGGTGATAAAAAGCTCTACTCTGTAGATTTAGAAGGAGAAATCTGAAAAAGACATAGTTTATTTTTCTTTTCTTTTTTTTTTTTTTTTTTTTTGGAAGGAGTTAGTGAGGGAAACAGCAGAGGTGTGAAATGGTCACACCTATCTACTGCAAGGAGACATAATATATATAAATATCTATACAGAGATAAGTTAGTGTTAAATACGCTATAACCACATGGTCTTCATTTAAGCTAGTTTCTTAGTCTCTCTCTAGAGTCAGTGGAATGCTTTTGGCACTTTCAGAGTACAATTCATCTCATTCGGAAGTAGACATCTAAAATTACTCAGGTGAATCATGCCCCAAAAATGTCTGTTTCTCACAGTTGAGTGGAAGGAGCCTCAGGTGATTAGCTGAGTTGTAAACATCTATATTACAGTCACTTAAAGTTGTGAGATCTGAGCCACAGCCACATGGGCACATGCAGACACATACATGCATGCACATTGTGCATATGTGTACCTCGTAGAAGCCATAAAATCAGGCTCTATGGCTTTTTGTTCTATGACTTTTTCTGCTGTGCGAGTAAGTCACTGAGACATAGCTTTGAAAGTAGTCTGGTTTGTTCTACATGTTCTTATCCCCCAGAATTCTGTCTATATTCATTTGCGACTTTCATTAGTGCTGTTGAGAGTGTTTGATGATAGACCCAAGTTCAGTGCATGGTCCTCAAGCTGTGTGAGTTTACAATTCATAAAATTTGGAGTGGACTCATAAGGACCATTGTCCACCAGTGGCACCACCCTGCACATCTCAGGCTTCAGAACACTGTAGGTCAGGCTAAATTTCTGGAGACTACATGTGAGTTTGGCACCTTGGTATTATTGTTTGCTTTTAAGAGATAAATAGCTAGAGCTTCCAGTGCTGTGCCTGTACTTGAATGGCATGACAGAAACTATTAGAATTCTCTTTATTGAAAGGTAAGTGAGGGGAATTGAAATTTTAGTACAGTTTGTTTACTTACCTTGGATTACTCTTAGGCAACTGAGTTGTCCAAATGGTAGCAGAAAGCAGAAAACTGCATTTGGAAAATCTATGCTAAATGGCATAGTACAGAAAGATGGGTTTTCTGATGGTCTTTAGCAGACATGTTTGGAAATGGCCAGATAGCTACACACAAAACCTACACTTGTGAATGCGTTGTTGCACTTGAAATGCCATTTCAGACTGGAAAATTGAAACCCAATAGGGGAGTTACTCATTTCATATGTGCTGGTTTAGTATGAGTTTCTTAATATTCAATTACTGCATTTTAGCTGTTCTTTCTCTAAATATAGGGTTTTCAGATCTTGCCATCAGCAGTGAGCATTTTCGCTGGTTTCAGTGAGCAATGCTCAGAGTCAGAACCAAGGAGATCGTGCAAACGTCTGTTTTTCAAAGCATGGAGGGTCACCCTGCATGCTTGAGAGACTGTAGAATCACAGAATAATTTGGTTTGGAAGGGACCTTAAAACCCACCCAGTTCCAACTCCCCTGCCATGGGCAGAGACACCTCCCACCAGCCCAAACTGACAAAAGCCCCATCCAGCCTGGCCTTGAACACCTCCAGGGGTGGGGCATCTACAACCTCTATGGACAACCTGTTTCAGTGCCTCACCACTCTTACGGTGAAGAATTTCATCCTAACATCTATTCTCAATCTCTCCTCTTCTAGTTCAAAACAATTCCCCTTTGTCCTGTCATTATCCGCCTGAGTGAAAAGTCACTTTCACTTTTTTTTTATAAGCCCCCTTTAAGTATTGAAAGGCTTCAATGAAGTCTCTCTGGAGCCTTCTCTTCTTCAGACTGAACCACCAGCTCTCTCAGCCTTTCTTCACAGGAGAGGTGCTCCAGCCCCCTGATCACCCTTGTGGCCCACCTCTGGACCCACTCTAACAGGTCCACATCCTTCCTATGCTGGGTGCCCCAGAGCTGAATGCAGCACTCCAGGTGGGGCCTCACAAGGGCAGAGCAGAAGGGGGTAATCACCACCCTCCACCTGCTGGCCACTCCTCTGTTGATGCAGCCCAGGACGCAGTTGGTCCTCTGGGTTGCGAGCATGCACTGCTGGCTCATGTCGAGCTTTTCATCCACCAGAACCCCCAAGTCCTTCTCTGCAGGGCTGTCTCAATGAGCTTTTCTCCCAGTCTGTACTCATGTCCAGGACTCTCCCAGCCCAGGTGCAGCACCTCGCACTTGGCCTTGTTAAACCTCATTAGGTTCACATGGGCCCGCTTCTTCAGCCTGTCCAGGTCCCTTTGGACAGCATCCCTTTCTTATGTTGTATTGACTTCACCACTCAGCTTGGCATCTTCTGCAAACTTGCTAAGGGTGCACTTGATCCCAATGTCTATGTTGTTGATAAAGATACTCAACAGTACCAGTCCCAAGATGGACTCCTGAGGGACACTGCTCATCACTGGCCTCCACTTGGACATAGAGCCAATGATCCTTTCCCAAGGTGGATGTTCACGAGCTGAAGCAGTGAAATTGAATAATTATTTACTCAGCTCTTTATAGATTATCAGAGGAGCTGAGGAGCAGAGAAAAATGAAGGATAGGAAGATGAGGTCACCTGATTATACAACAGACAATACATTCAATACAGAGATTATTTACTATTTTTAAATTCATGTTTAGTATTTGGCTCACATAACCTATGTATAAAAATAAGTAGGAAAATGAGACCAAATCTAGTATTCAGCTATGTTTTCTTATGAACCTCAGACTGCTTATGGAGGATCACTGTTTCGGTGTTTACAAAAACTATGTTCCTCATCCCACAGCACTAAGTACAGACTTTTCACAAGATATATATATATATATATATAATCAACTAAAAATTGAGAACAAGGAATATCTACATTCAGGCTGATTTTACTGAGATGACCTCTCATGGATATCAGTGGGAGCTGTAGGCATTTTGCAGTTCTGTGAATTATGCCTATGAGATTTTCATAGATCCTTACTGAAGTGCCTGAACTAAGACACACAGCTACATTCACAGAATCACAAAATGTGTGAGGTTGGAAGGCATCTCTGGGTCCATCTGGTTGCACGCCTTCTCAAGCAGAGACACCCAGAGTAGGCTGCCCAGGACCACGTCCAGGTGGGTTTTGGAGGTCTCCAAGGAGGAGACTGCACAGCCTCTCCGGGCAGCCTGTGACTGTAAAGCCACCTACACTGTAAAGAAGTGCTTCCTGCTGTTCAGATATGTTTAGAGATTGTTATCACTCTCAGCTGAAAGATGGACATGAGAATTATTAATCATAGAGTATTCACTATTCAAAAGCCTTTAGGCTTATATCGTAATTGCATTTTGGTGCTAGAATAAGCCCTGAAATATGATGCTGTAAATATAAAAATATGCCTCACCTAAGTCCTAGGACTATGAAAATCAATGCATTTTATATATTGTCAGTTGAAACTAACACCCACCTTAAAAGCTTCTGTAGTTTTTCCTGACACTTACTATATTTCTTAGTATTTTGCAGTATTGATACTAATGAACAGTTAGGGAAAAATGAGGTCAGTTTGCAATTTTTAAAAATATTTCAGAGACAAAAAAAAAAAAAAAAAAGAAGAGGTTAATGGAGAGTGAAAAATGAATACGTAAACAAATCAGTCAAAACAGCCTTGCCTTGGCTTGACATCAGCTCTCGCCTTGGCTTGACATCAGCTCTCTCCTTCATATCTTCATGTTTATCAGACCTACTATGCTTAGGTAACTGGTGTGAAGTAAGCCCAGCTGATTCCTTCCTGAGATGTGGTCCTGCATCTCCAGTACTTCTCACCCACCAACTCACCCATGCTGTCTTCTCTGAAATTCAGGATGGTGTCTGGTGACCCCCAGTATCCCACATGAGGTCCCAGAGATACTGGGCGCCTGCAGGGTTATGTTGCTGCTGCTGCCCAGAGAGACCATGGATCACCTCAGATGAATGCACAATTCCTAGCTGTGGGGTAAACCAACAACCCAGAACACCTGTCACCAAGGGGTGATTCTCCAGTTGTGTCAAAAAAATGGATGAAAACCAGATTTATCTGTATGTGTTTGTGGCTATGCAAATCGTTAAACTCTTTGTGTTCAAAATTACAAGCTAATGCAAGTGGTACTGAGCACCTCGGAGGACTGAGACCCTTGTGAATAAACTGCAGCCTAAAGTAATCTCAGATAACAATCTCTTCTTAAAGCTCAGAATATAAAGCAGCTCCTTATCAAAGTGTTTCTTGTCTAATTCATCTTATCTTTACATTATCAGTAAAACTTGTTAGATGTGAAATAGCTGGTTGAGATCTGAAATCATGTCCTTAGTGCTGAATTATTAATACCTGCTGAAACAGCTTTTCTATTAGCAGCTTCAGTAGAAGTAAGTAGTACATACTTCTGGCCATTTCCCTTACTGTTCTGTTTCATAAGTGATTTAAATAATGTCCCAGAACAGGTAATGTGCTTGACATGCAATGTCTGCTCTAAAGAAGCAGCACACCTTTTTCTTTTCTTAAAAGCTCCTTTAATAGCTTTTCCTTGCACACGTATTATGATTTCCTGTTCCCTAGTGGGACTGCCTGCTTTCTGGTTTAGAACCTCATCCAGCAGGAAAGTGTCAGATAGAATCATTTCCAAGCCAGAAGATGATGATGAATAACTTAGCCATGTGTGGAAATAGGATTTGTTTGAAATTTCTATAACCAAGATAGTCACAGCTTCAGACAGCCTCGTTTCTAAGCAGAGACTCAGAAGATGATCCATCAGTGTCTGTGGCTTAAAATGGCTGAAAGTGAGTCAGCAAAACATGCATTTAAGCTTTGTCTGTTCTATTTGAAAAAGCTGTCTAATCCAACAAACATTTTCTTATGACATTTCCATGTCAACAGCTATAATAGGACACAATGGGTTTGTGCAGCTCTCAACTGGAAAAGTACATGACAGAAAGTTAGATCCTGAACGCAGAGAAGGAAACCAGTTGAAGAAAAAACTCATGGAACTACAGTGAAAAGTTGGAAATCTAAATATGTGCATTGGCACGCTACAGGTTAGCAGTGTCCAATGTGAGAGAAAGATATAAGATTGCTTGGCTCCTGTTAAAGAGTTCTTCACCTGAGCATCTTAAATGGAAGTTATAAAGATGCTCTAGCACAGGCTCTCCAAATTAGCTGCACTGGCAGAAAGCTGACAACAGTTTTGAAACAGAATATAACCCTGCTGAACAGAGCAGTGGGAATTCTCATTTGAAGAGCCTTCCAGTAAAGATAAATGAAGATAAAAAAAATTATCTTTATTTAAAGATAAATGATAAACTTTTGTCTCCCCACAAGGCAGTCCACCTCTGAGAAGGGAGCCCAACCAAGTTAAGTGATGAGGCTGAGGAGGAGATCAGTGGATTTTCCCAACCTTTTTATAGAGATATGAGAAATAGAAATGACTGTACTAACTACAGCAAGCCTGAAAAGGATTTGGAGAATTGCTTAGCAAATATGGGGATCACAGGGAGCTCTTCAATATCTCCATCTGGTCATTCCCTACTACCCCGTTTGCATCAGGGAACAAAGTCCTGCAGCAGGGAACAAAGACTGGGACCTCCCAGGCACCATTGACATTGCATTTTAGATGCAGATAGTCTGCAGTTTGCTCTAGGGGATGGTTGTATGGCAACAGTCAATAGTCCTGGCAGGTAGGATCTGATCCTCTCTAAATGCACCTTGGATTCAGAGCACACAGAGTAGAAAAATGTGTCAGAGATAAGCATAAATATATGTGTGTATATGTATTTGTGTTTGTGCATCTGCCTTCTGCAATGTCTCCAGATTTGCCTCTTATAGACACTGACTGGGCCACACTTCTCTTGTAAGTTCTTATCTAATTTGCTTTCATAGAAATGTAGCAAATAAAAGAAGACTATGAGCTGTTTGGTAAAATCTGCCAGATGCTTCTCACTAAATAAGAATTAAGATAATGAAAAATTCATAGGCTTTCCATAAATGCTACTTCTTTTTCTTATGTTTTTCAGCTGACCTCACAGACAATGCAATTCTTTCACCCAGTTTATTGTGCTGATATAGTTATCAATATGCCTGCTAGCACCACATAATATTTATTGCTATACAAACTACTGCCTACAGGGAAGGCAACAGTGTGTTGCTATCTCCACTCTCACATCTTCCTCCTAGTTGTTCAAAAGGGTCCTGGTGTGACAGGAAGCAGATGAAAGCTTTGTTAAAAGTTAGGATAGAAGCAGTTACTTGAGGGAATAGGAGAAATTTTTTATAGCCTCATATTTCTAGCCACCTAGATTTTAGTTATTCCAGTTTGAAATAGTTTTTACCTTAGGATGCTGATGATCATGGTAAGTGTGTCCTTTTGATTTCCAAGAAGTATCAATATTCTTTTCTTTCTGCGAACCAAAAAGGTCTGTAATTTTGCCTTTCAACAAGTGCTATCTCTGCAGCCACATTGTCTCTTCTTAATGTCTTTGAGGCACTTCAGAATCCAGGTAGAGGTTGCAGTGACTGGCTGTTGTAATTACTCCTTGCTGCTGAGACTCTAAGACAATTTCTGCTGATAAGTATCACAGGTTATCTGTCATGAATAGGAAGCCCAGCCTAATGACCATCAAGCCGTATCCTACCTCTCTGTTGCAGATGGTTCAAGATGTAGAGTCACACACAGTTCAGACCTTTTGTATGTTCCCCTCTGTATCCAGGCAGTTGGATTTGCGTTTGTCAAGATTTGTGGTACTTAAAATACTGAGAGAGCTCTTCTTGTATGAGAAGTAAAGTTTTGATTTGAAAAATGCCCATGTATTTCTGTAGAAGGAAGAAGACATCTACGTGAACTTATCTTGAAAACAGTTTAACAGAGACTGTAAACAGAATCAAAAACATTTTCAGTAGAAGTGTAGAGGCCATGGCAGAAGCAATGTTTCTAACATGATTCACAGATTCAAAATGCAATTTTCCCTTTCAGTATTATTTCAGTGGTGAGCTATTGCAACAAGAAGGCTCTGCTGCAGTGAGGCGATGTGAATGCAATATCCTGTGAGATGCCCCACAAAGTACATTCACCCTCAGAGTAATCCTGCTGTGGTGTCTCTTCCAGACATGATGGTACAGACAAATTTTTATGACATCCACCAGGAACTGGTTTAAGGCAGATAACTGGATGATTTTACCAGTTCAGTTCTTTCACATAGATTTGATTTCATTAAGCAAGTGCCTGAGAAATTATTTCAATATCTGAATGTGCATATGCAGCATATTTGCATAAGTCAGGAAGGATGACTTTTTATTATAGTTACTATGTTAATGTAATGATCTTTTATTTTCTTGATACTTTCAGGAATTTGTATTTTTTAGGTTATTTCTAGTTTTCTTTCATTCATATTGTTGTTTGCTGCTAAGATTCAGAAAGTGATTTAAAAGATCATTAGAAATATGGGGATTTAAAAAAAAAAATCCATCTTCAGTAATCAATGTCTGATTTTGTCTGTCCTTTACATGAGTATAGACAGTGATTCAGTTAGCAATACTCCCCTATAGTCTCCCTTTAAGAATATCACAGCTTCACAGCTATTGAAAAAGGCTGGATAAAATTCAGCAGATAGTTTTGCCCTGAAGGAGAATTTCAGCAGCTCTGGCTACAAGACTGTAGAAGGAAGGGGAAAAGAAAAAAAAAAAAAAGGAATATCAATCAGCAGACAAGATATTTTTCTTACTGAAGGTATGAAATAATAGGGACTTTGACTGAATTAATGACTTGAAAATTATTCAGATGAATGCAAGGACCATTGCTGAATTCAGGGTCTGGAAAACATGAGGTTGTTTTCCTCTTGGTAGAGTGTGAAATAGCTGTATGGTAGGTGCTTCTTAAGCTATTTTAGTTTCATTTTTTCTGTATCAGCATTCCAAAATCATCAGGCACTGGACCAGCATAAGAACATGCTCCTTTTTAGGGTGGGCAGTATGAAGAAGGGTTAAAGTTTCTTTTCCCTAAACTTTCCAACTGCTATCATTTTCTTTGGTTCATTGCAGCAGCCCTTGATTTACATTAGGATAAGAAAGAAAAATCCCTATTTGCTTAATGGGTTTTGAATTTTTAAGAAAGGATGCTTCAATTCAATTTGAATGCTACTTTAGGGAAATTTTATAAAAATATTAAGTTGCTTCAGTTCAGCTTTTTGTGTTCCATCATTTTTTTTTATTTTCTTTTGCCAGCTGCCTTGGCGTCTAAATATATTCCAGAAATATAGGGGACTTGAATGTGAAATGGGATTTTATTATATTTGGGAAGAGCAGACAGATAAGGATATGGAATAAGGAAATTATTCTAAAAGAGTATAATAAAAAGCAAGTAATAATTACGTCCTTTACAAGCAGCAGTAAACCATATCTGCAGCCAGTATAGCTAATGGTTAATGTAGTGTGAATCAAGGAGTAATACAATGTAACTCAGGCAAAAATTGTAGGGCTAATAAGAATTTTACCCAGAAAGATGGTGCTTGGAATTTCCCTGCATGTTTAAAGGACACAAAGAATTTTCAATCCTATCTGAGCTCTTTCTGAAATATCTAAGACCAAAAATACACAATTGTATTACAAGAGAGAGGTGGAGTGATGCTGAAGTACTATGATGAGTTGTTTGTTCATTGTAGGACACCTACTTTTAGCTATTGGAGATAAAATAGAGTTTGAATACATTGTGTAAGAGTCTTTCAGTTACAGGACACTGAAGTTTGAGGTCAAAATTTATCTGAAATTTCTGAATTAGATATGTGAGAAGAGTTTGGGTTTTTATCCTTTTTTATTGCCAACAAAAGGGAGGAAATACATGACTCACAAATCACTTTTTCTAATGGGATCAGAAGGGTACTTCTAATGCTTGAATTTCCAGTTAATGACCTTGGCCCTGGTTAAAGCTATTAGGTGTCATAAACAAGAAAATCACAACAGGTTTAAGAAAAGGATAATCCAGTCTCTCCCTTCCTTCTGTCTTATAACTAAGGTGCTGGAGCCACACAAGTCGTGAAGATATCATGTTGACTCAAATAAACTCCTTTGAAAACATACCACCACATCCTTTCCTTTGAATGTGTATCAAATGTCTGGCTTTTCATCCATTGCTGTTATGACAGGCTGAACAAACAAAAATAGAAATCTATGTAGTTTTAAATTCTCTTATTTCTCTGATGGGCTGCTGGTCTGGAAATGAGCTACAGTCCAAGATTATTGGCATGGGATCCATCTCAACACTTACTCTACAGGCATAGCCTTCTAAGTCAAGGACTTCCTCTATTCAACCAGTAAATAGGGAATACTTGTAATTGTGTCTTTGTTATATATCAAAAAGTCTATACCCACAAGAGAGGATCGGGATTGCTGAGATGTAGGTAAAAACAACACTTTTCTTCTTTGAGTATTGCTTGAAAGTAGACTTGCTAACATTCAGGTCAACTACTTCAGTAAGATTCTCTCTGAAAGATACTTATACCAGAAACATTACAGTCTTTTGAAGTCAAATACCAGAAATGTTTTTCATGATGTGTTCCCTCACCTCTGCTCACATGATAATAGGACTTTATAGGGTGAAGATAATTTAAGAAATCAGCTATGCAGAGTATTCCTGGAAAAATGAACCACCAACAGAAATATTTTAGTCTAATCAAAGCTGGTGAGGAATGCTTGTATGAAAATACAAATACTTTTGAAATAATCACAATGGTCTGAGACTTAAAAGATTATTCAGTATTTCTGTGAATGTTTTTTTCCCAGTGTGTGTACAGAGTGATCTAATCATCCCCAATTACATGAATAATTGAAACTTTATTTGAGCTGATTGACTAATTTTAGAATTTATTTCCTCATTTCTTAGCATTTTTCACTGATAAAAGCAGCCATCTACTAGGAAGGCTAAAGTTTCTACTGCCAATATTTTGTCTGACATAGATTTCCCTAACAGCTAATTAATTGGTAATTGTGATGAAGAAAATAAAAAATGAGTTGTTTATTTCCAGTTCTAGAATAGTTCTGGGTTGCTGTGTAATCATGCCCTGTAGAAGGGGGTTGTTCTTTATGTTTCTTGAATGCCCGTGAAATTGTATCTACTTCTTTAATGGAGGAAGAACCATTTAACTTCAGTGTATTTTCAATTGATAATGACCGTTGTTAAATAATCATGTTGGCTTCATTGATCCTGCTTCTCGGGAGAGAGAAGGGCTTGTGGTGATGAATCATGAATTAATAGATTTTTTGGATTCTTGGAAAAGTATGGAGGAGGGTTGGCAAAACTGCCACCTTGGAATTCCAGAGGGCAGACTTCGGCCTGTTTAGACTGGTTGACAGAGTCCCTTGGGTGGCAGTCCTGAAAGACAAAGTAGTCCAGGAAGGAAATCCTAAAGGTGCAGGTTGTTCCCATGTGCTGAAAGATGAGATGGTGGTAAAGAAGATCAGCCTGGCTAAACAGACAGCTTTGGATAGAACTTAGGAAAAAGAAAAAAAAAGGGGGGGAGGGTGGGGAGGAAGGAGGAGGAGGAGGGAAGGAAGAGCAAGAGTTTATGACCTTTGGAGAAAGGGGCAGGCCAGGAGGCCAGAAGGACTGCAAAGATGTTGTGAGGCAGTGAATGGAGAAAATCAGAAGGCCCAAAGCCCTACTTAACTTAATCTGGCTACTGCAGTTAAATACAATAAAAATTACTTCTATAAATACATTAGCAACAAAAGAAGGACTAAGGACAATCTCCATCCTTTCTTGGATAAGGAGGTTAGTGGTCCCAGGTGCAGAACTTAGGACTCGTCTTTGAGTAAACATTTTGGCTTTTTTTGAAGATGGGTACAACGTTTGCCACTTCCAGTCATCAGTAACATACTCTGATCTTCACAACCTTTAAAAGATGACAGAGGCCTGGTTGTGGCATTGATCAGTTCTCTCAGCCCCCTTGGATACAGCCCATCAAGTCTTGTGGGTGTGTATGGGTTGAGTTCAGTCCTTACCCACTGCTGGTCTTTCTTCTTCCTGAACACCATTTCCAAGAATAGCACCCAGTGACACCTTGTTGGTAAAGACTGAAACAAGGAAGGAATTGAGCCTTATCAGTGTCTCCTGTCACTAAATCACTTACCCCATTCAGCAATGGTCCCACATTTCCTTTGTTCAGCCTTTTAATGCCAATTCAGGTGTAGAAGCTCCTGTTGACCTTGACACCCCTGGCACGCCTCAACTCATGCTGAGCTTTGGCTTCCCTTGCACCATCCCCTGCTCCCACTCCTGTGTACTGTGTTATGTGCATTTAACACAGGGTGCTAGTAATTAAGCATCACACAGTGGCATCTGCCTCGTTGTTAAAATAAATTAAAAAAAAATCAAGTTGCATCTTTATTTTACTCATGTTGTATCTGTTCTCTATACATTGTTGTTTTCCTTCATGCCTTCTTTATACACTGATTGCTTATGATGTATACGTATGACCTGAAATGATTAATACCACTCTGTTCTGTTCTTGCTCTATTCATCTCTTTAAATGCTATATTTGGATGTTTTCTGGTCTCTGCATCCTTCTCTGTAGTATACCGCAGATACCTTGTGTAGATAACCATTAGTCCTTCGATGAATTACAGGCATCTTACTCATTAGTCTATTATCTAAGAGCTTATCAGTCACGGTATTCAGCTCTTCATTACTTCAATAGCTCAGCTGCAGTCATTACATTTCACATCTTTCAACACTTCAACCCTTGTTTTTGTGTATGTCTGGAACTTTGAGAGAAGTAGATGGGACTTTGGAAGTCTGGGACTCAGGCTGTAATGCACAAACCTAAAGGATGTTCCCTGTGATTATAGTTATAGGCATCTATTACTTCTGGGGGTTGAGTGAGAAGCACATTAGTGAGATTCCACTGTTCAATGCTTGTTCCCCTGAGCAGTGTTTTGAAATTATAGTCCATCCCATGATATGCATTTCCATTCCTAAAATCTAGTTGTGTATTTCACATGAATTTTTCTAGCTTAATTTGGATTTATTCCTTCCTGGCTGTCAGAAAGAATGGAATTACACTCCTCTGGAAGCATACTCCATTCATTTTTTCTCATCTTTCTATCCTTGCATCAATACACAAATAAAATAGCCTTTGAAAAAATGCACCTTTATCAATGACGTATTTGACTTTTCTAAGAATTCTGCTTAGCCAAATAATGTCACAATTCAGTGTGCTATAGTAAAAGCATCACAATAAATTTTCATCCATTCAGTAATGTGGCAGTTTTCTCAAATTTCATAAGACATCAGTTAAGTCGTAATTAAACCATCATGAATGCCTTCTACTTTCAATCTGTCCTCTTCTCAAACAAATCACCCCTCATAATTAATTGAGAGAAATGATGGAAACAGAACACTGTTAACTACTTGAATACATATTTCAACACCTAATACAACCATAAATATAATGCTTTTCCAACAGCATTCCTTTCAGAATCATGTTAACTGGAAATGAAGAAATGCTTAAATTATATCAAAGCATGGTAGCATGACAGTATCCATACTTTAATGTTCTGAGTTTTTCAGGCTCTCCCAGACCATTTGTAATAATGTAAATCTTTTCATTGCTGTCACATCACTCCTGCCTCATTTTAAATCCTATTCTCATCCTTTTCCTTATGCTGTGTAGGCAAAAGATAATCTCATTTTACTTGGTAAACCTCTAGGTTTTGTTTCTTAAAACTGAGGGATGAGCTCTTAATGACAGGAAGAAAAATATGTGAGCTCTAGATAATCCCATTTGTTGACAGTCTCTGAAGGAGGTTAATGCATTTTTGTAGGACTTTCCCAGTATTTGGTTTATTGTGTTTGCAGCTAACACTACTCCTTACCTCCTTTCTCTTATCTCTTTAGGGAAAGCCTATGAGACTTCTTTCCATGCCACCTTTTGTTAAGTGATGTATTGATTTATCTTCATTGATCTCACTGCACAGTGTTTAAGAAATTGATGTTGCCATTCAGCAACATGGCACACTCTTGTTCTTCCTCAAGTCAATACAAAATGGGTCAGACCTTGAATCACCCTTCTCCATACTGAATAGTTTTTGGTATCAGTCAAGGACAATAGACTGGTCAAAGTAGAGGATCCTTTTAAGTTTAGCAGCTTGTATTAAAAATAAGTAAATAAGTAAGTTATTGCTGATTGATGAGGGGAGAAGCTTGGAACTGACTTTGTTAAAAGCATTTTCCAAGGTAGCTTGTAGGAGTGAGCAGAGTGAAGATGCAGTGGCAGTGAACATAGCTGACTCCAATGTCACCCGTACTTCTAATGGAAGAAAATGCAACTTGCAAGCCATATTGTGAGCTACAGGAGCACAGCCTTAGCATCAAAGCATCTCATAAACAGATACATGGTCTACAGAGGGTGGTACAAGGTGCTTAACTTAGTCACGTAAATTCTGCATACAGTAAATGGAAATACCTTGTAGAGATTTCAGTTTTGATGTGGTAGGCAGAGGGTTTAGCTAGATACATCCTTAATGAAGCTCCTTTACAGAGCACAGCAACACCTTAGAGGTGGATTAGATTAAATCAGTCTGCCCTGGATTTAGCTCAGAGGAAAAATTGAATGCAGGCATATGCCTGAATTCTTATTCTTGCTGAAAACTTGGCTTTGGTCTCTGTATTAGGTATCAGCTCTTCCGGGAGCTTAAGATCAAAGTTGTACAAGAGAGGACAGGCTCTCAACTACTTGCAAGGCAGCAATCTCTGCTTAAAATGTAAGAGGAAGAGATGGTGGTGATGATGGTATTCTTACATTTTGCAAAATATCCTGGCAGGTGCATGTCCTTTTCCCCATATTATTGCTGTTTCAGTCAAAGTCTGCCTAGAACCACTGACAACAACCAGGATAGCACATTGGCAGCTGAATCCCAAGAAGTTCTCACCAACTTCTTTGAAAAATGTCTTTGTTTGTTTGTTTGTTTTCCACAAATGACAGTCTTGTGAACCTTCACTTTATGAAAATGAGAGTGTTCTGTCTTTGAATCCCTTCAGTCTGCTGAGAGAACTGAATTTATATCTGCTCAGTCAATGGATCAGGAAAACCTTGAATCTCCCATACCCAAGCGAGTCTCTAAACACTAGTCTGCTAGGAAAAGGTAAATATCACAGCTGCATTTTTGAATGGAAATAGTCTTTTTTTTTTTTTTTTTTTTTTTTCCCTGCATTCAACTTTGTATATGCTTTTTGAAGCATGTTCACAGCATAGTAAGATTGAGCCCTGCAGGGATTAAGTGCGGCTTGGATATTTCTCTGCCTTAAATGTGAATTCCATAAATGCTTAAATGAGAGAGAGAGAGAAAGAGAGAGAAGAGAGAGAGAGAGAGAGAGAGATACTGGGTCTACTAAAGGTAGTAGGAACTCTGATTTTTTCAGGAAGACATTGGTGCTTAAAATCCATCTAAGTCTATTTTAGGCATCAAAACCAGTCAGTCTGAATCTTACTCTCAGCTTTGACTAACTAAAAGTGTCCAGAAAGTTTTGTCATAGTCTGTATTCAGTACTCTTTTACCCTGTTGAACTTGAAAGAGGTAACATTAGAAATGGCTGTGATTTTCAGGATCATCTGAAGCTTTCTGAATAGCAATCATCAAGAAACTCCAAGGCAATTACAATCACAATCAAATCTATATCTAAAACAAACCACATGCCAGCCTGGATTTTCATGGGGTTGTATAGTCTCAGAGCTGCCATTTTCTCCCGAAGAAACCATTAAACTAACAAGCCATTTTAAAGACAATATCAATGATTAGCAAAAAAAATATCATAGTTGATTTGTGAGCCACAATCTTTTTCATGAATTCATTTCACTCCAAAATGGGAGTTCCAGCTGCTGAAATGTGTTATGTTGGACATAGCTTTATCTCACCACAAAATTATATGGTTTCTTAAAATATGTTACTGTGGCACAATTCTTTGGTTATGACTATATAATCCAGATAATCTCACAGGCCAGTTTGCACTCAGAGCCTTGATTGCTCACACCATACTGCTAATTTACTCCCAAACTCTCTTTTGGAGCAAAGTACCTGGTTGCCTCCAAGACCAAATATGGATATGTTATTTTAGGACATTTCACTCCAGAGATTTCTCTAGGCAGTATGGATAAGACATCCCTGCATTTGTTTGTCTTTGTATGCCACAGTCCTGCAACCCTATCCTAGCAGGCTTCCAATCTCAGAGATCCCTATATGCTCTCACACCCTCCATGTTCAGGACGTGAAATGCTATTCTGGTTATCATGCTATAAAACACAGTCTGTGAAGCTACAACATGCCATTAACATTACTTCAGTCACTTTGAACAGGAAGAATACAACATTCCTAAAATAATGGTCTCTAAAGGTCATAGGATGTGACAGGGGCTCAAAGCAGACCTGATTCTAGTTCTAAGCAGTGTGGATGGTGTGCACTACGGGGGATTAGCCTTGAACAGTGAGGTTGCAAACCAGCTGGCAGTTTTAGACTCTGGTGTAGCTATGTCTAACTGCTTAGATGTAAAATAATACTAAGGCAAAGGCACAAGCATCTTTTTATAATTATCTTCCATTTAGAACAATATTCAGATTCAAAAAGATCTTCAAGACAAATGTCTCGGTCTAGGGAAGAATGGATAGATAGTGAAAGCATACATCCAGGTTATGCTGATTCAGAAATGTCAGGGTAAATTTTACATAGATGTCACAAATTATAAGAGCTTCCATCTACCAGTACAATTATTGCACATACTCCCAGTGCTTTCTGTTTAAGCTCTGGTTTTGTGAGGACCACTTTCATGGCATTTGAAGTAAAGAAGTTCTGTTGTTTCTGATCTTGCCTCTCTTTAAAATTCTGCAGACCTTGCAAAAGACCCAGCTGTTGCTTTAAAATGCAGATAAGGGGGACACTATGCCATTTGCGGGTGCTGTCATTACAGACCCATGTTACTGTTGTCTGTTAGCTAGAAGTTAATCACTTCATTTTTTACCCTGTCAATCATTTAGCAACATACAAGAACAAAGATATCTTTAGGAAACAGTGGCATCTTTTTTCTCCAAGGCAGTTTTTGTATGAACATTATGAGAATATTTCTCTTATTTAGTTTATTATGAGGTGCAAACATACAAACATATTTCTTAAAAATTTTCTTTAGATATTGCTGCTTCAGCTTTTACTTGACATCCAATTTAATAGTTTATTTTCTCTGAAAATGCAAATGTTTTGACTAATGAGGTTTGAGAGACAGTTTCCGGGAAATTACCCTTCTACTCATGTTTTTTACCCAAAGGCAAAAGGAACTAGATTTGTAGTAGAAGATTCTCACTAAAACTGAGGAATAATTGGATTAACTGCATAAAGAAATATGGTGCTATATGAGGACACTGCATGTATTCAATAGTATGATTAAAATATGAATATTACTATGCTAGGTTTGAAAGATGTGCAGTTGCTATCTTGCAAACCTGAACATATATAGGTACTTTTAAAAATATCACATTTTGTATTTTACCAGTAAAATTCTGTAAAAATAAATTCATAGATTTTCATGAAAACAATGAATCGGTCAAAAAAAAAAAAAAAGTGTTTAGGGAAGATTGTTCAACGCCCTTAAATCTTCAGTGGGTTTTTAATCCTCGTATTCAGTTCAATTGTGAACTGATACTCAATACTGGAAAACCCAATGATTCCCTGAAATAATATTCAATAAATTAATTTCAACTATTTTGATTTATAAACCTTAATAACTATGCCAAGATTTTAAAATCAGAATCATCCTTTTTTACATAGCTACCAGAAGAAAGAAAAGGGAATGGTCTTATCTAAAATAAATGTTTAGATAAGAACAGTCATGTCTGTCTCTTAATTAGGACTTTTCATAGCTCGAAGCTTTCTCAGACAGAAAGACTATGTAAAGAAGCAGAGATATGTACAGTAAGTTACATAGCATGGAGAAAATAGTTAGCCTTAGAAGTGAGTCCCAGCTTTTTTCTGGGTCCCACTCTAATGCAGTGTTTATGGGCAGCTGCATCAACTATGTACAACTGTGTACAAGCTGAAATGGAGTTTCAGCTTGAATTCCTTAGTTGGTTTCCACAGCTAGGGCAGGACATAAACATAAAAATTGTCTTTCAAGCTGGTCGTCATGAGCCAAATGACTATTTTTTCAGGTTATACAGATCAAAAACCAAATCCCAATGGTGCATGGTGAACACATGAAGGTGAACATGACCACCAATTTTGGCTGGACTTCAGGTCCTTCACACCCATTATTCTGTGTCTAATAGTATCTGATAGCCAATGCTCTGAAACTATAAAATTACCACTTGATGTTTTTTTCTTCTTTTGGAAGATTTTTTTTACGTCCATTTAATTTTTCAACCTCTGCTACATCCACTGCTTAATTAGGTCTTGAATAATATTTCTTAGTAGTTAAATTGATACCTTAAATTTCTTGTTTTGTGAGAACAGTGAACACCAATATTCTCCTCTTCCCTCAAATTCATAATTTCTTAACTTCTATCACAGTCTTTAAAAAGGTCATATTTTTAAAGTTGAGAAGTCCTCATCTGTATAATTTATTTCTGTGAGAAGATTATCCTTATGGGCCTCTCTGTTCCATTTGGCAGATCCTCTTCAGAATGAGGGGATCTGGTAGTACCAGAGTGGGGGTATCCTTGTATGGTGGTATAATAACAATGATTTCTGTTTGGTTCTTTATTCATTTCTTCAAAACTCTAGGAACAAATTTGCCTTTTTCATGACTGCCAAGCATTGAATTCATGTTTTCCTAGAATAATACACAAAGTTTCCAACATTTCTTCTCCTGGGAGTAATTGTTGAGCTAGTGAACATCAGTATGAATATTTATCAAAGACCATGGGTATTCACCATGTCTAACTTTGTATGTATTAATGTTGAATTTCATCAAGTATTTTATCACCCACTTATTTGATATTTTGACATCCTTTTGTAAGTCTTCTTGGTCAGTTTTTGGGTTTGCTACCCTTGATACGTGTTTTCGGTAACTATTATTGCTTCATTTTTTGCTACCTTTTCTAGATCACTAATGGGAACAATTAAGAAGTTAGTTATAAGCTTTCTGGAAATCCAGGTTTACTATGTCAGCTGGAAACTCCTAATCCATGGATTTCTACCAAGTCTTTAAAGAAATTGAGTAGATCTTCCTGCTACTCAACTTAGACTTGATCTATTTGTGGTCTCCCTTTAAAAAACTGGCTTTTCATTTTACATTTCCTCATGTTCGAGTCATTCATATTGTCCTCATGATTTATTGCAATTCACTTTATAGATTTGTTATTAAACGTTGTCTACTGACACATCAAGTGCAGATGGCTCCATTGATTTGACAGATCTGAAAGGCTCTTTTGTGGGTTCATCCTTAAGCTCATCCTGAAGTTGATTGTAAATAATTCATTTAGCTTTATTGCCATGGCCTTTTCTTTCCTGAGCTTTCTTATTACACCCCAATGCCCCATGTAATTGATATGTAGTATCTGAATGCTGCACAATCTTTACTGTACTAAAGTCCACCACTAAACCATACTACTAAGTTCCACATCTGCACATTTCTTGAAGACCTCCAGGGATGATGATTCAACCACATAACTGGGCAGCCTATTTAACACAACCTAGCATTTTTTACTTTATAACAGGTTTCAGGTTGCTGAAATAATCCTAATCATGAAACAAAGGCTTCTATCAAGGAGACACTAGGTAGATCTGGTCAAAAATTATCTGATACAGTTTTGGGACTGACACATACAAAGGATCTCTGTGGCTCGGCAGTAGCTTTCCCAGATCTTTGGGATGTCTAGCAGCCTGTGGGTTGCCTGTGCAACATCCTAGGTGCTGGGAATTGCTCTTCCCAAGGACTGACAGGTGAGGGCCATTAGCTCACTAACTCTCAGAACAAACTGTCTGCAAACTGAAGACTTTGTCCTAATTCTCCTAAACCAGAAGTTCTCATAATTTATCACCTGCATATATTTCAAGTGTTTCATTTCTTTTTCCATCCAGATTGCTTTGTTCATTTTTTTAAACACTGAAAACTTTCCACATCCTTTCTCCTGTCAGCACCAATCCAAGTTGTGCAGGCAATTTCTATTTCCCACATTCTATACCTATTTTCCTCTATAAAAGTGACACCAATTTGTTTTTGCAGCTATCCTGGCTCAGCATAAAGGTCCATCTAGCCAAATTGTCCCTTCCTTAACAGTTGTTAGTAGCAGATGTTTAGGGAACATATAGGAACAGGGCACATATGGTCAGATACTCACCCTGCTGTATACCACAGCTTTCTCCAAAGAGAGCATCCTTCCTCAGCCTTTAAATCATCCACAAAATTGCAATGCTCTTTTCATATTGCAAGAGAACAAACATGAATTTCCTACAGTTTGTAAATGAAGTTACAAAATAATTTGCCCAGGCAAAAAAATCTTGTTGATGAATATTTCAATTAACTTTGTCCACATGAAGTGAAAGAAATATACATTTTCAGTCAGAGACATTTGTTTGTTCAATCTCTTGCTTGTTTGTTTTTCCATAGATCCCTGGGATATCAAAATAAAATTAAAAAATAAAAGAGAAAAAAAAAAAAAAAAAAAAAAAAAGAACTTGCTTTTGGGTCTCCATTCTGTTACTCTGTAGGACTCAAATAATTTTTGTAAAAGCAAACACTAAATGACAGTGTAATTTACACTGCAGGATTTTCTGACTAATGTGTAGATTCAATAGATGCTTACTTCTATTGAAATCACAAAGATTTCACCCTTTATGTTTAATTTACCCATCACAGGCATTGATGACATGGCCACTTTACCATACTCTCTTTATAATACTCTCCTTAAGTATTCTTATTTTCCAAAGCAGAGTCAACTTCAAAATGGCATTAAGTTGCTAAGAGCCTTATCCAGATGAGTTTTTAATATCTCTCTGGATTGCACAACCTCTATGCACCACTTATACTGACATTTACCATCCTCCTAGTGAGAATCTACCCTCTCTCACATGTTCAGATCAGCTCCACTAATGATCTCTGAGTAGGGTGACAGTGGGCTCTTAGTGGACTCTTAGTACCACAGGGCCTGTGACATCAGGGACTGCAGTTTTAGAACAGTTCTCATCATACATGTACTTACTATGGATTTCTCTACCAGGAGAATGGGATTTGCTCCTTCTTCCTACTGTGGAAGCAAGAGCTAACCTCATGCAGCTTCCTAAATGACAAGTGTGGTTTTGTTTTTTTGTTGGTGGTGTTTTTTTGTTTGTTTGTTTGTTTTGTTTTTGTTTTTCTTAGAAAGGACTTTCCTGCTTCAAAGTATGGAGGCCATCAGCACCATAGTAAGAGGACATTTTTGGATCAGCCATGGTGAAAATGCCACACAAAGACATGCAACAGAGTCTTTTTTTTTTTTCAGAGGGCATTATTCAATGGTTTATGAAAGAGAGGAAAGATGCCAGTAAGTGAGGGAGGGAGTTCGCTTATAGCTGCTGGAAACATAAGCTAGATTTTCATCATTCCTCTCTGTTTCCCGTTTCCTGCACACATAAATCTATCCTTAAGGTATATGAAGTTCTAGCTTCTGGCATGACAGAATTATTTGATTCAGACTTAAAAAGTAGTAGTAGTATATGGGGTTTACAAACTGAGTATTACATCCTAAAATGAGGATTCTTTTTTCTATTTTTTTAAAATAAATATGAAAGAAAATGTTTGCCTATAACAGAATCACAGAATCAAAGAATGGCTGAGGTTGGAAGAGACTTCTGAAGATTATGCCGTCCAACCCCCCTGCTGAGCTAAATCACCTAAAGCACATTGCACAGGATGGCATCCAGGCAGGTTTTGAATATCACCAGAGAAGGAGACTCCACAACCTCTCTGGGCAACCTGTTCCAGTGCTCTGTCACCTTCACAGTAACTAAGTGCCCTCTCATATTCAGCCAGAACCTCCTGTGCTTCAGTTTGTGCCCGTTGCCTCTCATACTGTCACTGGGCACAGCTGAAAAGAGACCAGCTCCATCCTCTCAACACCCTCCCCTCAGATATTTATACACATTGATGAATTCTCCCCTCAGTCTTCTCTTTTCCAGGCTAAACAGGCCCAATTCTCTCAGCCTGTTCTTGTATGACAGGTGCTCCAGTCCTCTAATCATCTTCATAGCCCTCCTCTGGACTTGCTCCAGTCCTTCTTGTACTGGGGAGCCCAGAAGTGGACACAATGCTCCCGGTGAGGCCTCACCAGGGCTGAGCAGAGGGGGAGGATCACCACCCTTGACCTGCTGGCAACACTCTACTGAGTGCACCGAAGGACCGAAGGATACTGTTGGCCTTCTCGGCCACCAGGGCACATTGCTGGCTCATGGTCAGCCTGCTGTCCGCCAGAACTCCCAGGTCTCTCTCTGCATAGCTGCTCTCCAGCAGGTCACCCCCAGCCTGTAGTGGTGATTGGGGGTCCCTAGTTGCAGGACCATATGAGCAACATTAGGAAAGCAACTGATCTGTGAATTGTTTTATATTACATACAAAGTATCATGCCACAGATAAGTCTCAATACATAACTCAAGGTTTGTGTAATCCCCTTGAAATTATTCAGATTACTTAAATGCTAAAGAAAATGATTTTTTTGCAGCTTGATATAAGAGAGTGCTATTATTATTACTTTGCCTAACTTAAGGACATGGCTTTTGATAAACTGCCCCCATTTAAAATTAATTGCTAAGTAGAAGTAGGGGTTAGTGGTAAATCTCTCTTCTGTAAAACAGAGAGGCTTAAAATCAAAGTAAGCTTAAACCAGTATAGGAGAAGAAAACAACTAATTTCTAGTAAGATTTCTTTTTATGTTTGTTTATTTTTTTTGTTGCCACAAGGCTCATTTTAAATAAAGATATTAAAAGGCAAGGTCCCAGTTCTGTAGCTTAGTGTCCTTGCATAAATCAAGAATCACACATAAACAAAATGAGGAAATGTCATTATGGACAAACCATCAAAACTCTGAGCCTCTTTCATGGCAGCAGAAAGAATGGCTTATTATTATTGGATAGTCCTAGCACCATCCAAGAGCAAGGAATCAAAGAGCTTCTGTCACTGCACCAGGCCTTCATCCTATCAGACTCAGAGCAGCTTAACACAAATTCTGTCAATCTTAAAGCTGCTTAGAGTAACATCTTCAAGGCAATTTAGCAATTCAGAGCTTAATCTTCATTGAAAGTCAACAAAACCTAGGCTCAGTTGTGTTTAAGTTACCTTTAAAAATGGGATGTAGGAGCTTCTGATGCTACCCTTAATCCTGCTGGGTTTTTAGTGCATGAGAGCCAGGGCTCCCAGGACAGGAAGTTTTGGGAAATGCAGTGGAGTGAGTGATGAGCTGCAAGGAGCTCAGTGCAGCATGGGCTTAATTTTATATTTAAAAGACAGAAGCTAAGAAGTTTAGCATCATCCCCTTGCAACTTTGTTTAATAACTGTTAAAGTACATATAGTTACTGTTAAATATTTTTGATAACAGTGGTTAATCAGCACTTCTTTCTTCAAAGTTCATAAACTTCAAAGTTTCTAAAGAGTATTGACAACCACACACAGAGTAAAACCACCAAACATAACATTAACAAGAAGAAATAATCATGGGGTTTTGACATTTAAGAGGTAGCACCAAAGACTATCATTATTTGCTCTTTTTCTTGGTTTATTTCTGCTTTTGAATATGCTGACATCATATTTTTAAGCCCATGAGAAGGGACTACTAATGAAAAGTGTATTTACAAAGTATTCATTTGACTTGAGAAAATGAGGTTTATAGAAAACATCATCTACCAGGAAAACCATGCAACCCAATCATATAGTAAACCTTACCGGGATAAACCTCTTTTGGATAGGTAAAGGATGACAGATAATAGCTCATAGAATCCACAGAATGGGCTGAGAAAATAGTACATCTCTTCTAATCACTCCTGCTCCTTCAGGCAAACTGTTATTTTTCTGTTATTTGTTTAGAAGGTCTTGGCTGAGTTCAGCTCTGGCCTTCAGCATTGTTCCATATCCATTGATTGTATAGGGTTATAGCTTCACAAACTGAAGCCTTTAGAGTTTTTATGTTTGGCCTTAAGAACCAGAGGTTATGTAGAGTTTCCTGACCTTTGTGCCATAAAAATATAGATTTAGTAGTCTTTGGTTGCATGTGGATCTTTAGAAAATCACCCTTCTTTAAAAGAGACAAAGTCAAAAACAGGAATGCACTGCATTGCTTCCTGTTGAAGTCAGTGTGCTAAAACAAAAAGGACTCTATCAGCAACCTCCCACTGATTGAGTAAATTCTTAATGAGCTCTTCAAGTTCTGGCCTAGAGACAAAAGGATATTATGATTTCTAAAATAGTTGCATCCTGCAGAGTTTATGGATTTAGCACATTTCTCCACATTTGTCAGGAGAATTAATCTCCATAATAATTTTGATCGGCTTTGTCAATCTATGTTGTAGTTCCCATATGCAGGTGACACCTCGTTATTTGAAAAGAACCAGACAGCTGATACAATAAAAATGCAAATTCAACTTCTGATTCTTTTGTTCTCAAAGGAGAACTTTCAAGTCACTAACCTGATTTCCTTTTATGATAAGATCACCCGTATGGTGGACCAAGGGAAAACAGCTGATGTGATTTTTTTGGACTTCAGCAAGGCTTTTGACACGGTTTCCCATAGGATCCTACTGGACAAAATGTCCACCATACAGCTAAATAAAAACATCATACGATGGGTGAGCAATTGGCTAACGGGCAGGGCCCAAAGGGTTATGGTAAATGGGGCTGCGTCAGGCTGGCGGGCGGTCACCAGTGGGGTCCCTCAAGACTCCATTTTAGGGCCGGTACTTTTCAATATTTTTATAAACGATCTGGATGTAGGAATAGAAGGTATTTTGAGCAAGTTTGCTGATGACACCAAACTTGGAGGAGTTGTGGACTCAAATGAGGGTGGAAAGGCCTTGCAGAGGGATCTGGATAGGTTGGAGAGCTGGGCGATCACCAACCGCATGAAGTTCAATAAGAGCAAGTGCCGGGTCCTGCACCTGGGACGGGGAAACCCTGGCTGCACATACAGACTGGGCGATGAGACGCTGGAGAGCAGCCTAGAAGAGAGGGATCTGGGGGTCGTGGTAGACAGCAAGTTGAATATGAGCCAGCAGTGTGCCCTGGCAGCCAGGAGGGCCAACCGTGTCCTGGGGTGCATCAAGCACGGCATTGCTAGTAGGTCAAGGGAGGTGATTGTCCCGCTCTACTCTGCGCTGGTGCGGCCTCACCTCGAGTACTGTGTGCAGTTCTGGGCACCACAGTATAAAAAGGACATGAAACTGTTGGAGAGTGTCCAGAGGAGGGCTACAAAGATGGCGAAAGGCCTGGAGGGGAAGACGTACGAAGAACGGCTGAGGTCACTGGGCCTGTTCAGCCTGGAGAAGAGGAGGCTGAGGGGAGACCTCATCACAGTCTACAACTTCCTCGTAAGGGGGTGTCGAGAGGCAGGAGACCTTTTCTCCATTAACACCAGTGACAGGACCCGCGGGAACGGGGTTAAGCTGAGGCAGGGGAAATTTAGGCTTGACATCAGGAGGGGGTTCTTCACAGAGACGGTGGTTGCACACTGGAACAGGCTCCCCAGGGAAGTGGTCACTGCACCGAGCCTGTCTGAATTTAAGAAGAGATTGGACTGTGCACTTAGTCACATGGTCTGAACTTTTGGGTAGACCTGTGCAGTGTCAAGAGTTGGACTTGATGATCCTTAAGGGTCCCTTCCAACTCAGGATATTCTATGATATTCTATGATAAGTCCAAGAGGAAGCCATTACTAAGAAGGAGCCATTGCAAACAAACATCTTGACTTTTCCAAAATGTCCTCTCTCCTCAGAGACAAAGCAGCCATAGATTCTATGATTCTACGGCATTGCTAGTCAGTCGAGCGAAGTGATTGCCCAGCTCTACTCTGCGCTGGTGCAGCCTCACCTTGAGTACTGTGTACAGTTCTGGGCACCACAGTACAAAAAGGACATTAAACCATTGGAGAGTGTCCAGAGGAGGGCAACGAAGATGGTGAAGGGCCTAGAGGGGAAGAATATGAGGAGCAGCTGAGGTCACTGGGCCTGTTCAGCCTGGAGAAGAGGAGGCTGAGGGGGGACCTCATCACAGTCTACAACTTCCTTGTGAGGGGGAGTGGAGAGGAAGGTGACCTGTTCTCTGTAAACACCAGTGATAGGACCTGTGGGAATGGTGTTAAGCTGAGGCAGGGGAAGTTTAGGCTGGACATCAGGAAGAGGTTCTTCACAGAGGTGGTTGCACACTGGAACAGGCTCCCCAGTGAAGTAGTTACTGCACCAAGCCTGTCTGAATTTAAAAAGCGATTGGACTGTGCACTTAGTCTCATGGCCTAAACTTTTGGGTAGACCTGTGCGATGCTAGGAGTTGGACTTGATGATCCTTATGGGTCCGTTCCAACTCAGGATATTCTATGATTCTAGCCAATGTTCTGTCTTGTTAATACTTTCTCCTGGATTTGCCTGTTTACACTTTTTTAATAGCTAGAGAACAATTCTTTTTCAAAAGGAGTCTCTAAAGGTTGTAGTGCATAAACAGATTTATTATGACATGATCAAAAGAGCACTCTTATGCTAGAAAAGTCTGAAGACTTCAACTTTTTACATCTCCTGCAAAGAAATAAGTATGAATATTCTGTCTGACAACATTCTAGTATTACATACTGATTTCTGATAATAATAATAATAATAATATCCCATTTTACTGTCACAGTTATCTGCATTTTGGCTGGTGGGGTGTTTTTCAGTACTAGAGTCATTCTGCTAAGATGACATCATGCCACTCTCTTTGTATTTATTATGTTCAAATTATACAAATCATAAATGTAGATCATTTTTACATAGAAAGACTTTCCCTTATTTTAGTTCTCCAGATGTCCAATATCCTTGTCCAAAAAAACAAAGAAGTCATCATATATCTAGCTGGTGGTAATAATTATGTTATCAGTGGGGTTCTTTCCTGTGCTGAAAATTTTCTTTTGATTATAACCTAGTAGAAATACAATGAATTCTGTGGGCAGCCTGGCCACAGTGTAATTTTAAAAGCTTCTAATGGACATGGGGTCGTGATTAGGTCTGGGAGAAAGCAATTTGCAAACTACAGGGTGTCTGAGACAACTACCTAAAAAAACAGCTACCCAAAGCAGAATCTTGAGAGCTATTGTAATACTGAGAGATATCATAAACTAGTTATTTAAAAATAATAATAATAAATAATAAATTCAGTGCTTTTATACAGTGTATTCTGTATTAGGAAGAAGTCATATTTGGAAGCAGGGAGGGAGGGGATGGCTATAAGCAGTGCTGCACACAGAGTCCCAATGTTTCAGTCTTATTGTCTCTGAAGATAACATTTTATTTTATTTTATTTTATTTTATTTTATTTTATTTTATTTTATTTTATTTTATTTTATTTTATTTTATTTTATTTTATTTTATTTTATTTTCCCTGGGGGGAAAAATGAATTAGTATTTTCAGGCAGGAAATAAGTAAGTTACCATTTCTTTAAAACCAAGAATCACGGAGCTCCTGTGTCAAACTGTGCAACCCACAGGTTGAAATTTCAGGTGAATTACCCGTTAGTTTAAAGTATCCCTAATTAGACATCCAGTCACTTTTCTTTTTCTTTCTGGATATAGATAATCTTAAATGTCACAACACAGGAATCTGTGCTGCAAAACTGTATGGGTTCCTCAGACAGAAATCTGAGATGCAGTCAAGCTGCAGTTTCACTGAGTCTGTGTGGGGAGAAAAAAACAAATTCTTGAAGAAGCACATGCAAATTTCACATCATTTTGATGCATAATCCTCCAGCCAGGTCAAGGTCAGTCAGAAATGATTGCATTTCTTTAAAATAACCCCTCAGGACAAACCTAACCTAAGTTTTCCATTTTGTTGAGTAATTCAAAACTCACTCACGAGTTTGGGGCTTCATAATGAAATTTCACACAGTTCCCAAAGTACTTCTCAAACAGTATGTTATTGCATATCTTCTCTGGAGTTTTTTCAAAATATTGTAGCCTAAATACATTAACAATACATTGAGTACAATGTAAGTGAATTTAAAAGCTTCTACATTTATCAGAAATGCAACTAAAAAGAAAAAAAAAAAATATGGTAAGGGTGGTAAGGGTCAAGGAATATGCTCACAGTTTAATGCCAGTTTCAGATTTTTGCAAATCAAATGGAAATTCTGTTTGGCCCCTTTATGCCCTGTAAAATGTTGAAACAATGAAAAGCAGAGAACATGAAAGAGCTTCATTTTCTTGGGTTACCTTTCAAGTACTTCTAGAAGAGCTGGAAGCCAGATAAGTCTGAAAGCAACATGAATTCTGTCTATGTCCGTGGCTGAAAAGCTAAAGCTGCTGGTCCTTCCTCACAGCGGGCTGTCACCTGTGCTGCATTTCCTAGAACAGCCTGGAATTGATCATCAGATCCACTGTCCCAAGCAGTGTGTTTTGATGGGCACACAGACTATTTGGCAAATGAGCTAAAGACAAGGAACATGATCAGTCATCCTTCCTGCCACTGATGAAGTCAAAAGCTTCAAAACCTCTCTAACAACATGAGTCCCTGAGGCTCTGACAGGCAGCTTCCTGAAGTGATCAGTGATGCTTCACACCTCAAGCTTCGGAGTTTCATATCTGAGACTTCTGTTTTCCTTCCTAAACCCCACAGATCTTGGCTGTGACATGGCACAGTGACAGAGAGTGTGCCATTGACAGAACATTGTGTGCTGTTGCACAGCAAGAGCATGAAAGTATAGCATACATTCATTGACTGACATATTTTTAGAGGGGTATAGACTTCTGAAAGCATTGATTTCAAGTTTTTCAGTGTAGAAGAACCCATTGCCTAGAGAGAACACAAGAACTAGCAAAGCACCCAAATAAGCAAACCAAACAAGCACTGCTTGTAGGAGCTGATATTAAGGATCATGGTAGCATCTGCAAAATGAACAAAATATTCCCCAATGACAAATGGCAGTCCTCTGTCCTGATGTAAATACAGAAAGAAAATATCTCCCCTCTCCTAGTGAAATCTTTCTGGAACTAATGCTGCTGTCTCCAAACCTCTTTTCATTGAAGTCTGTGGCAAAGCTCCCTACCAAATTCCCACTAGGAGCAAAATGATAAAGAATGGCTTGGAGTGAATAGAGAAACTGCTGAATGAAATAAAGAAATAGCATGACAGCAAATGGAAGGGGCTTGGATGTAAATGTATGATAGGATTTGGAAGTGCCTGAAGGGCAGCCCCAGTCCCTCAGGCTCTCCATCAGTGAAAGCTTAGACCTACCAGCTGCATTAATACTCCAAACTTCATGTGCCTGGGAGCATCCTCCAGACTTATGGCCCACCACTGCAGCCTCATCCCTTCCTTTATGCCCTATTGCCCACCACATAAGGGAGATGTATCCAGACTGTTGCTGGGAATGATCCTTAGCCCATTCTGATTTCCAAAGAGCACTTGGAAACCATGCTGCAGTGCCCTAGCATGGTTTAATATGCTAAGTGTCCACATGCTGCTGACACTTGTTCCTCTCAGACCAACTATAGTAATTGAGGTTGAGGGGATCAGCTTCATGATGCAACATCATTAAAACAGGAAATACTCATTGGAAAGAAACAAACACACAACAAACCAGGAATCACAGTTTCTTTCAGTCAAAGGCCTGAGACAAACATTTTTGTTCGTTTGTTTGTTTGAAACCACACTGTTGTAGTATACTTTTAATGAAAGGTGTTCTTCAAAACAGTCCACTCCCAACCCTTTCAGAGGTGACAATGTGTGATTGGATCATTTCTAGCACAGGGGCTGCTCTGGCAGCCTGTAGGCATTGCAAGCAGCACCTCAGAGTTTCCCAAGCTCACGTGGGGAGAGCAACCTTTCAGTATGATCTACACGTAGGATTCACCTGTTCAGCTTCTCCAGATTAAAGAAAACCTGGGAGAAGAAGGTGGAAGTCTTTATTGACGTGCTACTAAGTGAAAATTTAACCCTTCTAATAACATCTTAATTGCATTGCGATGGCTGTTTCTATCACAACACTGCTGTGCTCTCTGTTGTAGCTATAGCAATGAATTACACTAGGGTTTCTTTCATTTTGCTTTAATGTTTTCTTCAAGCTGAGCCTGCAAGTGGGTGGAAATACATCTATTACCGAGAATGCAGAAAAGACAGCAAAGAAACTTGGGGTCAAATTCTGACTCTAGTACTGAATTACTGTATAAAACCAGGAAAATTATTAGATCTCTGTGTGTTGAATTTCCCCATCGTTTAAAAAAAAAAAATGGGGGAAGAGGGGGGCATAAGGCAGATGTAAAGAAGAGGAAGAATAGTTTCTCTCTCCCTAAATCTCTGCTAAGGAAATTTTCAGAGAAAATGGTGATATCCTTAACTCATGTAAATGCAGATATGCTAGCAGATTGCAAAAGAGTTAGGGCTGTTTACAGAAACTGAAGATCTCTCCTGCTAAATGTTGTTGTCATTTCATAATCAAGTAAATGGCAAAGAGCAGCCTGTAAATTTATGTGCAAACTCCCATCTGTGCCAGAAGAAGAAAGTAATTTCAAAGATGCAAATAAAGCTGCCACACAGTACCTGAACTGTATCATGTTGAGATTACTAGCCATGATACAGTGATATGGGAGATTTGTTTTTTTTTTGCACTGAACATACAGAGGCATTCAGCAAAATATATTGCTGCGCTTGAAATGCATTAATATCCCTTGCCTTGTCAGGAAGATCATGAAGACTACTTACAAACGGTGTTTAATACCTCAGATGAGGAATCTCAGTTTCTCTGTTAAATTCCCTTTTTTTGCCACAGGCTTAGCAAGACCACTTACTTATTCTTTACCTTACTTTTCATTTTTGAAATGCTGGTAACAATACAGGCATGGTGGGTGCCAGTAGGTTGCAATGCATGGGATTGAACCATGAATTGATTTGCTATTTCCATAAATCTAATATAAGTTCTCCTATGCCAAATATTTATAACTCCTGATGCAAGAAGAGTTATTACTAGAATAGAAATTAGAATATGAGGAAACACTTCCTTACCATGAGAGTGACCAAGCACTGGCACAGGTTGCCCAGAGAGGTTTTGGAGTCTCCTTCTCTGGAGATATTCAAAACCATCCTGGACGTCATCATGTGCAATGTGCACTAGGTGACCCTGCTTGGCAGGACGGGGCTAGACCAGGTGATCTCCAGAGGTCCCTTCCAACCTCAGGCAATCTGTGATTCTGTAAATTTACTATGTGATGCAGCTTAGTTTTTCAACATACCTCAGATGCTAAAGTGTTTACACTAAATTGAAGAAAAAGAGTCCCCATTTTAGTGGTCTTCACTGTCGTATAGACACCTCACTGCACATTTGGTAGTATACTGTGTCTTGGCACTGACCGTATTTTCATTTCAAACAAATTTTGAGCAATGAATTTTGATGCTGTTGTGAAATGCTTGTCTCAAGTTTTACACTGAAGTGGGTTCCTAATAATTATTAAGAAGCAACCAAGCAAAAAACTAAAACCTGTTAGGTTCTTTCCAAATTACTTCTTCGATTAGCTTAGTGCAATGATCACTTCTGAAGTCTGGAATAATGTCAGGGACTCATATAATCTTGAATATTTCTGATATCCAGCATGTTCTAAATGTTTGCACCTTCTGTTTCACTTGTCAGGACTGTGCTTCTTAATTTTCTACAAGCAGGAAACATTCACAAAGAAGACAGCAGCAATGTATGGCATTCAAACAGCACTTTTTAATTTCAGAATGTTGTACAAATATTAAATAATTTTCCCCAAACTCAAGCAAAAACTTGGAACTGGGGGAAAAAAGAAAAAGTCATTAATGGAAATGCAGCACATATCCTTTAAAGCTTTGGTAATCACACCCATTCCTATTGCTATTTTTCTAATAAGGTAATTCATAAGTTCAACACACTTGTTTGAATTGTTTTCAGCAAACTTTGTTTCCTATTTCAGTGTTTTATACATACTTCAGAATAATCACTGGTCTTTCTATATTTGTAACCCAAAAATGTCTCATCTATCCTGTGTAACCCAGGTTCCTATTTGTGAAATGCACTATCCAGAAGATACTGAACAGAATTTTTTCTGATGCTGATGTGGCCTAACAGTGACATTGGTGATGGCTATGAAATTAAAGTTAAATAATTTAAACTGATTTCCTTTGTCATAAAGAATAACTATATCAGTTCAACAGTAGACTTAATCAGCTGACTGGGAAAAATGAGCCTTGTAGAGCTCTTGGTTCTGTCCTACGTGATCCAAAAAGGACTGAACAGTGGATGCAAATAGATGGCTGAGGACTTAAACACCTGAAGGAAGAACTCCTATTTAAGATGTGCTTTTGTCAGCTGTGGAGAAAAAAAATAAATTTAAAAAAAAAAAAAAAGGAGAGAGAGAAGCTGTTAATATCCGTGCCTCTCAGGTATTCACCATTAGAAAACTGTAAGGTTATTGAGGTCATTATTATTTAAAATTGTAGTAAAAGACACTAAAAATGAGTTACAGCAACCCATGAATAAGCAGGCAGCATTTAGTCATGTTAGTATGCTCAGTAACTTGTTAGCTCTGCTAATCTGTATCTCCATAATCTACACTGTGTACTTGTGTTGTGGGGAGATACCTTTAACTTTTCCAGGAAAAATGCATGGGTCTGTATGGGGTAAATCCTAGTCTGAATAACACTTCTTGGTGCTTCTTTTAGATATCTTCATCTCTCAGAGATGTGTGATGTGTGCTCCTTGGTAGGATGGGTCTCTTATAGGACTGGGCTGCTTATGTCCTCTCCATAATATTTTGAAAAGATACTAATGCATTTCAGCTTTTCTTCTGATATTTCCCATGGAATGACAGAACCTATCTTGTATGGTATCTGGCTGAAAAAGCCAGGCAGACTTTGCTGAGAGTTGGACATTTCATTGAATCATAGGATAGTTGGGGTTGGAAGGAGCCTTAAAGCCCATCCAGTTCCAACCCCCTGCCATGGGCAGGGACACCTGCAAAAGGCAAGGTTGCTCAAAAAGCCCCATTCAGCCTGGCCTTGAACACGTCCAGGGATGGGGCATCCACAGCTTCTCTGGGAAACCTGTGCCAGGGCCTCACCACCCTCTAAGTAACAAATTTCTTCCTCATATCTAATCTGAACCTGCTGTCTTTTACTTTAAAGCCATTACCCTTTGTCCTATCACTACATGCCCTTGCAAAAAGTCCCTCTCTAGCTTTCTTGTAGGTCCCCTTTAGGTACTAGAAGGCCTGTCTGTGGTCTTCCCGGAGCCTTCTCTTCTCCAGACTGAACAACCCCAACTCCCTTAGCCTGTCTTCACAGGAGAGGTGCTGCAGCCCCTTGATCATCTTTGTAGCCCTCCTCTGGACTTGTTCTATCCTAACATCTTCTTGTGTGAGGGTCCCAGAGCTGAATGATGGGTGGGATGTCACAAGAGCAGAACAGAGCAGAGGGGGACAATCCCTTCCCTCTCCCTGCTGACCACGCTGCTTTTGATGCAGCCCAGGGTACGGTTGGCTTTCTGGGCTGCAAGCACGCATTGCCAGCTCATGTTGAGCTTCTTGCCAACCAACATCCCAAAAGTCCTTCTCTTCAGGGCTGCTCTCAATCCATTCTCTGCCCAGCCTGGATTTGTACTTGGGATTACCCCGACCCAAATGCAAGAGCTTGCACTTTCCCCTGTTGAACCTCATGAGGTTGGCACAGGCCCACCTCTCAGGTCTGTCCAAGTCCCTCTGGATGCTATCCATTCCCTCCAGCATGTTGACCGCAGCACAGAGCTTGGTGTCATCAGCAAACTTACTGAGGGTGCACATGCATGCAACAGTGTCTAGAATGAAGAACTCAATTTGTTCTAAAGCTGGGCCAACTGCCTACTTGTAAAAGTATGTTTTACAGAACTACAAACGGTTTCAAAGTTGTAAACTTAAACATGTATAAAGTTAAACCTGTCTCTCAATTTGAAATGTTTGTGAAGGAGCACTGAAGTCAGCTCTTGTGTCATTTTCATCTAGTAATGGAGTAATCAGCATCTGTAGAGCATGCAGCTACAAGTCCTTCACTCTCTGAAACATTTGCTTGAAAATTCTCTTGTCTATCTGTAATCTCATTTTAATTATCATTACATGTGATTACTCCAATCATAGTAAGTCAGTGGCAACCTGTGCATTCTACATTCCCTGTTAATGTCAACTAGCACGATGGCAGTCTGTGATGTTAAGTTCTGCTCTAAGGTGAAAAAGTCTGTTCAAGAACAAAGAACACCGCTCTGATTTCTTTCTCCTCCTTAGCTTTTCAACACACCCTTTACCTTAGAACTCTCAAAATATTGAGCATTTCAGTTTGGCATGCAGTTTACCTCTAGGATGTGACAGTCTTGCTTATTCTCTGCAATGGAAAATATTGTCATTTGTTTTGAGTGATTTAGTGGTGTGTAGATTCAGGATTGTAACATCTTCCCCATATTCAGCATGGCAGCCAACTCTGTGATCAGGCTTTTGAGATGTTGAGAGGCTTCCATGACAAGGAACACAATTACTCAGCGAATTTCTCAGATGATGGCTCTTTAATATGGTGATAAAATGTAGAGTGTTGCATGCCGATAAGAGCAATACCAACAGAATGATGTGCTGTAAGTCTGTTTGTATGTGCACTGCCATTTCTTCAGAGATTGGGTGTCATTAATTGATTAAGGATAAGCAGCTGATGGTGCATAGCTTCCTCTTCATCACTCGACCTCATAGAAAGCTTCATTTGAGAAGGCAACAGATGATCTGCTACTGATAAGAATCCTTCACGAAAATATTTTTTTACTAAGATATAGCCAAGTTTTTTTTACTTTCGTTCCAAGAACATTTACCAAGAAAGGCACAAGCTCATCCAAGCTCATGGATTACATAAAGTTCAGCAGGATTAGTGATTGTGTTCATCCTCAGAGAAAGGAATTATCTGGGCTTTTCTGAAGCTCTTAGACTGTAAACTCTTTAAGAGAATGCATATTCCAAAAAGCATTTTTTCTCTTCATGAAGCAGATCCTTCGTGCAGAATGAGTGCTTATGAGACCTTTTGAATTATTTTGGTTGCATAGTTACAACTCCAATAACTTTTTTTTTTTTTTATAAGTTCTCCTCATTATGAGAGGTAGCCTTGAGTGTTTTAATTTTACCCATAAAGCTGTTATAATCATTCTGTGCAATTATACTACAATGCATAACAATTAATTATATCAAATCCTTCTCACAGATGTGTTTACCAATGAAGAAATTACTTCAGCTTTATTTCTGACAATAAAGAGTTGGTCTTATTATGTCCCTCTTGGGATTTTACTCATCTATCCTTTCTGTAGTTAGTATTATAATCATATTATTTACCCTATAGGAATTTCCCTACAGGAAAATAAACATCAGTTGTTGTCAGGCACACGTTCTTTAAACTGTATTTTGTATGGGGAAAAAAAAATATCTATATATCTTCTCTTATTAGAAACCAAGATCTAGGTTTTTATCTGGATAACTTCAGCTAGCCACCTGCACACACATACAGCCTTTCTGGAATTCATGTCCAGGGCCTTTCAATGGGAAATACAGAGTATGTTGACCCCAGGGATTGCTGGTGGAGGTGCAGGGCATAGGCCTGGATGAGGCTGAGGATTGTTTTCACTGTAGTTTGGTAATATAGAGCTCAGTGCAGACTGAAGGTCTTTCTCAGGATCTGGTTGAATACTTTGGCAATTAGTTCATGCTGAATTACTCCCAACAACAGTTTAACAACCAGGTATATTAAAGATGGCTCTCCATTTCTGCTTTAGAGTCCATATACAGATATTAATATATGTACCATACATAGGCCATGTACATAATATATGTACTGTACATAGGACTATTGCATAGGCATACCCAAAGCAGAGGTCCACTTTAAACCAGTGGAAAACCTCATCAACATCAAAGAAAACAACCAGAGCTATCTGGACAAGTTGTGCTGCACTGGGGGACTGGATGTGGACAGAGAAACTGGTGGTGCTGCATGCACCTAGAGGGCATTTTGAAGGGACATGTGCCAGACTATCATTACTTTGATCATGGCATCTTTCAGTTTAGTTTAGTTTCAAGTTTCAGGAATTCCATCCTATCACAGGAACAATTTTAACAGCCATAAATTACTTCTGGCAAGGTCACAGAGGAGTTGCCGGCCACCAGACATTTTTTGCTGGATAATCTGAAACGGTGATTGTTCTTTATTGAGTGAAATAGTAAATATCATACTTCACTGTTCAGTTTCTCTTAAAACAAATGTATTCTGTAAACATTACCTTCAAAACAGGAAGTTTTCCTCCAAGACCTTTCTCTTTGGAAAGTAGAACTGGTTAGCTGGAACATAAAAGACGACAAAATGTTCAGAAGTAAATGTTTCCAAGACTGAGATAATCACTTGTCTTTACATCTTTATTTCCTTTCACAGAGCTATGTTTGACTATGACAAGAGCAAAGACAGTGGCCTCCCAAGCCAAGGACTCAGTTTCAAGTACGGAGACATCCTTCATGTCATCAACGCCTCAGATGATGAATGGTGGCAGGCGAGAAGGGTCACTCTGGAGGGAGACAGTGAGGAAATGGGAGTTATACCCAGCAAGAGGAGGTGAGTGCTGCCTCCTCCTTCCTCCTTCCTTGGCCATGATGTTAAAATATTCCATTTTGTTTAAAAAACAAACAAACAAACAAACAAAAAAGTATGCATCAATCTGCTGGAAAAAAAAATGGGGAAAGTAGAGAAAAATCCCACAATCATTATTTCAAGAGCTGGAAGATAAGATTTTCTCTGTGATATTTAAAGACCTTGGGCTATTTAGCTGTGTTGAAAAGAAACCAAAAAGGTGATTTGATTAGCACTTTCACAGAGAAAAGTGGGATGGGGGAGAGAAAGAGAGCACCATCTATTAAAGATAGATTGTCTATTAAAGAACTGCAACAAAGAAAGGGAAAACCAGAACCAAAATCTGGGAATTAGCACATGTGAAGTAGAACACATGTTTTAATGTCAGGGTGATTAGCCATTACATCAAACTGCTGAGGGACGTGATGAATGTCTTGACATTTTCAAATGAAGAGTGTATGTCTTTCTTTTCTGAGAGTAATAGAATTAAACTGCTGAGCCTGTGTGATATAAAGAACAAGGCTAAATTACATAATGGTCCTCTTTGACTTCAAAATCTGTTAATTTAATCTCTGCCTGTCTGGAAACTGATGGATAATCAATATCACAGTATGCTTTTCATGTAATGTAAATGAAGGAACTTTCTTCCCTTCTCCAAGCTAAATCTAAATCTTTGTTTAGCTGTGATGGATTCATGCCGACTGGTGGAGAGAAAATAGACATCTGAATGTTTCCCTTTATTTGTATTGTTTACTCTGTCTAGGTGTTTTATAAAATTGGCCACAGGTCCCTGATAGTATCAAGACTGCTGCACAAATCAGCATTACTTTGTGCCTTTGTTTATAGTTACTATAAAAGGTCAAGAACTGAAAGGGTGGGAGGAAAATGAAATCTGTCAAGCCACATTACATTTTTCTTTTGCAGCAATGCTCCCGTACTGCATATAAACTTTCTATTCCTGGCTTTTTCAGCTTTAGAATTAATATAAAAATGATCGTGCCCATTTTTTTATAATGGGAAAATGGGATGTCTGATGCTTTATAGAGCACCTGCTGTTTTTTCAAGGAGAGTTGGCCCAGGTGCTAATAGAATTCATGGTAGCCCTTGTTCTAAATTACATAAAAGTAAATTGAAAGGCCTTCAGAAACCTAATTGACATGAGCCCTGCAAAGACCTTATTTTCTCTAATCATGGCCATGTTTGAATAGCAACAACACCAGGGTTTTCAGCAAAAGGCAATTTTGTAGTTTTATAATAGACAGAACTAAAAACCACATTATAATTTTTAAGATGGGGAAAATGTGCCCATTAAACAAACATATATAGTCTCTAGATACTGAAAAAGGAATTCCTGCCTATTATTAATATAAACACTAGATATTGTTGTAATGACACGATTGGATCACAAATGGGAAAAGAAGAAAGTCTGTTCAATTTTTACTGAGGAAGTGTGGTACGCACCATGAAAGCTACAAAAAGCTGTCAAACATAATAAGATACCTATAAGGGAAAGAAGGGCAAAGCAAAGCAACGGCTGAAGTGTTGTATCTTCTGTAAGGTGGAGAGGATATAAATGCCTGTGACTTATTGGCTTCCCTACATAGTGATACACAATGGTGGGACCAAAGACAGAGGCTTTCTAGTCAAGGTCAGACATACAACACAGCTTGGGGAAAGGATGTGATGTTAAAATATTGGTTACAGTCTAAAAATAAGGGGCTTAAATTTGAGAAGACACAGGTCTCATTACCATGCTCTCCACTTGTCATCCTGATTCTTCACTAGTGAATCTCAGTAGTCTGAAAAAATCAATGGCATCTGATTTTCTGCCTGCACTAATGTAATGATGTGATATACCTGAGCTGGAGTGGGGGAGGGTGCTATTGTTTCATAAAAGGTTTCAGTTATACAAGGTTATTTTTTCAAATGCATTGAAAAGTGACTATTATTTCCTTATTGTGGATTCTGGATGATACCTCGGAACCAGTGAGACCAATACACTCTCGCCAGCAACTTCTGTGGTCATTTACACCACCCAAGGGGAGGATGAGCCATCAGTGCATACAAGGCTGAGCTATAGAAAACTCATCAGACTTGCCAGAATATGCTAATTCAGAGTTAAATTTCCTCTACGTGTGCTGGTTATTGAGTACAAGAGACTTGATCCAAAGCAGAATAGCTCCAGGATTCATCTGACCAAATACAGGCATCTTCATTTAAAATGGTTTCTCCAGGCTCCTGTTATACATCTTACAGTTTATACATGTATAGGATTTCTTTAGAAGTTTCATGATATGTACTAGGACATATTTATTAACAAACAGTAAAATATGTCTTGTGATAGAACAGGAGGAAAAGACCATCTGTGGCTGTTTATTGAGATGTGACTTGTCCCGCAAGCCCACCTTTCTGTGAAGTTGCAGGCTGAAGAGATTTCATATTTGTCTGTGCTTTTCAATCTCCACTTCATTTCTGTTCATTTTCTTTATAATTTCTTTTTTATTATTATTTTTATTTCTTGTGTGTGTGTGCATGTATGTGTGCTGTATTTAGATACCTTCCTCTGTCATTGTATATATGCGTAAATATTATACCGTCCTGTGGGACTGCAACATGTTTTGTATTTCGGGTGAGAGGGAGGCTGTGCAGATCCAGAGATTATCACTGCCAGGATGAGTCTTTTTGCTGTCTGGTTTGCACCCTATCTTCTATTCAACAACAGCTAATATACAATTATTGCATTTTTCATAAGTGAAATCATTATGAAATAGCTCTGAAAACCAGAGACCTCTTCAGTTCTACTCAGTATATGTATACATGTATGTATACAAATAAATATATGTATACATACATACCAAATCATTATATAAATATAAGATATTTATATAAAATATTATTTCTTTAAGGCACTGTGTAAAGATAATTGCTTTCCAAGTATCATGTTTTGCACTTTTTTTACATATTTTTCAAGAAGAGCTCCTCAAATAATAACACTGTAGCATGAGTTGATAAGATAAATTTTAAATAATAAATCATGACTCCATACTCCTTTTCTCCTCTATGATATATATATGATATACCAGAATAAATCATAATTTCTAACTAGAGAGGAGCTGCCACTCATTATTAACTGCAGGATGTTGGATATATTACCAGCCTTTACATCTAAGTGATTAAATAGAGTTTGAAAGCTATTTGTCATTAGATTTCAGTGCTGCTGTCAATGTGTGGACTTGATGTTGTGTAAGTTGTTAAATTGTAAAGTCAAACTTTAAGAGGCAGTTTTGGAGGGTACCACTGCAGCTAAAGGAGATTTCCGAAAGAGGCAGCACAAGGAAATGACAGGGGCCTTGTGTTTCTCCACTGATCTGTGCAAGAACCAAACTTCACAAACTGGTGAGCCAGTGACTTCACTGGGGATGAGCAATAACTAAATGCTCAATACCCAGCAGTGCTGAAGTATTGCTGCAACCCTTTCTGCATCTGGAGACAGCATTTCATCCATTTGTCAGTATGTATTTTCTGCCTGATTACATCTGTTGTTCAGCACCATAGGACTGAGTAGCCAGTTGGGGAGAAACCAAATGTAATGCTATAAAGGTGTTATGATTTTGGATCGTATCGGTGTAGGCAACCATAGAACTTCAGCATAAGAGGCTGCAAACCAATTCAGTTGTGGTCAGTCACCAAATAGTTGTTATTGTATAGTAATAATGAATGGATATGACAAGCCAAATTGTTCTTGGTTACATGTCCACAACAAAGACTTATCCAAATTATGCCTAAGGTGAAAGCAAGAAAGGTCTCCCAGGTGTTGGGATAGCTGCCAGTCCTATACCAATGCCTCAGCTGGCCTATGGTCTTAGACGAGCACTACATTTACGTATCTGAATTACTACCACATCATCAAAAATTACTATATTTTCTACTAGAGTGGCCAGCAGTATTAGATTTTTACATCAGATTTTTATTAGATTTAGATGTATAGATTTAGATTTTCATTTCTACATATGCTAGGATTTTGATCACAATAATTTTTGGTTGCCTCACTGTCCTTCCTCTTGTCAGGATAATCAAATGGATTCAGCTTCCCATAAAGGTCAGTAGCAGGCAGAGCAGCCTATTTCTAAGACTCCCTCCCCATGGAAATTCTCACATCATTTAAGCGAATAAATAAATTTTAAAAAAAGCATGAAACCAATGTACATAAGTTAAAGTGTATTAAATTCCTAGACAGATATTTTTATTTAGGAGTAAATGTATTTTAATTTGCTGTAGCATTGATTTTACACCTTTTTTTTTTTTTTTTTTTCACTTTGCCGAGCATCTGCACAGAGAAAAACTTACATTGTAATCCCCATACAACAGCAACCTCCCACTTCAAGAATGGAAAGCTTCAGTACTTTCTGTGATGTGTGTACTTTTGTTTGACTTGGGTCTGTGTGTCTGAAATTAATTTAGTTTGCAATTCCACACAACAGCCTAGCCTAAATTCTCACCACTTCTACTATTGCTCCTACTGTAAGCACTGAGGAGTTGGTCTGATAACACTATAGTATTCACACTAATCCTTCTGTTGTCTTTAAAATGTGCAGCCACAAAACCATAATTCCAAGATTTCCATTTTCAGCTCATTTGAGTGCACGTGGCTGCAAAGAATTGTGTAACTCTGTTATCACTGACTAAAGGTGTGCGGCAGCACCAGCCTGACAGTTGTGTTGTCAGATGGACAGCATTCTCCCTCCAAACACGTGTAACCACACTCTCCTACCAAAATGGGAGGAAAAAAAAATAATAAATTAAAAACCAATGTTTCATGAACATTTTTAAGGGCAAGGAACAAGAGATTTCCTCAGCACAGAAGTCCCTGTGGGCAAAAAGCCAGCTTAAATTTGTTATTCTGCTCAGCCTGGCAGAAGGGCATGTTTATCCACTCAAGTGAGTTTTATTTTTAATGGTCTCCTACAAATTGTTCACCTTCCTAAATATCACTTAAGACTTTAATGTTTAGATTATAAAACTTTTAATGTGGCATGATCTTGTAAGCTTTGTCTAAAATGTTACCTGACTATGCTTACTAAGCTAATGAGAAAAAATAAATACGGAGTAAAATTGATATGCATGTGTATATATATAATCCTCTTCCTGCCTCCTGCAATGACGGAAAGTTATCTGCTGAAGGAAAACAGCCATTCGCTTTTAAACAGAATTAAGTTGTTCTACAGTATTATGAGAATTCATTTTCTAATAGCATTAGATCTACCATTTTCATAAAATATTGACCAGGTGCTAAGCTGCTTTCTATAAGCAAGTCAGTGAAGGTGAAGAGCTGAAAGACAGCATGTTCTCTGGTATTGAAAAATTCTGATGTTCTGTTGTAAAAATACCACTTCAGGTATGTTCAAAGATAATTTGGAGAACAGGAATTTATTGGTACACTCAGACCTCACATAAACAAAGCTAAACAGTACAAAGAATGGAAGCAATAAAAGACTATGCACTGACTCCACATATTTGGACTACACATTTTCACTTATCTTTCACTTGATGGGCAGGCAAAACAAATGTAAAGTGGGTGTCATGAAAATGGCTAAGCAAGACATGAAGAAACATGTTAACAAAGATGTAAAATGTAGCAAGTTTTTTTTTTTTTAAATCCATTTTATATTGCATTATTATATGTAGTAACTCTCATTACTACAGTTCTCATACTGGATTTGGAAGTTGCTTTCATTCTACAAAATGTCTCAGTGCCAAATCCATGCAAATTAGGCTACTGTAACCATTTTATTGTATTACAGACACCGTTTTTTTGTTTGCATCCCTACATCAATGATAAATGCAATTATTAAAGATTAATGTATATCTCACTTGTTATTTTACATCTCCACTGAGAAAAATGATTAGTGCTTTTACAAAGGCACTGACAAAATTCCCAGTGGTCCATTAATACCCAACAATAAAGGTTCACAGTTCATGTTCAGTTGAGGTTTACTCAATTTCTTCTTGTTTGCAGTGCACAAAAATATCTGAAAGTCTTATTTTGAAAAATCCCATTTTCAAGAGACATGAAAGGTGTTTAGACATTGCAATGCCTTTAGGTGTTGCATCCCAGTAGTAAGTTACTCAGAAAATGAGTAAGAAGGGAACAGCATCATAAGGAACTAAAGCCTTGAACTTGCTAGTGAGGAAATATTGAAGTCTGAGGTATATTTTGAATGAACTTCACTCCTTTAGCCATACTGGGGAAGAGGAGAATGAATCCCTATCATTAGTGGAAAAAGAAACAAATTATAAGGTGTCTCCTATCATGAGAAGTTTCAAAGTTGTGAAGCCAGGTGGAAGGTCGTGTCTTACTTCACCCTGGTTACTCAAAAGGCTGGAAGAGGTATTTTTAGATTATTGTCCCTCTACTAGTTCCTCCATATGAGACAGTAACTCTCTCTTTTCATCACACAAGAAGCCTAAGCAAATAAACTAGAAATAAAGTTTCTCCTGTGAGTACAGATGCCCTGGAAGCAAGCGTAGCCACAACAGACAGTGATGCCATACTTCACTCTCAAAAACTTATTTCCCCTTGAGTTTAATGAGATTTAAATCTCCCTGTAGTTACACAAGTAGCGATGGAGTAGATTGGGACAGCTTATAAGTTTTTTACCGCAATTTATCCTTTTTTTTTTTTTTTTTTTTTTTGGTAAGGGAAGAAACCTGCATGAATGAGCATCTCTGAAGAAAACAAGTACACAGTATATACTCCATCTGCCCCAGATCTCAGATGGTCTTAGACCATTTCACTGTACACCATAATGTTTCTGCAGGGAGCTACACTTGAAGAGCAGGTGGAAAGCAGGAGATGCAATCCTCATCAGTTGTGCTTGATGAGGCTGTCTCCATGTGAGGCTCAGAGATTTTCAGCTCCCAAGTCACATCTTTGAACATCTCTTGAAACCTCATTTAGCCTCAGTGACCCCCAGGCAATGGGACTTGAGCCATGAAGTAGTTTTTGAAGTTGTGTCCTTGCTTTTCTCAAACCTGTAAGCATAGTTCTACCAAACAGATTTACAATTAGAAGGGGCATGGGATCAATGTATATCATGCAATTTTTGGTTGCAAAATTGTGTCTCTGCAGAATTTGGCAGAGAAGAATCCTTCCCCTTCACTTAATTTTTTGCTCAATCCCTTTATAATCCAGTTTTGTGCAGCAGTGGTGAATGAAAAATGAATGCAGTTTAAAGTGAAACTTTTCTTCTTTTAAAAGCAGTTGCCAAAGCTGATTGTTCAAAACATTGTCCAAGGGATGGTGGCTGTACTAGCAGCTAAAACAATGGAGAAGTGTAAAGAATTTAGGCATTCCCAATGTCAGCTACTGTGAAACACTCTTTGTGCCTAACCTCCTCTTTTTCTTGGGGATAAAATGACTCATTTATTTTTGTTAAAATATTGTGACTGAAAAAGATTCAAAAAAAAACACTAAAAATGCTTGAATTAATGTTCCTTTTAAAAGTTAATTAAAATATATATTTAAAGAGCTGGATCAATGATGCATGCAAAACTGATATTCAATATTTTTTTATTTTCTGTCATTCACAACAATTTTTAGTCCATTTTTTTTGCCTCTGTCTATGGTAAAAATGTCCCAGTAGCTCTGATGAGAAATTATAGAATCATCTTTGTTCACTGCAGCCTACACTCTGGACACCACAAAGACAGAATCTTTGGAGAACCAATTTCTAATAAATTTCTCCAGAGCATGCAAAGAAACAAAGCTTTTCAGACATTTGGATACTGGGAGGATTCCTAAAGGAAAATGAGAGGTTTATTCCTTACACCAGAGCAACATCTTGTCACACTTCAAGTCCCTCACCCAATACATGAAGGCAGTGGAGCACCTGAGCCAAAGTGCTTTAAAATAATTTTATATCCTGGGTGAAGCCATTTATTTTCTGCCAGCTTTTCTCTAACAGCTAACCCATTTTGTTGACACTTTGGGCAGCAGCAGTACTGTAATCACCCTGGGATGCATGAAATTTTGGCTTTACTGTTGAAATTTTGTTTTACTGTTAAGTTTACTGTTCAGCTAAATAATAAGTAACTGAAAAGATGTCTATTATGAAAAGTGTCAGGAAAATTGTAACGGGAGACAACACTATGCTATCCTCAATACAGTTTGTAGATTATGAAATGCTTGTAATATTCAGCAGGCATTATAAGCATGTATGAACACTGTTGCTACACTTGCCAGGAGGATTAATGGCACTTAATGATATTATTTATGCACTACTAGAAGCAATGCAGAATGCTTCTGCAGTTCCTCATCTGTCTTGTACGCCTGTAGAGAGCAACCATTCCTCCCTGACTGCTAAGGCAATTATGAAGAATTTAATAAATAAGATCCACTCTTCAAGGTTAGTTTCCAAATTTCTTTATGCAGTAAATAAGAAGTGAAGTTAAAAGCAGATGTTTTAGGAAGTTAGACAGGACTGGAATGAGTGTAAATGTTAACACAGATTAATAAGTAGAATACTGCGTTCATTTGAGGTAATTATTTTCTCAGAAGGCATCCATCCTATTTAGGCAATTACACAGCCTCAAGTCTTCATTTCTTACTGATACTATCAAGGGACTTCATCTGCTAGTTTAACTTTAAGACTGTTCATGTGTTTTTAATAACACAGATTTAATTTGAAAACTGCATTTGAGCTGTTTCCATGTGAATATTCCACACTTCCAGAGAAATGCATTTATTCTAAATTTAAACTGTAACTATAGTAACCAGCATTCACTGTGTTTCAGTAGGAAATGTATAAGCCGACTCAGACAAAAGGAAACATGTTGTGCTAATTATCATTCTATCAAAAGATGAGAGTTTTTATTTAAAAAAAAAATGTTCACAAGGAACTAGGTAATCTTGCTATCCAGACTTAGAAACCAAGAGATTTGAGAGAATATATTTTAATGTCCTTTATGGAAACTGTGAAAGTTAGAAAAAGGGTCATATTTGGACCAATTTGGAGGATATAATCAACCTCTTTTTTTCTTTTTCCCCTAGCTATTCATCGTCTAATAAAAATACAATATTGAGCTCTTATAAGCTAGCCTTACAGGATTTGACTTGGACTTCCTAGAGCAATTCATAAGCTTAGACAAACAGAGTTGCTGTTTCAATTATAGGCAGATGATCGGAATTTTTTTGCTTGGACCAGTAAATGGTAGATCCTGTAGATGACTGTAGATCATCTTATCGTGTAGATGGAAAATGAGGTGTAGTGAGAGAGAAAAGTACATACATCAACTCTGATTTCTTACATTTTAATCCATCAGGTGAAACTTTGTCCTTTTTAGTTTACATTTGCCATGAGTTTAGGTACTGTTCACCACTGCTATGTGTCACATGTTGTTTTGTAAGGTATTTTAAGATAACTTTTAAGCTGTCGGTGAGCCTGAAACTATAGTGTGTTTTGTGGTTTTTTTTAAAGAGGTTGGATTCACTTTGCCTTATTTGGGCAATCTAAATGTTCATCCTTTATGTAAACTAGGGATCAAAGCTTCCTCTATAGGAAAAGAAAAAGTTGGCTTCATAGAGAGAAATTTGTTGTACCCCAAAGTACACATCTGAGAGCACTGAGGTGAATGGCTTATTCTCTGTCTGTCCCTCTTTTGTTCCTCTAACCACAGAACCATAAATGTTGCCTAATTTCTGGACAGCTTAAACCAGAGAAGGTAAATCCTTAATGCACTTTTACCACATCTCCTTGTGTGTTGGGAGGGAGTGCTGGTGTAAGAGAGCTAAGGCTCCTTAAAGTCAGTCCTGTGTTTGCCAGCAAAGTGCTATTGGCTGAGGAAGTGACCTGACATCTCTCCCAGTTTGTAAAATTTGCTTTAGATGTTCTGTTCACGCATAATAAGCCACCAGAGGTCTTAGGAGATCAGATATCAAACGCATCATACAAAACACTGCTCTAATCAACATGTGATTCCTTATTTATGTTTTCTTTTCCACAGAGTTGAAAGAAAGGAGCGTGCCCGTTTGAAGACGGTGAAATTCAATGCGAAGCCTGGTGTAATTGATGCAAAAGGGGTACGTAAATAACAAAACCTCTTGAAGTTGCACTTTGTACTCATATGTTTCAGAGTAGGGAAAATTTCAGCAGCATGAGAAATATTGAGGTTGTTGCATCAAAAGTCTGCAATATAGCAATATATAGACAGAAATATAATATGAGGGTAGATTTTAAAAAGAAGTATATATGATATAATAAGAAGAAATCATATAATATATGATTTAATAAGAAGTATATATGTTTAATAGAGCAGGGCAGGAAATAAAAATTTCCTGTTTTCAAAAGCTCTTACATCTCAAAATAAAGGTTGAATGTTAGAGTCCTGAAAGCAAAATTTAGGTTTTGGGACATTCTGCTTTGACAATTGTGACAGACATTGAACACAGGTGTGTTTCACAGCAGACACAGTGGGCTAGTAAACACCAAATCTCCAAGTACCTTCCCACCAGCACTACCTCACCAGAGCAGCGTTTCTGCTGTTATCACTCTTCAGCATAGCTTTATTGTGCCCAGCAGTTGACTGTTTTCACTGGTATGATATTTAATACCTTACACATTACCATCTGGCTGGCAAGACTCTGAACATGAAAAATGACCACAGTACTGGCTGTGGGGGTATAATTTTCTGCTTAAGTATAGCTTACATGTTAGCAGTAGAGTATTCACTTGATATTACTTTTGCAGGGATTTGGTTTTGAAACAAAGTTGATGTGGGTGGGATTTACAACTGAGAGCTTCAGTGATAAAACCGAGAGAGTACTTCTGAAGCCACAAACAAAAAGTCCCATTTGGCTCCGGAAAACACAATTCAGGGTGAAAACTGAATGATCAGAAGACACAGTTATAGGTAGGAGCTAGAAAGGAGCAAAAAATAAGTGGTTCAGTAGGTCCCTTCCAGACCTGTAGTTCTTGTGGTCTTCTACCTAGTTTGGAATTCTCACTCTTAATCTCTTCTTGCTTCATTTTCATTCCGTAATGAGGATAAAAATACATATTTTTTTTTCCATTTTATCCTGTCCTTTCACTTCAGACTATAACAGATTAGCAGGATGAAAAGATCCTCTCATTGAGAAGCAGTTCCTAGCGCAGTGCTTCCCAAGCCTCCAAATGCCAGCAAACTAATATTTCAGAGTTGCAATTTGCAAATACTTCCCTTACTGCCATGCACAACAGTTCCTGAGTTTAATGCAAATGCAGAATAATTGCACCAATGGAAACAAATTTCCAGATCTATAAGGTGCATGGAATCATAATTCAGGCTCTGCGTATTATTTGCATATGCAAGTAACTTGCTATAAAATACATAATAGACAGCATTGTGAAAGGACTTCTTTATCTCATCATGTTTCTTCAGGAGTCAGAACTACATTTTTAAATTTGAAATGGCCACTCTCTGCAACCCTGTAAATTAACTTTATCATTTATTTTGGGAAATAATATTCTTCATATTGCCAATGAAATCACTTGTTAAATGCCTATTTCCTGTATATAATCAAAACCTTAGGGGAATAAATCATTCATATAACTAATGGTCCTTATTCAAGAGAGTCTGTCAAAAATTTAATTACCTCTTGATTCCCCAAATTGTTTTTCCTTTTTTGTCATCAGTGTAACATTAATCTTCTTGCTCTTCATATCAATGTTTGTTTCAGTATGCATAAATTGCATAATTACAGATCAAGACTGTTGTATCCTTTTGGGAACATACTTTCTATTGTTAGTATTTGCTAAAATTTGCTTTTGTCTACACAAAAAAAAAAAAAATCAAGACTTTTTGGGAAAAGGTAATGTAGAATTGTATTTGAAAGAGCATAAAGGGTAAAAGTGTCCACAGTTAAACTAAGCACCATCATGTAAAATATGGTGTTTGCATACACATATATGTATGCGTGGGTCTGTGATCAGCATTTCCATTTAGTCTTTCAGTGTTCAAAAAGAAGTGACATAAGCTGTCTAACAGGGCATGTTTTACTTTTTTTTTTTTTTTTTTTTAATCTGGTAGAAATTCAGCACAGCTAAACAAGGCTGCAGTAAGCCCAGAAGAACTCTTCTGTTTGGAAATCAAACTAAAATTCAGATAGGAAGGGGCTTATGAGTGTCTGTTGCACCTTTGAGCTCATATGTACATGTGGACAAGTGAGAGAAATTTCCTTCCAGTTTAATTTACCCTAAAGATGAAATTGGGAGAATAGCATTTCATGTGATGTTTCTAAATTTGGCCAGGGGATATGCATGGAAACTTTTAAAATATAAATAAATAAATAACTGAATACAGAAACTGCTTCAACATTTTGCACAGGTAGAAGGTTCATAGTATTGTGTTTTTATATGAATTATCTTGGTAGCCCCAAATACTTTCTTTCCTTATAGAAGCAATGCTTAAGAGCTAATAAGCCACAGAAGACTTTTTTTCTTTATGAGAGAGTGAAAAAAAATTCTTTGAGCTAAATTCTCTCTTTGATTTTAAAATATGAATTGTCTGGATATTTTACCAGCTTCAAGTCTTATGTGTTTTCATTTGTTTGTACCTTATTTTTAATCCCATATTCAGAGATATGATAAAAACGCAGTATTATAGACTGTGTGACATTTGTTGGTTGGGTTCTTGTGTCTCATTAAGAAGGTGTTTAAGAACACTCAGCAATACAGTTGATAAACCTGTTAAGTTGTGAATAGATAAAGGATAACCTCTTCAAAGGCCCCAAATTTCCTCTTTTTCTAATCAAACTTGAGTGTGTTACCTCATATAGAAAGTTACTAGTATTTTTTTAAGTATGATTTAGAATATTTATACCACTTTCAATTCATTTCATTAGAATCCTCCAGTCCATGGCTTGTGGATTAGAAAACATAAACAATCAGGATGAATACAAAAACAGGGAATGTGAAACTCAGTTAGAGAGCACTAGTGAAATCTTATGGTCTTGAGTTTAAATCAGGCCTTAGTACAATTGGGCCTTTGTACCTTTTTGTACAATGCAAAATTAAATTCTGATGCCCATCACAACAGGATTATGTACAAAGCATAAATAAATTAAAAAGGAATTAGATAAGTTTTCAAGCAGTGGATCTAGTGACAACTTTCAACTCTGTGTTCATGTAGCTCAGGACATACTAATTGTTCTTTTCATGAAGCAGGGAGGTTATAAGAGGGGAAAAAGTTCCTGGGCTAAGTAGATCTCTGTTGGCTTAACCCAACATATCTACTTTTCATAGAATCATATAGGTTGGAAAAGACCTTCAAGATCACCAAGTCCATCCATCCACCTGACCTACTAAGTCCCATCACTAAACCATGTCTCGTAGGACCACATCCACATCTCTTAAATACCTCCAGGGATGGGGACTCCCTGGGCAGCCTTTTCCAGTGCTTGACCACTGTTTCATGAAGAATTTTTTCCTAATGTCCTATCTAAACCTCCCTTGGTACAACTTGAGACCATTTTCTCGTATCTTATCACTTGTCACCTGAGAAGAAAGACTACACCCAACTCACTGCAACCTCCTTTCAGTTAGTCATAGAGCGATCAGGTTTCCCTTCAGTTTCCTCTTCTCCAGACTAATAGACTTGAATTCTCTCAGCTGCTCCTTTTAAGTCTTGTTTTCTAGTCCCTTCACCTAGAGCAAAATAAACTTACTTGTTCAGTTTCAGATATATCATTTATTGTATAAGCAGCAAATGAAACATTAGTACAGCTCATGTTAAATTAAAAAAAAATAAAAAAATCATCAGGTTCCTAGATCCTACTAATGTTTTTAAAGATATCAAATCAGTCAGAAATGCTATCACCTACATAATAAGGAAAATAATACAAGACTGATATAAACAGCTTCATTTACTCAAACACTGATCGTGCCTCAGTTGGGTTGAACAAGTTCATTCTCTAGCTTCATCTACATAATGAAGTAATGATCTTCACAGCTTTTTCCAGTTGTTAAATAACATGGGTGTCATATCAAAACAACCAGGCCATCCACCAAATTCCCAAAGGCTGCTCTATGTTACTGCAGCAAAGGGCAGCATTTCCAGGATACTGGTTACCTTAAAGGTTCAAACTTGCAAAAGCACAAATGAATTTAAATTAAAATAGTTCATTTCCTAAACACATGCTCTCTCAGTCTATGGGGCCAACTGGTCTACGGATAACCAGTGGAAAATGAGCAGCACAAAGGTTTATATAAAATGTTTATATTGAAGGAAGCTACTGGAGTAGTATCTATCAAAGCAGCATACTGAACTCTTAGTAATTATGCCTACCACAAGCTTCAGGCTTAGCAAGAGCAGACTTTGTTTTATTAATACTAAAACCTACAGTGGCTGAGGGCTTTTCAGATTTTTACTGAATTAAAAGAATGCCAAACAATGACAGAAATATTACAGAAGAGAAAGAGACAAGCCAGTAATCTACTTTTTTCTTAACTGTTGTAATTACAACCAGTCTTTCAGGAGACAGAAATAGCATCTCTTGCTTTTCTCACTGTCAGATTATATACACTTTCTTGACTGTCTCTTGAAAATATTTTTATAGCAGAAACTGTGGCTCTTGGAAAGACCTTTATCAACATCTCATTTTTTTTCTAATATTCATGGACGTTTCTTGTCCCTGAGAAGTATTGAACTATCCTGAAGCATAAAGTTTAGGTAAAACAGAAAAATAGTTAAACAGAATTTTTTTTATTTTTTTTAAATACTATATGCCTTTTCATTTCACCCCTTAATTAGCCAGTGACTCCAGAATGTTTTTTATTGGTAAATAAGCAATTTTATTTCCCAAAGAAACAAATTCATGCCTCTTCCAGTCTCTCAGCACATATCCAAAAAAAAAAAATGTACTCATAAGGTTTTCCTTATAAAGTAATCCACACAGTTCCTTCCTTTCCTTCCTCATGTTTGTTTTTGGAATACCTTCAAGTCAGCAGCTAAATGGTAGTGAAAGGAGAGATGCTGGATTGGCAATAACATTTCTGTACACCTTGATGTGTATGTATATCTGTAAATGTATGAAAAGAGAAAAGGAGGGAGTCTGCCTTTTTTTTCCTCTTCTAAATTTTGTGGTCAGAAAATAGCAACTGATGCTGAGAAAAAGACAATGGACGTGTCAAACAACAGAACGTGTGGGTTCACAGGTGGAGCAATTTACTAAGAAGAGAGCTTGAACAAAAATGAAGCAGTATACTCCTACCTGCAAGGATGATATGAAGGAGGGTTACTGAAGGTGGCGTAGGCACTGACACACAATTAAACATTCTTTATTCTCAGTCTCAGCCAGATTTCTCTCTTCTTGCCAATCTGGCCTGACTTACCTCTGCTCCACCAGTCTTTCTACTTTCTTGTTTCTTTCTAATGGGGAAGGCTGCTTGTGGGGGGATTCAAAGAAATCTGAGTACTCTTACTGGAGTAAGTGCTCAGTTCAGCTAAAACTTGATCTCCAACTGGTATTCCTACAACTGCCTAAAAAAGGAGCATTGATTTGTACAGCTGTAATCTTCAGAAATTTGAGGTACGTATGCCTGGGAGCAAGGTGCCTAGCAGCAGTCTGTCTGTGTCTGTTTTTAGCCTGCATAATCCAGTAGTTTTATATTTTTTTCTAGATTGACACTGCTGTAATTTGTGAGGAGCAGCCAGTGAATAATGCAGCTGCAGTGTTGTTGTTCTATTTCTATACTTACTGCTATTTTTAAAAATGTGCTAAAGAGGGCAGAGTGAGCTGTAGTCAGATCTCAGCTACCAAGGATATCATCTGGAGCACAAAAACCTACCCAGAAAAGGACTGATGGTGGCAGGGTACATCAGGAGAAAGGTGCTCCACGGGGTGTCAAGGCAGTCCCACAGCATGAACATCAAATCTGGTGGCAACAATCCAGGTTGGTCCACAGCCCTGTGGCTCCCAGAAAAGTCCATATCAACTTTCCACGTCCAAAATTGAACCTAGACACAAAATCAGCAAGGCAAGGTGGGATGGACACAAGGCACAGACGAGCCTGCAGCATAGCCCTGGCAAGGACCAGGGGCTATGGGCATTTACTGAACCTCCTTGTCCTGCAGATATATGTCCCACTAATGTGATCCCAGATGAGATCATGAAAATTCATGATTCTGCTGCTTACTCTGCACTGTGACTGTCAAAGCACTTTAGTTCAGTCCAAATTTTTTTTAGCCAGCCTTTGTTAAAATGTAGATAATCCTTTATTAGCAGAAGGCTGTAGGAGATTACAGTTTTCCTGTAAGGCCTATTCTGTCAATTCTGACTAATTCTGAGCATTTGAAATGTAAAGTCCAACTTTGTTGTGTAATTAAATTTTAGGGTTTTTTGTTTGTTTTTCCATTCCTTGATGCTGCTTCCACTTGCAGTATCAATTGATTTAGTTTTCTGTTTTAGGTCCATTATGTCATGTTTCCAGTGTGCTGAAGGCAAAAAAACCTTTCCCATTAAATGCAGTAGAGAAGCTGGCCTGAGCCCTAGTATATGTTTTTGCTAAGGACTGTTAGATTTATTCAGTTGCATTAAAAATAAAATAGAATAAAATATTTTGTTATGAGCTGATCTGATTCCTAATAACTTATCATTCCTCATAACATTTAGCATCCAGAATGCTACAGTGTGGCCCTGACTGTATAAACAAAATGGGTCTTCAATAACACCCCAACAAACACATCACAATTTTCCCCAAAGAAAAATGTTTTATTGTCTCAGCACCAAACAGTTATTGGACACCTACTGATATTAAAAATAATTTGTTTAAGGTGATAATTTCTAGCTAAAATATGCGTTGATTAGGCATTTATTTATAAACTTCCAGAAAAGATGTAAATAGCAGAGATGGGTCATAATGTTTTAGCTTGGCTTCTACCCATCAGACAATTTTGCCTGAATGTCTAGAAAGCTTTAAATATGACTTCCTGCAGAAATATTAGTTACACATGATGTTGGGACAATTATATAAACATTGTAAAATATTAGCTGGTCTTTATATAAAATGAATTTGCTGTCTCATAAATTAATATTTCTCCAACTCAAAAATACCATATTAAAGAGCTCTTTACCATATTAAAGAGCTCTTTCTTTCTTCATGGTCCAGAACCCCAGCCTGTCTCTGCTGCCTGAAAGAGATGTGGTCAACCACTGCCTAAAGTGAGCCTGGGGTCACTGTCTTTACCACAGGCACCTACAGTGTACCTGTTCAAAGTCAGATGCAATAAATCCTGTTTCTGTGAGCCTTAGCTGGGTGCCCTTCTAAAGCACAGAGCAGCCATTATAATGCACAGTGAGACAGTTATCACTCTTCAGTTCTCCATGAGGCTGTGGCATGACAAGGACAAGGCATGACAGCTTTATCCATTTAATCTTGATCAGATACAATAATCCAAAGTTAAGGACCACAGGGCTGTATCCAGACTATGCAGTTTCAGAGCTAACTTAATCATCTCTGCCATTTCTTCTGGACTGATCTTTGCACTAGTAGTTGCAGTGGAAAAAAAAAAAATGCTACTAATAACCTAATAAAAAGAGGTACTAATAACTTGGGCAGGAAGAAATCAAATGAGGTTTAATAAGAGCAAATGTAGAGTTCTGCACCTGGGAAGGAACAACCAGACGTATCAATACAGGCTGGGGGACAACGTGCTGGAGAGGAGCTCTGAGGAGAAGGACCTGCGGGTCCTGGTGGACAACAGGTTGAACATGAGCCAGCAGTGTGCCCTCGTGGCCAAGAGGGCCAATGGGATCCTGACATGCATTAAAAGGAGTGTGGCCACCAGGTCAAGGGAGGTGATCTTCCCTATGAAGAAAGGCTGAGAGACCTGGGTCTGTTCAGCCTGGAGAAAAGAAGACAGAGGGGATCTCATCAATGTTTATAAATATCTGAAATGTGGGAGATAAAGGGATTTGGCCAACCTTTTTTCAGTGGTTTATGGGGACAGGACAAGGGGTAATGGCCACAAGGTGGAGCTCAGGAAGTTCCGCACCAACATGCGAAAGGACTTCTTCACAGTGAAGGTGACGGAGCACTGAAACAGGCTGCCCAGGGAAGTTGTGGAGTCTCCTTCTCTGGAGATATTCAAGGCCCATCTGGACGCCTACCTGGGTAGCCTGCTCAGGGGTGTTGGCCTTTGGCATGGGGGTTGGACCCGATGATCTCTCAAGCTCCCGTCAAACCCCTACAATTCTGTGATTCTGTGAAGACAGATAGTCTGCATAAAGTCTTCTGGCACCACTTTTCCAAGTGTAAAATGTAAATGCTTGGATACGTTTGGGTCCATAGATGAAGCTATCTAGAAATACGTGGGGGTAAGCTCCCTGCTCAGCCCAGTGTATAGCTCCTGCGGTGTCAGTAAAAACTATGCTGTTGCTGCAAAGACGGTGCAAGATCCTGAACTTCTTTAATTGTAGAGCTATAGGTGGAAAAAACTACAGACAAGAAAACCCCCTTCTACTCAGAAGCAAGCTTTTTATAGAAAATCATTCTGCATGTCATTTCTTTTAGGAGCTATGAATCAGTATTTTACTGTACACTCCCCCGTCTGAGAATGATTGAAATTTGCTTTGCTGTAACCAGAGAATAAGAACAAATTTTCATGTTTGCTTCTTAAAATAAACTTTGGAAATCAGTCATGTCATAAAATTTCTGGTTTTATATCTCCATTACTAATTGACATAAAATCTTTTACAAAAGCTTTGTTTCTGCAATATTGAATTTTAGCTGTTACCCTTCAGCAAGCATTCAAGAATGCTTCCTCTATGACAAAATGGAAATGAATGACAAGAATAAAAAAGCCATGTGAAACCATGTTGCAAAAATTCCTCTTACAACCCATATGACCTCTAGGTAGGTCTTCATAAGGAGCCAAAGAAGGCTGTTGAAAAGTATTAGAAGAAAATTGCTGAGCAGAGGTATTTTCTGCACAAAGACTTTGTATTGGCACAAGGCATTAGTAGGTCTGAAGCTGCTCTTCAGAAATTTGTTGTGAAGCTTTCCAGTGCAGGGCAGAGGAGCAGTAAGCTCTTTATATTGTTCTGATGTTGTCTTGCTTCCAGTTTTTTCTTTGTTGTATTTAAGTTCTGCCAGAGGCTGCACAACCTCAGAAATGGGGGTACCAGTGGAGGTCGTAAAAGAATTAGATCTCAGCACTGTTTCTGCAGCCCGTATCTTGGAGAAGGCTGCTCCTCCCCATGGCAGAGGAAAGATGGGGCTCATTTGTCCATCTGTACTTGCCTTTCCACACATTTTCACCTCCTTCATAGTCCTGTCTTCACATTTCACGACAGCTGGAGCTGTTGCCAGGCTCATCTGTTTTGACCTAAGCCCATATTAGTGGGCTGCCCTGTTCATTCCCCTTGAGCCAAACACATTTTGTTCAGCATTTCTGCAAGGGACATTGGAAATACTGCAGTTATCAGCATCTAGTTCACTCACGTGCTGAAGCAATCAAATGAAATTCAGTTGGTAAAACAACACATAGCCAGGAAAATTTAACTGTATATTGTCTTGTTGCTCCAGGGTATGCTGAGGCACTCTACAAAAACTTACATTAATTTAATAGTAATGCCTGTTGTGTTGTGATCACAAATGGAAGTAAATGAAAACAAGCCCTCAGTTTTGATTTATTCCTCTGTAGCATTGTTGATTATAGCAGGGAACTGGCATGCCTTAAGGAACGCGCTTTTTCTTTAAAGTGATGAAACAGTTCGAGGAACTGTGGAAAACACTGTCAGGTCAAATTTGAGGCTTTTACACACCTGAAGTGAAGAAATATATTCTAATAGCTTTCTTTTATAATCCAGTGGAAAAAATCTTTTTTTTTTTTTTTTTAAAAAAAAAAAGCCATTAAAAGCCATTTTTTTAAAAAGCCATTTAAAAAAAAAAAAAAAAAGCCATTTTTCATTTCATTGAGAAATACAGACTATAAATGTCTAAAATTTGTAAGCTTAATTGAATAGAGTTTCAAATGTGAGAACAAAGGTTTTGGCGTTGAACTATATCCAGATGGTCAAAAATATTGCTGCTTGTTGGCAGCTTATCAGTCAAAGAAATACTGGTGGAGTCATTTCTGCAGTTAATGAGCAATTAAAATACATTAATCTCATAGATTTTCAACCTGATAATTGTGTGAAGTTTATTTATGAGATAACACTGCTTCTTAGGTGGCCGCAATGTTAGGAATAAGAATATCAATAAGTGTTTTCTGTGCCACTATAAAACTGTGCCATCCTGCTTAGGTAAAAGGAAAGTTGGAGAGTTGCTGACATAAGGGTTAAAAAGTTTAAATTGGTCACAGATTAAATACAAGAGGGTGAAAATTTGCTAGCACAGATAGAATACCTAAGTTTACAGCTGAGCGTTAATTGCTTTTCTTCTAAGCTGTTCCAGCAGAAATTTGTGCTGAGTTTAACTTCATATGTGTGCTATTTTTATAGCTTGTTGTCTAATGCCCTGAATCAAATGGTAGGAGATCTGCATGTATGTATAGGTAATTTCATAGCTGTTTGGCTATTCTTCTGAAAAGCACCTCAGGAACTGCATTCCAGTGGTTCAAAAATAAAAATGGATAGTGTTGGCAATAGATTCAAGGAATTAGAAACAGAAAAATATTCACAAAGAACTCTAGAAGAGTGGAGTTAAGCGTTAATGCTCACCAAGATGTTACGGTCTCCATATTTCACATCTTTATTTCTGTCTCACTCAAATTCAAGCCATTTAATGCTGATTGACTTTGTGACTCACAGGCCATGTTTTGAAGGTTATAGGAACACAGGAAATGCCAAACTGGGTCAAATCCAAAGTCCATTTAATCTGATATTCCATCTGTGAGACTGCCAGTATGAGGTGCATTACTGGAATATATGGGAGATGAACTTCCTGCACAAGCCTTGCACCAGTCTCTTACAGAGACTTTGGTTTTGCTTGCCTATCACTTTATTTTGTATGTTTTTTAGCTGTAAAGCTCAAACATATAAACATTTTAAATGAAAGTAATGAACCTGATATGACTGTCTCCTGAGTGAGATCTTTGCCATCATTCAGTCTGCTACCCCAGTCACCTACCTCCTTTTAACTCAAAAGGGCAGTTGCAAAGTAAGTCTGCTCTGATTAGCTTTCAGTGAATGGTCTGAAGGCATGTAGGTATTGTAAATCCTTCTCCACTACTATTTTACAAAAGAAGTGTAACAAAGGTCCTTATTTAGCCCATTGTTTATGCAAAAGAAAATTTTATATAGTAGTTTATAGCCATGGTAATAAATGATAAATTACAAAGAATAGTGATAAAGGAGCAGGTTTTGTGTTGTTTATACTGTATTAGCTAACTAACATCTTCTGCAGTTTTATTTACTAGTGAATTAACTCAAAAGATTGCATAGGAGTGACCAAAATCCTCAGTTTCATTTTCAAATGTGAGGAAGCACCAGCAGTTAAATGGCAATTAGGGTTTAAAAAAAAAGGTTTGAGAAAATATCTGGTCAAAACTGAGGAATGAAGGTTGAGTTGACAGAGGTACTGAAATGTTCCCTGTGGAAAGCTGTGGGCCTGGGCAGGCAATCAGATGGTCACAAAAGTCTGCCAAGTCCATAGTAATATGATTGTTGATCTCTGAGACTCTCTCATCATCATTGCTGTTGCACGAACGGTGCTGAGACAGGTTGACGTGTACAAAGGTTTATCAGCAGGATCTATAGCTGAGGTAGTGCATCAGCTCTAAGAGGGAAAGTTACTATGGGAAATAAATTAAAAAAAAAAAAAAAAAAAAGATAGAAGAATCAGACAACACTGCCAAACATCAAACAACTTTCTAGCTCCAGAGACAGCCTTAAGAAAGCAGAGGAAGAGACCTTCACCCAGCCTGTGAGTCAGGCTGGGTGAAAGCTGATGTGGGCTCAGGTACAGCTCCATGGTGTTGGGCTGTAAGCAGCTCCTCAAGAAGCACAGGCATGTGAGCTAGCAGAGGCTCACTGTTTGGCTCTTTTCCCATCACCCCTCTTTCAGTTTCTCCCCCAGCATTGCAGTGTTATTCCCTGTAGTACTTAAGACTGGTAGATTTGTTTTTAAATGTGAAAAATGATCTAGGCTTTTCTGCTTCCCTTGGGGCAGATTATTCTACACCCAAATTGATTTTACCGTCAAGGAGCTTTGCCCTTTCTTATTTTCACACTATTAATTTCAGTGTTGCTGCTTGAACAAATCCTTTGCCCTCTCTTTATGTACAACCTTCAGGTACTCGCACATGACCTTGCCTGCCACGTACTCAGGCTTTGTACATCGGCATTTCAATCCTGCCAACACCGATGCAATATAAATTAGCAGATGAGTACTCCCTTCTGAATGTAATTCGAACCTTGCACGAAGTTAAAAACATGTCTGCAGAATTGGAAATACTGTTTTTACATGCTTTCTTGAAAGCCTATTAGTCTTTCTCTTCCCCTGGTAGTTGGTGTTGTTTTCAACCTTTGTTTTGTTAGGAATTGAAATTGAGTTGCTGGCTGACAAGTGGATAAGTAAAATTTCATATTTATGAATATTAAACATTACTACCCTTGCCTTTTAAATCTAGGCAGCATGGAGTTTTTAATCAGGCTCGTACTTTTTCATTTCAAATTTCCAAGATCTAACTCTTCCTGCAGCTTCTAAGAAAAGCTAAGCAAGTAGAGAGATCTTCACCTGAGCTTCTTCTGTCACAAAGTATCCCAAAGTCCCGAAGTTATCAAAACAGATCATGATGCAAAAAATCAGTAAGGAATGAATGTAGGACAAGACATTTTTATTTGCAAATACTTGCAATGTCTAAGAAAATTTATGATTGGACTTAACAGAACAGGGCATCCCACTCCCAACATCTGATAGATATGGAGAAGTTAACATTGGTTGCTTGCCAACATACAATGGTGTGCACAGACTGAATGAAAGATAGATGTCTCAAGGATTATACTGCATGGACACTATACAGCCAGCCTTAGGTTTGCCACTAACAACTTCTTCGTTTATCTTTCTGCTTGTTTGCACAGATGTCATTAAGAGCTTTCTCTGTATGAGAAATGACCCAGACCCAGAAATGTCTCACTTTTCACAGGAAAAAAAAAAATACACTAACACAGGATTCTGTTGAGAAATTCATTTTTGAGACATGGACTTTGGATTACTAGGAAAAAAGTTCACTATAAAAGCAGAGAGGTAGTATATATACTTGAAAAGAGAAATGACACTGATTATCTGTTTCAGGCACAAACTTCTCATTCTGGTGTCAGTGTAACTTTGTGGTGCAGTGGGATCTATCAGTTCATGTAGATATAGCAGTGCTTGAGTGCCCAAAACTTTATTAAGTTAAGTGCTGTTCAAACAGAGGAAAAGAATGTTGTTAAAGAGCAAAATGTGCATAAAATAGAGAAAAGCCTTGAAGTTGATAATAGATCATGCAGATTTTGGTAAAATGCTGTATTAATGATGACTCTTCATTTAAGTTAGGCCAAAAGCAGATATTAAGGAAAGAATAATAATTTGAAAAAGTGGCAGATAAGTGGTAAAATGAATGAATATTCATCATTCTCATATACACATCAAGACCAGTCTCATAACAAGACTGATACAGATAACCATGTAACATACAAACTAAGCTAAAGCTTACCTCAAATCTGCCTATAAATGAATTTTGTCTGCACTCTGTACACAAGAATTTTACAGCCAGTGCTCTGGAGCAGTTGTTCCTCAGGTGATGCCCTAACACTGGTTCCCAGTTTAGGAGTGAGGATTAGCATTGGTTGAATGAAATACCAAAATAAAGCATTCCCAGTGTATTTCAATGGCTTTTAGACTAGCTAACTGCATTTAAAGCTTTTAGAACATTAGAAGAAATATTTTTCCAATATATTGCACTCTCTTGAAAAACACAAAGAGGACAACCTCTATCAAGAGCACATCTGCACAAAATATAGTACAGGCTACATCAGCTGTACTGGGAAAAATACAAGGAGGGAGATCAAATAAACAATGTAATGGTTGACAATTGCAGCATGGTACACCCATCAAATTATTGATGCACTATTCTTTGTGATGTTTACCACTACAGAGCAAATTCTGAAATTGGATTGTTTGTTCAACTTTACATGAAAATTTCCTTTAAAACACACTATTGTAATAGCTGATGAGTAACATTTGTAAGGCTGCTGCATCTAGAGGAAAGCATTTGGAATACAAAAATGTTGTTCACACACACACACACAAAAAATACCAAGGGAAGTTCTTATAAACAAAAAACACACAGTGTCTTAATGTCTGTCACAACTGAGGAAAGCTGTATTTGCAAGCCGCATGTACCAAACTGGGGCCATCTGGGGATGTTTGGTCAAGCAAGAATGCAGATCACAATTTTCTTCTGGATTCTTCAAAACACAGGCTTATAGCTAAGTAATGTCAAAATAAGAATTCAAGCCAGGAGGTTAGTGAAAGCGTCCCCTCCCCCACCCCTTTATTTTCTGTAAAAAAAAAAAAATCATCATCATATTTAGTGTTGTGCAGAATGACCTGCCTCTTCAGTTTGTTCAGTTGTCAAACAGCACTTGAAAATTTCATCTGCTTTCATATCGTAGGCACCTGTCTATACAAAGTGCTTGCTAATGCCAGTTCCTTGGTTAGTGGTAGGCTGTGTGAACCCATGGCAGTGAGTTATAAAAGCTGTCTATCGTACAGTGTCTGAAAAAAGCCTGTGCTTGAAATAACCAAGTTATTTGCCACTACAGAATTTTACAATGTTTACGCAAAGACGTTGCAACTTGCACAGGAATCCATTTTCAGGCACTTTTTCACTGACTTTCAGAAACTCTGCCTGCATAAATACTGTTGGATCAAGCCTAAGCTTGATATCACAATTTCAGTTCCGGTTGCATGCAACTTCTACATCAGGCTGAGAGATGCAGGCAAATACCTCTCTCAGTCATCTTGTTGCCATTTCACAGCTCTTCAGCAAAGTAAGGAGACCCTGTAAAAACTGTCTCCAGAATATTTTATTCAGTCTCAAAATTTCCATTTTACAGAAATAAAACCTCTCAAAAATATACATCTCATTTTTATTGTTAAACCACCATTCCTCACACACATCTTCCTAAAAAAGAAAATATGTATCTACTGTTGATCTCTATTCTTCTCTCAACAAAACAAAATCTATATTTAACACAGTGTGTTTGATAAAAACATGGCTTTATTCTGTATGTCTCCCTATCATCTCTTTGCCACCCCCCATATCTCTGTGCAATACAAATATATATCATGATATCTATCAAGAACCATGTTGCTGGATGTCTGCAGGGTTTCATATCCTTGAAGTGGAGACTGCCAACCTGATTTTAATCACATTTATGTTGGATACAAAAACAAAATCCAGGCTCCTGGTTTAGGTTTCTTGCAAAAACCATGCACTTTATGTGCAATTAAATAAATGCTCAGTAAGCCTATTCAGTTAAAAGTAAAGATTAATTATTTTAATAAGTTTGCATTACCAGACACAGGTTACTCTTTTATAATATTTTACAATTATTATTATTATTATTATTTTAAATATAATATATATGACTACACTGTGGTAGTGTTTGTGGTGAATAACATGAATATACACATTGATTAATTTATAGAAGTATTGACACATGCATAAACATTTGTATGTGGATATTAATAAACTGAGTCAGCATTATTTTAAGAAAAAGGTTTTTTTTGGTATAGATATCAGCACATTTGGACATAATGGTCACCTGCTATGAATTGCCAGATTTTGATTATCCAAATTGAACGAACAATATCTCATTTAACAAGCTACCCAGAATTTTAAACTGAAAAAGGAGAAAAAGTTTATATAACAGTATAGTATAATTGTCTAACTTGGAATATTCTGTTAGATCACGCATAATCTTGAAAAAAATATATATATGTTCTTCCAATGAAAATGGATTTCTGAAGTTTTTGCTATAGAATGTTGGGGAAAAAAATGAAAGATAATATTTATAAGTGGTTATTTATCATAGAATCTCTGTGAAACAACATATTTATATATCCGTTTGATAACATTCTATTTAATTTGAAAGTGAAATGGCATTTGATAATGAAGTGTTTGTCACTTAAAAAAAATGTTTTGTTTTATTTTGTTTTGTTTGTGAGGTGCTATATAGTGTGTATATATCTATATTTTTTTCCTTTTTAAGTGCAATGCCTATAGTATTACTATATCAAATTGAGATGAATCATGACAAACATCATTTTCACAACTTGGGAAATGTTAACATGCTACATTTCTTTCTTTGGAAAAGTAAAAGAAACTATCACAGAAAACACATTTTAATTTAATTATATCCTTAGGTCATTAAAGTAATATAATGTGCATGTCAGTCCTCTTTTCATACACAGATTGGTTTAATCCTACATACACATTTTTAACCTCTGGCTTTCTTTCATATTTGCTTTGTTTTGAAATTGCATGCTGTCTGGATTATTTGTGCATGACCTCCACATTAATTTCGCATTGAATGTTTACATACTCAGAGATTTTCATGGATCATTTATTCTACATGTGCATTTTTTTCCTTTGTTTTCAGTTATTGAACTTTAAATATGCTTGAAATGTAAAAGTGGCATGAAACTTTCGTGACACAAGTAAACAACAATTTTAATAGAGTTTCTGATTACCTTCATATCTTTAAAAAAAAAAAATACATATTTCAAACTACATTTTATGTTGTCCTTCCAAAATGTAATAAAATGAAATAACATAAAATAATAAAAAAACAATCTGAAACCCTAAATCTGTTCCATTTCAGATCTGGAGACAAATACTGCTTATATTTTTTTGTTCAAGCAATCCCAAACACATGAGATTGTTTCTTTAAATGAGCTGAGAAAGTCTCTGCTGTCTTGGAGGTGATACATGCAAGATCATGAGTCTGAGCTTTGCTTATGTTCTGTATGGGAAACAGCACAGGACATTGTCTGACAGACAACATGGATAACTTCAGTTAAGCACTGTCTATAGCTCAGCATAGGTTCCCTCTGGAAATGCCAGCTTCTGTCAGTTGACTACACAAGGATCTTAACTCCTCATTTAGTATCTGAAATAGGAGTTCCAAGTAGGTATATACTACTTTTACATCATAATGTGCCATGAACCCTTGCAACTGTTTATTAAGCCAAACTTTTTGTCATGTAAAAAGGACATTTTCCTCCATATTAATTCCATATTTGAAGAAATATAGTGATATGTGTTGCTCAATATGCAGTGTAATAATGCTTATCAGCAGAATCCCAGCTCTAAAAGACATAAAACTAAAAGCATATCCAGAGGAACCTAATGAGTAAATATATACATAAAACAGAAAATAAAGTGATTTTTTTAATGTTTTCCAAAAAAAAAAAAGGTATTAAAACACACTTAAGAAGTTGCCAATTTAGAGAACAAATAAAGCACTATGAAATCATATATGATTGTAATGGTCACAGAGCTGCATTCACACACCTGCTAGAAAAAAATCAAATACTTCCTCTTTCCTCTTTGCAGCCTATTCTTTTTCAGCTGGTTCATTAATTCTGTGCACAGTCTGCTATGATTAAAGATGAGTGGCTTGATCTCAAAGCATGCTAAGCCATCTGTAGCCCTTTATGTGAGCAAGTCAAACACAATACCTCTCAAATAAGGAGCTGAAGTTTGTCATTCGAGACTCTGTAATTAAATCGATCCAGTCTCCAGGGGCTTTGCCTTCAACCTGCAGGCTTCACCACAACCATTCACCACCTGTGATTCTTCCCATCCACTTGGTTTGGACTGATTTGAGTCACTACAGTTCTCTCCACTTTTACAAACTAGTTGTTTTGTCAGCATGAGTGTGACAACAATTAGACGTCCCTGTTTTTGCCCCATGCCTTTTCTCCTTCACAGTCATTCAATGACAAGCGTAAAAAGAACTTCATCTTTTCACGAAAATTCCCATTCTACAAGAGCAAGGAGCAGAGTGAGCAGGAAACAAGTGATCCAGAACGTAAGTAACCTCTTGGAGACGATGTCACATGCAGCACGAAAAATGGGTGACACGCACGATACCAGTATCCCACACATCTAGGCAAATACATGTTGTAGGCAGGCAGGAGAGGTATTACTACTGTGACCAATGTGTGACTGCAATTTGGATCCAGCTGGTCCTTCCTTCCTCGGAAAAATAATTTTTAGAAGAATGAAACAGTGACCTGAACATTTGGAAGAATATTTCTTCACTTTCCTAAAAATATGTGGCTCTTGAAAATCATTGTGGCACCTGTGAAAACCCAAACCTGGCTCTAATTAAATATTTCCAGATCACAACTGGCTCAGAATTATGCAAATGTGATTTATTTTAGAATACTGAACTAAACTGTTACTTTTTAAAAGTTCTGCTCAAATCTCATTTGTGCCTCTGACATTCTCCAAGTTGATTTCCATGGACAGCTTCACTGAAAGTTTAAAAACTAAATGAAGCATCTACACTAATAACTTAAAGAAGTAAATTGGATCTTGGAATGTGTACCTCCCCAGGCACTTACTGCCTGCTTAAATTGTACGTATAGAGAACCAGCATTATTCAAAATCTATGCTGGTTCCAAGCCCAGAGAATTCACTTTTTTCCTTAATAATTCTCTCCTAACTTTTTCTGCCGAGGATTTTTTCTGGGACTTTATTGGGTTGTTCTTTCTTCATCACAGCTAAAAAGCCATGTGTAGTGGTCACTGCCTCTTTCATTGGCTGCATTCCCATAAAACATGGGCTTAACGTTTTTTCAGAAAGAAAAAGCAGGGATCCAGATTGCTCAATCAACATGGTCAGTCATGGTAGTATCCATTTCAATTCCACTGACTTCTTCCTTCCTCTTCTGCGGCTGTTCTTCCTTTCTCATTGCTCTCTCTGGGGACTTCCGTGCAGGACATCCCCGGATTAGGTGACGACGGTTATGGAACAAAGACTCTGAGTAAGTCCCCAGGAATGGTCACTGTAAATCTTTTTTTGTTTTGTTTTGTTTTGGCTTCTGTTCCTTCTCTGAGGACCCTTCACTCCTAGCATGCAAAAGATAGAGTTTTATTTGTTACCCAGCTGTGAATGCTTAAAAAATGTTTCAATTGTTTTGTTCTGCATGACAATATTAAATAACATACAGCGTATCAAGCAGACACTTTCACTTCTTTTGTAGTAACACCTTTTGTTTCTGACAGTATGTTATTGTTCTCATCATGGCAGTTCCGTAAAGTAGCATACCTAGAACTTGTTTTGCTGCCTAAAATGTACTTCTCAGCAACAATCCCTTCCTCTCCATCCAAAGGGAAAGCTAAACATTTTAGCTTGATCACATCCTGAGGAGATCAATAGAAAATTATTTTATGCTGTTGCTTCTGCATTTTCAGCTTCTTGCATGGGAGTGTTTGTTACTTTGCTGGATTTTAGATTAGCATTTGTTATTAGTGGAAGAAGTCATTTGCAGGCTAGAGAAGACCATGCCTTCTCCAAAGCTAATTTTGGACCCATTTCACCATTAGCAACCTATTCTCTGTCATGCAACCTTAATCAATTTCTTTTTCTGATGCAGTAATCCTGTCTCAAGACTTGGCATTGCAGAATGTGTAACATGTCAGATAAATGTTAAGAAACAATTTTGTTGCCTTGAAAGTTAGACCAGAAAAATTGTACAGAGTGAAATATTTGCAGCTGATTTCTATATAAATAGCTACGTTACATGCTGTATCCAGACCTAAATAATTTAAACAATATGGCACTTGCATGTGTTTGGCTGCTTCTTCCTTCAGTTCTTATTCTTTTTCTTAAGTGCCAAGTAATTGAAGCAAAATGTATGTGAATGTTGACACTGCATCACCTACTGTTTTGTATTTGCTTTTTAATTACAGGAATGCGCATCCATGCACACAGTTTTACAGATTATTCAGTTCCTGGTTGATTTTTTTATGGAACATTTTAATGGTTTCTGTTTAAGCCATAAAGTATCTCACCATTTAAAGATGAAAGCTTCTTCTCTTGTGTGAAGAACAGTTCTACAAGACCAATTTTCTCAGTGATAGACAGCAAATGTTACTGACACCTGAATTTTAACATTCTGTTTCTTCAAGGAAAGTGCTATAGTAGTTCACTAGGAACAAAGGGAGAACTTTCCTTGCCTAAAAAGAAGTAGAATATTTCTGATTTGCTAAACTCTCCTGAATATCTGTGTCCTTAGAAAGATGAATCTTCATAACATCCAGACACCTGAAAGGAGATAACTAAATTCTGCAAATTGTTAGGGGAAAAGTAGCACAGAGGTATTATATAGGCTCTAGTTTCTCTATTAATATTACAGCTACCTTTCAATTACTGACATGCCTCTGACATTCTAGCCCCATCCAATTTTCACTGATATTAAACTAAGATATAGTTTTTAATGACAGTTATTGCTAGGAAGGATATTTGTTCGTGTTTAATAAAAATTTTCAGGGCCCTGTATAGCATAATGGTTTGAGGCAGTCCCTGTTAATTTGCTATGAAATGTCCGAAATTCAATACATGGTTTTGTTTAAAATATAAGTCTAATGTTTTGAAGCTTCTAACTATGACAAAGACCAAATTTTTCAATTATTACTTTTATCAGATATCATCCATTCTCGTTTCAGCTGCTCCTCAAGCTCTGTCAGTCCCATGCTATGAACCCCAGCCATTAGATGTGTATGTGGGGGAACGCAGCAGCTTGCAGAGAAGGGATGGTCTTGGCACAGTTCCTATGCTCATCCTCCACGTGTGGTCTACTTTGGGTTCACCCCAGTGGATTCTTGACTTTTATGGTTTACCGTTTTTCACTGGGAACATCTAGAGGCAGTTGAAGACTGTGGGTGACCCACAGGCTAATCTGGCCAGTGGATAAGTGCCAAATATTGGATTAATTTTGGTTCCTGGTGTTTGTCAGGAGGTGACTTATTTGTACCCATTGACCATTTAACCACCCGTTTCTCATTCTTATTCACCCAGGGCAGCTCCCCACGATATAGCCATTATAGCATTTGTTTCCAAATGCCCTGATCCAGCTGAAAATTTTCGACTGTCAAAAGATAGTTCATCTGCAAAGTTTTTCTATCAGAGGTACTATTAAAACTACTGTTTAATGTGAATCTGAAGACCTCCTGGAGACCATAAAGCATGATCTGACTGATGATAATCAGCCTGCTGACTGAATAACCACTTGGAACAACCACTTCATATGCTATAGACTGCACCTTTCTTTAAGTAATGTAATAATAGAAAAAGGACACCAGAATTGTCAAATCACTAGTGTATCCCACTGTGATAATTCTTATGTTCTTATTCACCCATGCAGACTAGTCTGGTAAAGATTTTTATACTTTAGAAGTATTAAATTCTGAGGCTGTCTGAAGAAAAAAAAAAATCTTTCTTCCTTTTTTTTTTTTATTTATTTTTGTTTGTTTGTTTGGGACAGGTTAAGATAAACAGTTGCAGTACTGGACACCAAAACCACTTTCATGTCACTTTGTTAACCCCTTGGGATAGTGCAAAGTGATGAATGCTGGAGACAGATCTCTTTTAGTTTAGACGAATAACATGAACAGACACTCAGGTTTCGTGAATTTAGCCGAGTCATCCAGTGAGATGCAACTGGATCATACTGTACTTTGAAATTAAATTTTAAGAGATATCATTGTCTCATCAAGAAATGACATGGCTTTGCCATGATGCATATCACTAGATAATGTAAAATCTCTTTCTGAAACTCCACTAGAGAGAAAGCTTTCATTTTAACTGTGTAAATTATCTAAGATTTTCAGGTGATGTTACTGTATAGTTTTTATTTCCTCTCTGCACAACTACCTTTGCATGACTGTGGCAGTTCTTTTGAGTTTCTGCGGCTCTATGGTGCTTGGTTATGTTCTTTAATTTGCTGTACTGTTCTTGCAGAACATGTTTCTTCTAATGCCAGCGATAGTGAAAGTAGCTACAGTAAGTTACTGCTTTCATTAGAGTCCTTTTACTTTGCATTGCTTGTTCTGTTTGTTTCTTTTATTTTGTTTCTCTTCCTGCTTTTTTTTTTTTTAATGTTAAAAAAACAGTTGAAGCAAATGGCTTGAAATTCCTCTTTACAACTACATTTGAGTACAAAGCTATAAAAGAAAACTGTCAACCTTTATAAAAAAAGAGAAGAGGGTTGCTACTTGGGATGTATTCTGGAATATAAAACCAAACCTGGCCTTGGGTAGTCTGTGAAAATCAGGATTATTTGGTATAGCAACAGGAAGTTTATTTCAGTAAGCAGGAGGACAGTTTCTTGATGACCTTTTCAGAGTAAAATTGCTCTATAACTGCAGGCAAAACTGCAAAAGATACTCCTTACAAGGTCACAATTTTTACTCACATTTCAGAAGACCTGTATGTGCAACTAATAAATCGCCCCCAGAACTCTTCTGAACCTATAATTTTGGCAGGATAGGTTTCCTAATATGTATTGAAGTCTTCAAAGAAGGTAAGATAGACCTTCACCCCTTAAGTACTGCAACTGAGTGACATTGATCCCCTATAAGTGATGGTCCCAACCCTGCAAAGTGATCTGATTTGGATTACAGACTACATGTGATCATATAACCTAAAGATAGATTGTAAATTGGGGGTAATTATTAGCAATACTCAAAAAATTAACCATTGTAAATATTTTTCTGGAAGTGCTGAAAAGTAAAATAAAAAATAAAAAATAAGAGTAATTAAAAAAATCATTGGAGTAGGTTAATGGAAATATAATAAAAGGTAATTAAAGAGAGAAAAAAGAAAATACTTACTAAATCAGACAGTTGTTTAATTCCCTCAAGCCATTTGCTTAGCTTTAAGTTTTCCACCAGTCACTCGGCACTTGTGCTAAGTACCCGCATACATTCAGGTAATCATTGGTATCATACCTTGTACTTACTAGTCTTGGTAGAGTGCATAGCAGTCAAGCTCTATTAATAAATACTCTTTTGTTTCAGTAAAACAGCTAATCTTATGCAATTCAGATATGGTAAATTAGTTTATATTCTCTTGTATTGCAAAGGTTTTATTGGAAAGCAATTGCCAGAGTCACAAGATAACAGTAGGCACTTTTGAACTGCTGAGGACCAATTCTGAACCATTTTATCTTTTCTCTGTCCTCTACTGGGGAGGAAGGGAGGACTTTATATTTGAAATATAAGATGCTCCTTCACCAGACTGACTTTACAATCATGACAGAATCAGTAGCTTAAATTTTCAAAAGTTTCCTGAAGTCTCTTCCAAGTGTGTTTATTTCAGAGTGAGAATGTAAAAACCCAGATAAGAATCTAGACTGGTGGCTGAACACACCCCATTCCTGATGAACTGTCCTGAACAAGTGACTTAAGATGGGCACCCAAGTACAGCTCAACATATGGGACAGGTCCACAAAACCTACTTCCCAAACTGCATCATAACAGGTAGCCTGTTCTTTGTTGGCTGTGCAATAACTTGAAATAAAGTGTATGTTCTGAGGTGCAAGAACAGGGATAGAATCACAGAATCACCGAATGCTTTGGGTTGGCAGGGACCTTAAAATCCATCCCACTCCAACCATCCTTCCACGGGCAGGGACACCTGCCACTAGACCAGGTTGCTCAAAGCCCTGTCCAGCCTGGCCTTGAACACCTCCAAGGATGGGGCATCTACAGCTTCTCTGGGCATCCTGAGCCAGTGCCTCACCACCTGCTGAGTGAAGAATTTTCTCCTTATATCTAGTAGTTTAAAGCCATTCCCTTCTTGTAGTTTAAAGCCATTCCCCTCTGTCCTATCACTGCACCCCCTGACAAAGAGTCCCTCCCCAGCTTTCCTGTAGATAGTGGAAGGCTGCTGTAAGGTCTCCCCAGAGCCTTCTCTTCTCCAAGTTAAACAAGCCCAACTCCCTCAGCTTGTACTCATAGGAAAGGTTCTCCAGCCCCTTGATCATCTTTGTGGCCCTCCTCTGGACTCGCTCTAATACTTCCATGTCCTTCCTGTGCTGGGGGCCCCAGAGCTGAATGCAGATGTTTGGGGTAGTCAGTTGGGACATAGATGCTTGGAAGGAAAAGCACTGCCCACAGCAGGCATCTCCTTCAAGGTTGGTTTCCATCTGGGCAAGCTCCTGTCTCACCCCAGCAGCATTCAGAAGCATATTGCCTGGAGCTGGCCAGATATTACTGGTGTGTCCAAAAACTGCTGCCTGGTGGAGGAGATGCAGGGAGTAGTTTCTTCTCTGCCTGGGGCAGAGCTATGACATTTAGCAGCCAGTCTTAGGTTAAGCAAGTAAAAGTGGCTTTAAAATCCAGGAGCTGCTGCCCAAAGGGCCTAGTTTCATTTGCTAACGATTCATTGGTGTGTGTTGACATGACATTTGAAGGCATGACCTCAGGCAGCCAGCAACTTTGGACACCAGCTTTTTGAAATTACTGTTTTAGATGGCCACGATGGCATGTCAACTCTAGCCTGACCCTGTGTTCAATTAGTTCAATTAGACCATGTAATATGAACGTCTCCTATGGGGATTTATAGCCCTCCTGAGTCCATCTGGCTACTCTCTGAATCTCCAGGCTACTCTATGTCAGCAGTACATCCCATCACACAACTCATTGCAGCAAATCCTCTCTCATATGAAGGCTGAGAAAGCCGGGAATGTTCAGCCCAAAGAAGAGAAGTCTCCAAGGTGGCCTCATTGCAGCTTTTCAATACTTTAAGGGGGCTTATAAAAAAGATGGAATGTGACTTTTTTACTCAGGCAGATAATGATAGGACAAGGGGGAAGAAGACAGAATCAGAAGAATCATGAGATAGAGGAGAGCAAGAGAAGGGTGGCCACAGAGAGCAGGTGACAAACAGTGAGGGTATGGAGATAAGAATGATGGAAACAGTTTTCATATTTCACTGCAGATCTAACTTTGTGGGACAGTTGACAGAGGACACTGCATGGTAGAAACCTATCCATACCCCTCACAGTAGTAATCAGAACTAGTCTGTGAACATTGCCTTCTAATTTATTTACTTTTACAAAAGGAAAATAATGGGTGTTCAGGATAAAGTTAATTCCTGGCGGAATAAGACAACATGCAGCTATTTCTGCTCTTCTTTTCTGCATCTGGGTATCTGGAAACAATGCCAAACCTCAGTTGCTGCTACAGAACAAAACTTATTTTAATTCCGTTTTGGGGCAGACATGTTACAAAGCTGTTCTTCAGTGTGATTTAGTGCCATTTTGAGGAGAATTTGACAGTTCAAGGTGAAGGACTACAGGTGATTTTACCAGGACACCACGTACATTGACCTGCAAACTCATTTAGCCCTAAGTCTGTGCACTGGTGAAAAAGGATGTGAAGCTGAAAATTCTTGTCAAGCAAATATAATAGTGCTGTAGAGCTCAATGGTTTTGCATAGGGCTGTGACCCTAGTATAGTGCCCCATTTTTTTCTCTTCTGTTTCATAAGGAAAGAGTCAGGAAGAACAAGGGGTTGCCTGCCCATTGATTTCTGAACTGGGGAATAACAGCAATTCACGCCTTGCTAGTACAAAGAAAAGTGGGTGGACAGGAAATGGCTGGCAGGTGACACATGTACACCTGCAGACATTCATATTTGTCCCTGTAAAAACAGTCCATCTGGAGTCCAAAGTAAAGTGTTCTGCATTATCTCTAGTGGGTCTCCGGCAATTGCTTTAACATGTTTCTCTAACTTTTGCTTCTCGTGATGAGCATCTAGTGAAAAGTAGCTAGTACTGAAACCTTTATTACTTCATCATTCCTAGAACCATTCCAAATCAGGGGTACAGCTACACAAAGTGATGCTGAACATTTCTGAGAGCTGTCCAGGATGTGTCCTGTACAGTGATTAATAGACGGGTTACAAACTGACTGGGCTTTTTCTGAGACATATCCTGATGCATTCTTATTTATTGAGTCAATATCCTGATCAACATTTGAGTATTTGGCTGAAGTATTCCATTGCTCATGTTTTGGGTTTGGAGATTGAAAAATAATATATTTCTTATTTCAAGATATTAATTTATTTGAAAAATCTCTTAAGTGGTCTCAAGAGAAAATCCTTGGACCACTCCTTAGGAACAAGGCTGTTGCAGATAGTAAACCTGATTTCTTCTGTCAGTGCTCTCAGCATTGGATTTGAAATGAGTAAAAGAGCTGGAATCAACTGTAGGATTCCCTTCACCAGTATGGATCCCTAAAACAGCCATCACCCTCTCAGTTTCTTGCACTAGATTCAGTCTGAGGTTAATGGAGACACAGAAGGATTTTCAGAGAACAATTTGTTTTGTCCTTAAGCAGATAGCTAAAACAAACCAGCTGAGTGTTTTCCTAAACATGTGCATGCCTCCTTCTTGACTCCAAAGGAGCTGAGCAGCAATCACTATTGTGCTTGTCTTGCAAGAAGGGGAGATGGCAGCCTCTCCAAATCCTTATCTTTATCTCAACAGATAACCTTCAGACCCACCAACTTCAGGGGGAATCAAAAACATACTTGATAGTAGAACTTGGCCCTTTCTGAAAGATTAGAAAGCATTTTTGAGCCAGGAACAATTCTGGCCTGATCTAAAAGGGGCTAAGCTGCCACACAGCTGCTACTGCATCACATGGGTCATGTTAATATGAGGACTATAACCAAGTTAGTTGATTTGCACCTGTTATCAGCAGAAAAATCAAGTTTTCAGAGTTGCATATGAAAGCCTGGTCTAGCAGAAAGTTTTCCTTCTTAAGTATAAATGAAGCCAACTTTGACTTATTCCCAAACCAGCTAATTAAAAAATGATTGGCAGCTTATTCTCAACTGTATAACTTAAAATGTTCTAATTTTCCATTTCAAATCAAGCTTGTAAGAACATATTTTTTTTTACCATGGACTCATCAGTTTTTATTTTTCAAGACATTCTTTTCATAATGGCCATGAATTTTAAGTCTCTCCACTGCATATGTGTGATAATGCTTTCATGCATAGTTCAGTAAAGGTTTTTACAGCTGTCATCAAAATTACACAAGCATTACCACATCTATTTAGCCTAATTGCATAATTGGTTGTGATTGCATCAATTACTTAGAGAGGCAATACATGACTAAAAGTTAAAAATAAGAAAAAATTAGAAACAAAAATTTTTACCCTCTGTACTTGGTCAGCAATTCATTCTTGTCATGAGATCTGAAGACTCAGAACAAGGCTTAAAGGAGTCCTGATTATTATGTTAGGCCACTGATTAATTAGAGCACTTGCATTTCCTCTTACTTTCCCCATGGGCTTGTATATTATTCAGGCATACTTAAATTTGTACAAGTATTGAAGTTTCATTGCATGGCTTCACAAGCTATATTGATCTTAAACATATAGTACTGATAGACCACTTTTCAGTCATAAGTTCATTCTTAGACTTCTGATGATATTTTTATACATTAGATTTCCAGTCTTTCATAGCTATCAACGTATCTGGAAAGGCTATGCATTTATTTAGGTAAGTAGAGGTCCAAGGAAGGGATTGTGAGTCAAAAAGAGTTTATGAGATTGACTTTCCAATACAGACTGTGCAGATGAAAGAAAACAAGATTTTTTTTTTTAATTTATATTTTATCTGTCTTCAGAAGCACTACTCATTTATTTTTTATTTATTTTATTATTATTATTATTTACTGCCCTAGATATCTTTATGGTTTTTTTGTTTGTTTGTTTTTGTTTGTTTGTTTGTTTGTTTGTTTTCATTCACTACCATTAATAGGATGCCAAAAATCATGGATTTCCACTACATAAGATACATGATGAGGATGAGCATTTGGTTAGATGGTGGCTGCACTTGACAGCTCACAACAGCTCTCCTGCCCTGTTACACACACACTGGATGCAGTTACACCAGCACTGTGAAAGCTCTGGATGCTCTAGCAAGGCAGTAGAAAATGGTGCCTTTTTATGTGTTACGTGAAAAATGCCTAAAATGTCACAGGAAACTGTTGCATTCTACTGAAACTGTAGTTTCCAATCTTTCACAGTGTCTGCCATCTAGCCAGAAAGGGAAAATAAAGACAACTCTTTACATCCATTTCAGGGTTACTCTCTGAAACACCATAAGATCCTTTAATGGGAAAAAATGAATCCTTATGAAACTCTTCTGACTTCCTAGACTTCTCTGTTCAGTTTTTAGAGGGTACAAGTGTCATGGTTTAACCCGGCTGGCAGCTAAACACCACGCAGCCGTTCGCTCACCCTCCCCCCTCCCTCTCTGGGGCAGGGGAGAGAAATGGAAAGTGAAGCCCGTGAGTTGAGATAAAGACAGTTTAATAAGACAGGAAAATAATAATAACAAAATAATAATAACAATAATAATACAATGATGATAATAGTACTACTAATAATAATATGTACAAACAAGTGATGCACAATGCAATTGCTCACCACCCGCTGACCGATGCCCAGCTTAACCCCGAGCAGTCCGGCCCCCTCCCCCCGGCTAGCCACCCCTATATATTGTTTAGCATGACGTCAGATGGTATGGAATACCCCTTTGGCTAGTTCAGGTCACCTGTCCTGGGTCTGTCCCCTCCCAGCTCTTACTGCACCCCCAGCCTGCCTGTTGGCAGGACAGAGCAAAAGGCTGAGATGTCCTTGGCTTGGTATAAGCACTGCTCTGCAACAATTAAAACATCGGGGTGTTATCAGCACTCTTCTCATCCTAAGCCAAAACACAGCATTCCGCCAGCTACTAGGAAGAAAATTAATTCTGTTCTAACTGAAACCAGGACATCTATCCACCCCTTATTCCATACCATTTATGTCATGCTCAGGTTACACTCTTTTCCAGACATTCTAATTAGTCACCTATAGTAGTCACGGTAGTGGTAACATACAGTATTATATAGCAACTAACATGGTACAATTCAGTTCATGGGCTATTCTCACCCAGTATTAAATCTCCTTGAGGTACACACCGGACCTCTCCGTTCTTTTGCATCACCCACCAAGTGTATCCAGGTCCCTGAGCGAAAACAATTCCACGAATGGGTTTGCCTTTTCCTGAGGCAGGAGTAGCCCAGACTGTTTTACCCAGCATATTTTTTACATGCACTACAGGAACTTTATCCCCATCTACAGTACGTAACAGGTTTGATTGGGCAGGTCCAGCTCGGTTGGCAGATCCCCTAGTATTGACTAGCCAGGTGGCCTTTGCCAAATGCGTATCCCAATTTTTGAATGTCCCAGCGCCCATTGCTTTCAATGTAGTCTTTAACAGTCCGTTGTATTGTTCAACGGAGGCTGAGGCCTCTTTCCCGGAGGCTGGTGCGTGATAGGGGATGTGATACACCCACTCAATACCATGTTCTTTGGCCCAAGTGTCTATAAGGTTGTTTCGGAAATGAGTTCCATTGTCTGACTCTATTCTTTCTGGGGTACCATGTCGCCATAGGACTTGCTTTTCAAGGCCCAGGATAGTGTTCCGGGCGGTGGCATGAGGCACAGGATATGTTTCCAGCCATCCGGTGGTTGCTTCCACCATTGTAAGTACGTGGCGCTTGCCATTGCGAGTTTGAGGGAGTGTGATGTAATCAATCTGCCAGGCCTCTCCATATTTATATTTCAGCCATCGTCCTCCATACCAAAGAGGCTTTGACCGTTTGGCTTGCTTGATTGCAGCACATGTTTCACAGTCATGAATAACCTGTGCTATAGCGTCCATGGTCAGGTCCACCCCTCGATCACGAGCCCATCTGTATGTTGCATCTCTACCTTGATGGCCTGAGGTGTCACGGGCCCATCGGGCTATAAATAATTCACCTTTATGCTGCCAATCCAGGTCCACCTGAGCTACTTCAATCTTAGCAGCCTGATCCACCTGCTGGTTGTTCTGATGTTCTTCAGTAGCCTGATTCTTGGGCACATGAGCATCTACGTGACGTACTTTCACAGCCAGGTTCTCTACCCGAGCAGCAATATCTTGCCACAATGCAGCAGCCCAGATGGGTTTGCCCCTACGCTGCCAGTTGTTTTGCTTCCATTGCTGTAACCATCCCCACAGGGCATTTGCTACCATCCATGAATCGGTGTAGAGATAGAGAACTGGCCATTTTTCTCGTTCAGCAATGTCTAAAGCCAGCTGAATGGCCTTCACTTCTGCAAACTGACTCGATTCACCTTCTCCCTCAGCAGCTTCTGCAACTCGTCGTGTAGGACTCCATACAGCAGCCTTCCATCTTCGATGCTTCCCCACAATACGACAGGACCCATCAGTGAACAGGGCATATTTCTTTTCATTTTCTGGTAACTGGTGGTACAGTGGGGCTTCTTCAGCACGACCCACCTCCTCCTCTGATGATATCCCAAAGTATTTACCTTCTGGCCAGTCCATAATCACTTCCAATATTCCTGGGCGACTGGGGTTTCCTATTCGAGCCCGCTGAGTAATTAGTGCAATCCACTTGCTCCTTGTAGCATCAGTTGCATGATGCGTAGAAGAGACCCTTCCCTTGAACATCCAGCCTAGTACCGGCAATCGGGGTGCTAGGAGGAGCTGCGCTTCAGTACTGACCACCTCCGAAGCAGATCGAACTCCTTCATATGCTGCCAATATCTCCTTTTCAGTTGGAGTATAGCGGGCCTCAGATCCTCTGTATCCCCGACTCCAAAACCCCAGGGGCCGACCTCGAGTTTCCCCAGGTTCTTTCTGCCAGAGGCTCCAGGTGGGGCCATTCTCCCCGGCTGCAGTGTAGAGCACATTCTTTACATCTGGTCCTGTTCGAACTGGCCCAAGGGCTACTGCATGGACTATTTCCTGCTTGATTTGTTCAAAGGCTTGTCGTTGTTCAGGGCCCCATTCAAACTCATTCTTCTTACGGGTTACTTGGTAGAGCGGGTTTACAATCAGACTGTAATTTGGGATGTGCATTCTCCAAAACCCCACAACACCTAGGAAAGTCTGTGTTTCTTTTTTGTTAGTTGGTGGAGACATAGCTGTTATTTTGTTGATCACATCCATTGGGATTTGACGACGTCCATCTTGCCATTTTATTCCTAAAAACTGGATCTCTCGTGCAGGTCCTTTGACTTTATTTTGTTTTATGGCAAAACCGGCTTTCAGAAGGATTTGGACTATTTTCTTCCCTTTCTTGAAAACTTCCTCTGCTGTGTCACCCCACACAATAATGTCATCGATGTACTGCAGGTGTTCAGGAGCTTCCCCCTGCTCCAGTGCAAACTCCAAGTTAGTCTTCTCTTCCTGAGCATGAGAACTCACCAACAGGCAAACCAAGAACAAAGGGAGCTGGAGCCATAGCAAACCTGAAAAAGTGAAAGACCTGCAGTAATTTTATTTATGGTGTATTAGATTAAAGAAAGCTTACTTTTTATTTCCCCTCTTTCTTTATCTTCTCCCTTTTCTTCTCTTTTTGACTTCATGGAATTTTACTGAAGAACAAGAGATTAAGCCCTACAGAAAGGTTTTTTTGTTTGTTTGTTTTTTTTTGTTGTTTTTCGTTTTGTTTTGGTTTGGTTTGGTTTGGTTTGGTTTGTCTGTTAAATTTCACAACAATTTTCCAGATCAATACAGCAAACCTGTGCTAATTAAGCCATTAATGTAGGTGGTAAATGAGGCTTAGTCAAATGATAAATAAGAGCCTGTGTCCTGCTGAATTTCATGCTGTGTCACACCTCAAAGCCATCACAAGGTTATGGCAATCTGATTATTGATTGACTCTAGAGCTCTTCATTATACTTAATACTTTATGTACTACTTCAAAACTGTGCAGTACTGAGATCATTAAAGACTACCATCTGGTACTGTTAATGTGCATATCAGCCCCTAAAGACTTACAGGATTTGGTCTGGACAGTGCTTGAAAGGATTTTATTCACATAGAAACTTAAGCTTCCCGAGCCCTTTTTCTGGAAAAGTAAATTACTGGAAATGGCACAGACTTCCACCATGCTCACATCCTGTGTAAGTCTGAAGCTCAGTGATGAAGAGCCTTTCCTCAGGAAGATCACAGAATCACAGAATCACAGAATTTCTAGGTTGGAAGAGACCTCAAGATCATCGAGTCCAACCTCTGACCTAACACTAACAGTCCCCACTAAACCATATCCCTAAGCTCTACATCTAAACGTCTTTTAAAGACTTCCAGGGATGTTCGTAAGTCCTCATGCATCACAGTCAGCCTCAAAGTTTCTCCTTGCTTGCTTCAACCCTTTCCATTGGCTTAAGCTACAATACAATTTGAGTGGGCTGGAGTTGTTTCATTGCCTTCAGTCTGTCCAAGACTTCTGTGAAATTCCAGGCTTGTTTGTCTCTTGTTTGCCCGTACCTGTACACACTGTGTGGATACAGTGACAGCTTTAATATGTGGACGTGTCTTCCAGAGACTGAGCAAAACAGAAGGTAAAATCTGTGCTGGCTTACTTGTGCTGGTTATAAATCTTTGCTGAAGCAAAATATTAGACCACAGAGAAAAATTTAAACAGTGTCAGAGTTCTTGGAAATTTTCTTTTAGTCCTTGTCACCATCACTCATCATCTGTTTAAAAGCAGATATCTGCAGCTGACCTTGCTGTTTAAATGCCTTTATGGGATAAAGAAGACACATACACTCCTGACTTTTTCCCTCATCACAAAGTAGACATCTGAAAGAAGTCAGATGACTCAAGTCATCTATATGACTTGATGACTCAAGATGACTCGATGACTTGATGACTCAAGTCATCTATATAAGCACTTGCCTATTTGCAAGCACCTACTGACTCTATCAGGTACCTAGAGACTAGCTCAGCCTTAAGCACTTGTGATACAAGTTTCTGAAATTAGCTGAAATGAATTCCCCCCCCAAAGATCTGTACACTATTGATATAAGTATTCTGAAGTTTAAGACTGTATTTGTGCAGACAGTCTCCCCTCCACATGTTTAGTATGTGATGGTTTCATCTCAGGCTGTTGAAAGCGTAGCTTTGGCTCCTGGGAGCTGGAGGACAGGCAGTATAAGGGCATCCTCATCCAGCCTGTTGAGTGAATTATTTCATCCCCAGGGAAATGGGGCATCCTGAGTTCTATATCACCCCCAAAATTCCCAGATAAACTTAACAGAAAGTAATAAAATAATAAATAATAAATAATAAATAATAAATAATAAATAATAAATAATAAATAATAAATAATAAATAATAAATAATAAATAATAAATAATAAATAATAAATCTGATGCATGAAACCTATTGCAGTAATAATTCTAGTTTTTTAACTTTACTGAAATTAAGCAAGTGATCACAGTATCAAATATTCACTAAGAAATAATCCATTATCCACGCTCTCATATGCTATGTTGCCTTTACCTCAAAAACTGTCTCATCTTTACCTTTTATTAAAAATGGTGCTTTTTTCTCAGCTGCTTCAATACCATTGCTAGCTTGGAGTTGACCCTGTATGTTCTTGATCTAACACACCACTAATTTTTAATATGCTTTGTCTGTACTCTTTAATTAAATTCTTTTTACTCGGAAGGTTTTCTGACATGTTTCTTACTGCTGTCCAAGTAATATATTATGAAAAAATATCTCTGAGCAAATTAGATTTAAGGGGAAAGTTGAGGGGGCTAAAGGGGTCGGTAAGACTAAACCACCAAAACTTGTGTACCTACCTGGGAGCTAGGCATTGCATTCTATAGAAGTCCTGTTAATATAGTTAAGGAGCCTCAAGAGTGACTCAGATATCAGTCAGACTACCTCAGGGTGAACTGTACCTCCCTCTAAATCCTACCTATATCATCCATCAGGAATCATGTAGCACTCTTCCCCTCTATATGCACACTTTGGTTTGTCAGGAGCCCATCAGAATAATGTCATACAGACTCATGTGTGTGCAAGCAGATGACATGAAGGCAATCCTATTTTGCAGAAGCACAGCTGCCCATAATGACACCCTTTCTTCCATAATATCTAAATTTGTTACAAAATCCCAGCTGTGAATCTTCTCAAAAATGAGCCCCAAACTGAGGAAAAATAAAGTCATGCTTTTAAATTTGATAAGCCTAAATCATATTTATAACCTGCCAGAGCCCTTATGTGGTACCAAGCATGTGACAATGACCCCAAAATAAAGATGTGCAGGAATTATTCATGCAGTAGATTGAAGAATCCTCCCTCTTCTCCTCTCTCACTTTTGTAGAGGAAGGGACAGCAATGCAGGAGGGCTGTACACCTGCGCCCAAGTCCTAAACCATATAGTTCCACTCGTGTCTTGTGTCAAAGTCCTCTGCTTTGGTTCCCAAAATGTCACAGTGAGGCAACACTCTCCTAGCAACAGTGGAGGGAGTGTAAGGAGTGTAAATATGACGCTTTTGTGATAGTTATCTTCAGGTAAAGGGTAAGGGTCAGAGAACAGTTCATAGCTGGATAACAGGCTGTGAATAAACTGAACTATGGAGTTTACACACAGAAGAATGATCAGCCAAAATGTACATTTTCTGAGGGTAAAATGTTCAATTTAGGTAGCCTATGTATATGTCCTGGAGCAGTGTGTTAGGGTCTTAACAAGTGGACAAGCAAAACAGTTGTATCTGAAGTTTCTGCACTATCCATGTAAACAGCCTTGCTATCAAGTCAATGCATGAGGTTTTACTGCCTACACTATTCTGGATCATTGAAAAAGCCCAGTTTCAGCGAAGAGAATTGAAATATATGATAGGGGAGGGAGGGAAAGGGAAAAAAAATGATCTCAGCAGCTTGAAGTTTTGAGGGGCTTTGGAATGGTTCAGGTGAGCACAGTTCCAGAGAGAAGTGTTGAACCCAATCTGCCTGTGTAAAGCATTTTATGAAGCTTCAGTTTTGGAAGCGTTGCATGTCAGCTTCAATCTTGTCTTTCTTCTCTCATCAGGAGGCCAAGAAGACTGCATCCTTTCTTATGAACCTGTCACAAGACAGGAAAGTAAGTTTCTCGTGCTTTTGTGTCACTGTTCCTTATATTTTTCGTTTTACATGTTGGGGACAGTAGAGTAGTAAGCCCTGAAATGGCAGGCCCAGATTTTCCACGGCACCTTCTTGTCCACTCAGGCCATCACATGAGTAAGAAATGACTTAAGGGTGTCCCTTGCTATCTAAATCTCCTCACTATATATGCCTGCTTCCTGACAATCCCAGGACTCCCCCCAGTAGGCTCCCATGGCTTTTACTAATGGTGTTTGACAACATCTGCATGCACCATCACCGAGCTCTGAGCCCTGCCAAATGAGTAGTACTGGTTCCATTTTCCTTAGACATGTCAATAAAAAATTGATCTCTCAATAAAAGCTAGACCTAAGATTTGACTTCAGACTGGACACTAGTCCCATATAAATTATCATTAAAGGCAGCAACTTAACAATAAAGGCAGCAACTCTGCTTAGTACAACTTTGGGAATATTTGCTGTTATTGCCACTAACATCATCAAAATGCACCTTTCTTTTTGTTTGCCAGTTAATTACACCAGGCCAGTTATTATTCTGGGTCCTATGAAAGATCGGATCAACGATGATTTGATATCTGAATTCCCTGATAAGTTTGGGTCATGCGTACCACGTAAGTATGATTTTATTCTTTGTTCTGCAGCAGAGTCAGTTGTATCCCTTGACGCCATGCATTAACTGGATTGAGGTGAAAGCAGCGTCTGCAAACTTTATGTAGAGTTTCTCAAAAGCCATTTTTCCATCAGAGGAAAAAGGTCAAAGGAACAAACGCAAAAAGATTGTGGAGGTCTGTGTGTGACGGTTATGTGGTAAGGTTTGGTAGTGGGTGGGCTGCAGAATGGCCTCTGTGAGAAGAGTCCAGATGCTGCCTCATGTCTCCCTTTAAATAGGGGGCCTTTTAACCACAAATTCAGTTTACTAATCAATTAGTCTTTTATTTCTTAAACAAGATAAAATGTTGAAATACTGGTAACACATAAAATGTTTCAACTCGGTTAAATGTCATCCACCAACAAAATTATGAAGTAGCCTGTGACTTGTGTGAGATCTAGCCTGCCTCCTCTGAAAGCAATACTGGTCCCTGAATTAAGTGGTGTTTATATCTTGGATCACTAGAGGTTGTTGAGTGCTTATTGCAGTCTCTGATTACAGTCTTACTTCATTTAAAGATGTTGGCTCTGCAAATACAACAGCTTAAAATGGCTAGAGATGAAATCAGAATCAGCCTTATAATTAAGGCTAAATTAAATTGATGAGATTGCCATTCATTTTTGCTGCCACAGTAGGATTGGTTTCACAATATGAAATGTGTTTTGCATTTGAGTGTGTTTGTGATCATGATGAAAAAAGTGGAATTCTAGCAAACGCTTATTATATGTTATCCTGTGATTATTATTGGTTAGAGGTAGACATGAGAAGGTATCACTACAAAATGACAACTTTGTTGTCATAACTCCATTAAAAACAAGGTGTAGTAGCCAAAGATACTCCCAGATGGGGAGCACCTCTACTTTACAGCGTTGTCAACTGAGTAAATCTTAATCACTGCATTTTTGCATGACATGGTTTTATAGACTTCTTGATCCTTTCTTTTTTTTGTTTCATGCAGATACCACACGGCCAAAGCGTGACTATGAAGTGGATGGGAGAGATTATCATTTTGTCATTTCAAGAGAACAAATGGAAAAGGATATTCAAGAGCACAAATTTATAGAAGCTGGGCAGTACAATGATAATTTATATGGGACTAGTGTCCAGTCTGTGAGATTTGTGGCAGAAAGGGTAGGTTGGCACCAGCTTTACTGCCCATGCAACATGATCTGGTGTGTGGCCACATTGTATCTCAGATATGCTTCTTCTGCCAAAAATATAAATTATATGAAAAATGTCATCCTAATATTTACAAGATTTATGATGACTCCACGTGTAGAGTCTCTAACTTTGAATGATAACATTCTTGGCACAGTTGGTACCTAGATGTAGTGCCACAGATTCAGCAATTTAACACAGTACCTCAAATACACCCCAAAACAGCCTTCCCTCTTCCCTCTATAAGACAGGTAAATAAACTTATATCACTTCCACAGAGGCAAAGAATGAAGCCCAGAGAGATTAAATGACTTGCCTCAGGTGACATAGGGAGTCTTTGACACAAACAAGAATTGAATTAACCAGTACAGAACATAGATATCATATTATTATTATGAACTGATTTTCCTCATTTCTGAGAAAAATCCATCACCACCCCCAGTAAAAATAAATAAATAAATAAATAAATATGTCCCCATATCTTCAAGTGTAGATTTTATATTAGGACTATATCAAAGGCAAGAGTGCAGAGGAACAGAGTACAGGCCCTGGTGTCCCCGTTCCCTGGTGTGTCAGCCATGGCCCCATCCCAGGGCACTGCCTCACAGAATTGCTTCCCTCTTTTGATTTATCTTCAGCAAACTCTGCAGAAATAAACACATCCTCATCTGTTTCCAACAGGGCAAGCACTGTATACTCGATGTGTCAGGAAATGCTATCAAACGACTACAAGTTGCACAACTCTATCCCATCGCTATCTTCATTAAGCCTAAATCATGGGAGCCTCTGATGTAAGTATAAACTCCTCCAAGCTCCTCCAAGTGATTTTTATATATATTTTGGGGGGGGGCTGTAATCTCAAGTGGCACATCACAGGTCTGGAATCTGTGTTTTGCCTGTCTTCTAAAATCAGTAATAACATCAGGATGTGAGAACAGTGAAGACTTGCTCTCCATGCATACCATCTGCTGTACCCCAGAGTCTCAAGGAATGAGCCAAAGCTGCCTTTGAACCTTTCCCAGTTGGACATGTGGGCTTAGGTGCTGGACCATGAAGGACTCCCCACCAGTGCTCCGAGTACTTGTTCCAACCTGGCAGCAGGTTCACCAAGGACTTGTGTGTCACAGCTTGTCCCATCCAGCCTTGGGTGTTCTTGGGGTGTAGTCACAGTGCACACACATGGGTGAACCAGAGGGTAAACCTGTGTCAGACTCACAGTGTATGCTTCTTCACCAGCCCTTCATATGCTTGAAGAGCAAGAGGATAAGCAAGGACCTGCATGACAAGAGAGGGTTAAACACTCCTTCCAAGAAGGAAAAGAGAAGGCACCAATTTCATGCTGTCTCTAGGCGGACTAATTTCGGTACTAAGGAAAATCTTGGGATTAAGGGAACAATTAAGCAGCTTAAGTGCATAACTGGAAGGACAAAAAAAAGTTATGAGGCAACCAATGTCAAGAGTGTCAAGAGCAAGTCAAATTGACCTTATTTTCTTATGTCAGGAGATGAGTATCAATAATTGTATCATCTTGATTTTTATTCTGGCTCTTGACACATGCCCATGGGACATTCTCAGTAGTAGCTTAAGGAAATATTGTCCAGAGGGAATCATTAGAGCATGTGCACAACCACACTCAGACGGTCATTGAAAATGGAAGTGGGAGGATAACAGATATCCTGAAAGTGTATTTCCTGAGCTGTCGGACTACTCGTTATTTTCATTAATTACTTGGACAATGAATTGGGCAGTACTTTTGTAAAGTTTATGACTAACTCTAGGCTGAGAGAGGTGGAAAGCACTTTGGAGGATAAGATTAAAATTCAATGTAAAATGAGTAAGACGAAATTCAGCACAGACAAAGGAGAGAAAATGAAATGCACAAGTACAAGCAGGGAATAATTAAGCAATAGCACTGCAGAAAAGCATCTGGCGGTTGGGATGGATCACACAGGAATATGAATGGATGGTTAATGCTGTTGCAAAAAAGGAAACTGCCACTGTGGGCTGCATTAACATCAGTGTTGTGTAAAGACAACATAGACAGTTATTTTGTTTTAGTTGGTAGGGATAAGGCTTCAGCTGGAGTGCTGTCCTGGTTCTGGGTACCACCCGGGAAGTGGAGGAGGAAAGGGGGGAGAGAAGATTGAGGAGAAAATAGGGTAGTGATCTTCACAGTAGTTAAAGCTCAGGATAAAATACACATTTTCCATGTACAACTATGGAGAGAATATATTGGCTTAATTTGCTGTGATGTGGATGACAGTTAGAACTCCACTCTTCTGTCACCAAAAGCTTTGCAAACACCAGGTGACGCCATAGGTATCTGTTGTATAACTAAAATGTAGATATCCCTCACTCCTGTGACAGATGCATATCTGGTTATGGTAAATGTATGACTGCAAACATTGGGTCATAGAGCTGGAGACAGCTAACATGCCCCACCCCATGACTGAATGTGCATCCTTTTTGGCCATACCTTTTGGTGATAAGATTGCTGCAGGCCCAGGCACATTACAGGGAATGATGCACGATATGTGGTACTTTTAAAGTCCTATTCAGATCAAAGACATATTAGGTTGGATGAATTCTTCACATTTCTTCCAGCCCTGCAATTCACTTATATTCTGATTATCTATAGAAAGGTCAAGGAAGTCTGACAGCCATTGATTGCTTTAAGATGGATCTTAACCTGCAGTTTTCCCATCCATAAAATGCTTCCATTATTTGTTTAATGCTTACATTGCATCTGGTGTGATAAAAACGTAGTAAATAAATAGGCTTTTTACTCTGAAAATACATTAGAAACAACCAAATATGTGGCGATAATTTGAAGGCTTAGCTGATGTGCTGTAAGAACAACAAATCCCTGAAAAGATTGACTGGAAAGAATTATGAAAAGGCAAAATATTATGACAATCACCCTATTAATAAACCAAAGCAATGCTAATATTTCACTTAGGACAAAACAAATTATGCAGAGTTAGCAGAATTTTCCTTAGTAGTATAAATCAAAAGTAAGCTATTCTTCATTCTCTAAACCTAAACCTGCATCAGTGTTGATAGAACAGTAGGGATAAACAAAGTGAAATCCATGATATGACTTTGAATTCTTTGTTCTACAGTATCGCACGGAAAACACCCTTAACTAGAAATCTAGACTTTAATAGGGCAGCAAAAGTCCGTTTATATCAGTATTAGTTTGGAATCTTTTTGCAGGTATACGCTTTATAGAAATAAGTTATGTAAAGCCAATACACCACCTCCTGAAAAAAATGAGAAAAAAGTAATGAGTTCAGGCATTCTAAATTACTGTATTCCCTGCAGCCTGCTTTCCACAAGTAACATTTTTATCTAGTTAATCTATCTAATATGTATTTTTCTTATCAAACATATAAGATTCTAAATTTTATTCTTTAATTTTCTAGAATTAGAAAATCATCTAATTCTAACTATAATTTTATTCTAGAGTTCTTATAATATAAATAGTATCAATCTCTTTTAAGAATTGTATTGATAATAATGGCATAATTCTAAGCTCCCTGCTCACAAAAATCATTTATTTTATTTAGTAATGAAGTTAAATCACTCAGGTCTGGCTAAACTTATCTTCTTGCTGCCCAGGAGATGCAGGGCAGCTTTCCACATTCTCATAGTGGGTAAAGCCATCTCATTTGTACCCTGGGGTAAGAAGAAGCATATGGGCAGTTCCCACAGATGAACAGCAAATCCTAAACCTAATTTTTCTCATGGCAATTTGTTTGTGCAGCCCTCTTTTTTGCTATAATCAGAAAACATAAAAAATTATAGGAATTATACCAGTATAAAATCTGCTTGAAATGATAGATCTGCCATAACTGCTACCCTTGCTCATACAAATGAGTTGAGGGTTAATTTTAGAGAAAGTTAAAATCATAGAAGACAAAAAAAAAAAAAAATCTAATCAGAAAATTAGACTTTTTTCCCTTCCTGCCTTCCTTCCGTCTTTGCCCACCTCTACACGACTCCACCTCACAGGTTTAATCCCAGGGGGGACCCTGTTGGTACCTCTCTACCTCTCTTTAGAAGAGGGAGGATAGTGGTTGGATCACAAGGATGAGAGCTGGAAGTAATGAAGAGGCTGTCTGGGAGAGTGCTTCATTGGGAGAGGAGAAAAACTCTGGGAAAGATGCCTGGAGGGACAGCTCGTTGCAAGCATTTTTAATTCACCATCTGTGCAGGTCCCTGGCTAGAAAAGAAAAAAAAAATCGAAGGGACCCTTGTTTGACAGCATTTTTAATTCACCATGAGCGATAGTCCTCCATCTTCTCTATCCTCTCTCCTGGAGGCACAGGTTGGGCAGAGGCTTGAATACAACTAGCAGTTTTACACCACAGGCAAATTTATGTCCTGCAAATATAATACAAATTTCTGCTTATTCCAAGGCATTTATTCACTTAAGTGCTTGTTTATATTTTTATTTATGTTTTCTCTTCTGATAGTCAAAGATATTGAGGAAACCTCAGAAATTTACCAGGAACAGATCTGGAAGGAGGAGAATGTTTTTAGCACTAGAATATTGGCTGAGTGAGATAAAATGTGAAGTTCACCTGCAAATTTGCAATGCTATTTCCTGCTCCAAGCCAGAATTTCAGTTCCGTCACTGAAAGACACATTCACATAGGCACAGCTGATGAGAAAACTGACTGAACTCAATTAGATAGCGATCCTTCCAATAAATAGAATTAGTAGTATTACAAATTTAGCAGCATAACGCAGATTGGCATATATTAAACCTGTTTATACAATCCACAATGACTGCCACAATCTTTTCATAGGTATCTTTCTTATCCTTCATTTTATAAATCTGCTTTCTGCAGTGCACTGGTACTTCCAGAGAGATGTACTAAGCAGTGTTCCCACTCATATGGTTTAGTTATACAGATAGACAACTTTCAGTCCTTTCTACAAAAATATTTTTGCATCTGGGACAACTTACAGGGTGCTTTTCAGAAGTTAGGTGGGAATTAGCTGTAACGAGTTCAGACTGTGGAGCACTTCATAGATCATTTTTTATGCACCATCATGCACATAATTTCCTACATGCATCAAACATGTCAAACTGTATACAGCCCATTACCACATAATCATATGATTCAGTGCAAGGCATTAAATCAGATTTATGTAGGACACAAGATGCTCACTTCTCTTGCTTTCTGAGTTGCCTCAGAAAATTTCCCTCGTGTTTTAAGAAAACTGAATCCATGCTGTAGAAACTCCTAAAACAATAAAATTCTATTTATTATTACTAATTAATTTGGATACCTGTAGGCATGTATGTGTAAGGCACTGAATGATTATGAGCTTGATTCTTTGCAAGTATACAGTGGTATTAACCGAGCATGCATGGGCAAGACAACTCATTACTTACAGCTATTAAATAATGCCTCTGTTGAAACAGAAATGCTTCATCAAATAACAAAAGATTTGCAATAATAGAATACTACTGGCACTTTCTACATTTTTACATTTATTGGTACCCTGAACATTTTAGAGTCTACAAGACACTCTTGACTGGGAATCTCTATATTTAGTCAGAAGGAACTGGAACAGAAGAGAACACAAATAAGTAACTCATCATAACTCTTCCTTCCACAAAGACTTAGTTTGATGTCTTGTGACTTTACAGAACTCATGCCCAGACCTGAACCCAGAAGTCTTTCTGGAAGACAGTGCATGGGTCCCTCTGGGGCTGCCCTACAGGGTTCACAATGACTCCGGGCTTTCTCTAATAGACTCAGGATTTTCACTGCATGCAATCCTGCCTTTATTCATGATTTCTTCACTTCAACTACCCCAGCTTCAGTCAAGCCTCAGATTCAAGTCCAAGCCTCAACAGCTTGGACAACCTCATTCAGCCAAGACAGGCAGCCTTGAGCCTGGGAAATAAGGAGGCTCCTGAAGGATCTTCAGCTCTGGAGGCAGAAGTGCCTTAAGTGCTCAGACCTTGAGACCTCCTTGGCTCCCAAACTAAGCCAGGGGTTCCTGATGCCAAATGTCCCTTTCAGTTAGCAGTTACCAAATCCAGGCCTTGTATATTGTTTGAGAATGTGATGTGGTAAACCCAAAATAAAAATCTAGGGGAGAAATGGGAAATAGTCAGAGGTAAAATCTGGACATGTAGGTTTATACTACATAAAAATGAGATTATAAGTATAAACTACTGAAGCTGCTCATGAACAGATGGAACAGTTTCAGCACTTGATTCCTGTACCAATCTCAGTCAATCTCTGAATTAAGTTGAGTGTATCTTTTAGAAAACTCTTTGAGTAAGAATCTAAACTTGATGACTTCCTCTCTGTTTCTAGGGAAATGAATAAACGTCTTACAGAGGAGCAAGCCAAGAAAACCTATGATCGAGCAATTAAATTAGAACAAGAATTTGGAGAATATTTTACAGGTATGTTTTATTAAAAACAGTTGTTTCCCAAGGTGTAGTCTTTTCTTACAAAACAACTTACAAAAGGCTCTGTCACTGGAATAAAGTGCATATTAGTATAGTGTGGCCACTGTAAAGACTGTTAGAGTGGGACTATTGTTTCCCATGAAATTCAAGGGCAGTTTGATGCCCTGAAGGAATAGCTGTGCATGAATTTTATTCCCTCCCTGCCCCAAACGTGCTTTTGCTGAAATGAGTAAAAATGTTGCGTCATTGCATTCATACATACCAAGGCAGAATTCCTCACTGCCTCAAGACAATCATATAATCATGGAATACTAGAATATCCCAAGTTGGAAAGGACCCACATGGATCGTGGAAGGGAAAGAGAAAGGCATCTTCTTCCTGACCTGGAGAAGAGCAGGATTTAAGGCCTCTGGGCTGCAGCATTTCTTTTGGGCTGGATTAGGCAGCTCTATACTCACTCAACTGGTATTTGTGGATAGCACTCAGAAGCTCCCACTGCTTGCATATGCTGACAATGCACATGATCTGAACTGCAATTCCAGATTTCTGCTGTGAGGACAAGCAATTAAAGAGTATAGAGATTGCTTTGTGTTGCAGTTGCTTTATCTTCTGTAACTTTTGGCCTGATCTAATTAAATTGTGCAGGCAAAGGTGACTTTATTATAGCCAGGTCAGGTAAAGAACAGGCTGTAAATCTGATGCTACTCATTAGCTTCTAAATCAAATTAAATGTTAAGTTTGACTTGGAACGGTGGGAACCTACCACGCTGCCCTCATGAGACAGAGCTACTTGTTCTCTAAATTAACCTTGCTCATTGAATTTACTATAAGCAGTGGGATGGGTCTTTGTCATGGGAAGGTTCCACTGTTTTGAACTTTGTTGCCATCTGCAAGGTGTATGAGTTTTCCATAATCAAAGCATCACAGGGCTGCTATTTCTATTGATTGCATAACTATCTGTAAGTACACTGAAAATCTGCTGACAAAGAATGCTGTAGAATATGTCAATTAAAAGAAGTATTGATATGTTTTCTTACCACAGCTATTGTCCAAGGAGATAGCTTAGAAGATATATATAATCAATGCAAACTTGTAATTGAAGAACAATCTGGGCCTTTCATCTGGATTCCTTCAAAGGAAAAATTATAAATTAGCCACTGCACCTCTGATTACGACGGGAGAATATTTAGAAGAAAACCATAATATACTATTTGGAGGCTTTCCTGTTTTTGTTGCATTTATGTTCTTTGCAGTCAATGTGAATTTTGATGAATGTACAACACAAAGTGTTTGAAGCCATGAAGGACACTGATGGGTCAAAGGGTAGGAACAAAAAGACTTCTACCATATAAAGCAAATCTGTTGTGTGCTGAAAGCACCAGTTGTAGGTATAAACTTTTGACATGGAGACCCTCTGTCAAGGGGAGCTAGCCACCTCCTGTGCCCGTGCGGACATTTTGATCAATTTCAATGGCTGAGCTCAGTGTGTTGATTGCTTTAAAGAGAAGTTCCCAGCTCTTGAACCTCATATAGGGCTTGATCCTGCAAGGCGCTCAGCACTTGACCCCAGTTCCTACACATGTGAGTAGTCCATTGACTTGGAGTCACTTGTGATCCTTCCCTATGCCGTTCAGTCCCATCAGTTCCAGTAGGACTGTTCATGTGCTTAAAGCTAAGCACGGGCTTAAGTGTTTTGCTAGATCAGGGCCACATGCACCTTGCAAAATCAATCTCAGAGTACTTGGTCCACTTCCTACTGAAGTCATTGATAGGTCTGTCTTTGACTTGACTCGAGGTGGATCCTATTCTAAGCTTGTCATTGCACATTTGTAGTTGGTACACCTCTACTTTGGTAACTATGCACATCTTTTGATTTCTGAAACCAAGTCAAGCATTTCTTTTCTCCCCTTTGGAAACACTATTGCATCAGGAACTAATAACAATATAATTTATTTTAACGGAGTCTGGGGGTGAGAGAGGATGGAAGCATTTCACATCACACGTATGTGCACACAAACCCATTCCCGTGCAGACACACACAAGTATGAGGATTCACAGCACCTATGTTGACAAGGAGGGATACAACTGGGAAAAGCTTTAAAATTTTTGATTGTCTATTTTATCATTTATATTGATAGAAGGCACTTAAAGATGGAATAATTTATAAAAATAAAAATATATTGATGTATAGAAACTAATTTCTATAGGTACAAATGCTTTTGTGAGATATTTTGTAAAGATTAATTAATTGAAAGATTAAATATTTACACCCTTGTGAGACTGTAAAATGTAAAGAGGACCATCAAGTTGCATTATCCCTTTTCTGTAACAAATTCTCTATTACTAATGACAAGCAAGATAATTCCTTAAATTGCAGTTGTCAGATTGTTTGTCTCTCAATCTAATCTTCTCCCTTGCCTCTATTTAATCATGATGAGCTCCTGTGGGAAGATCTCTTGAACTGACTGCCCTGCAGGACCTTTTCTGAACACAAAAGGATAATGCATCTTTAAATTGAAATGGATGATTTTACAGAAACAAGATGTCAGTGCTTGAGTGCAGTTATAACACTTCACCCGAAAATGTTTTATGATTGTTCCTGTTTCTTTAAATGAAATACCAAAAGTATTTGATCCTTCCTCTCTTTGTAGGCAGGCAGGTCAGCAACTAACTTGTATCTTCATTCATTTCACAGTCAACAAGGGTCTTAAAAGCAAAAACTGAGGCAATGGTCATTTGTGAGGGATTTGGGGAATGTCTGTGGAATCGCAGTTTAGGGTGCAGGGAAAGAGGAGAGGGAGGTATTTTTTTCTCATTTCACATTGCCCTTCTTTTGTATACTGATGCTGTTCTTCACTCTGACACAGAAGGGGACAACTGCAAGAGATACAATGACAGTAAGCTGAATTGCCTTTGCTGCTGCTGGACCAAGTTTTATAGAAAACCCACAATCTCCTGCCTGCTATGCTGCAGGAGTCCAATACTTATTAGCTGGTGGCTACAGCAACTCTAATGTTTAAGGACGTTTTAAGGGCAAATGCTAAATAGACTTCTCAGTCACTCGTCCATTTGAAGCTTACATTTCTGCGCCCTGTCAAGCTGACAGGTATATCCAGCCAACCTCCACAGAGAGTACAATGAGCTGGATGTTTGCAATATAGCCACCAGTGGTGACAGGGTTAAAATGCAGGCATTTCGGTGGCCCTGAGGTGGCCCCTCACGTACTGTCCTGCTATGGTAACTTTGAGAAGTTCACACTTCTTTTACAACTATTTTTCTTGCCTGGCCAGCACAGATTTATGTACGAGGGATTCAGTTAAGTCTCCAAAAGAGCTTTGTAACCAGAAGGGCTAGAAACTTTTTTTATAACATAAAAATGAATGAAAGCTTAGATTTTGGGTAATTCTGCAGAAATCCACAGTGTCCCCAGATCTTTGGATTATTCCAGGCTGGCAAAGTACTATTGCCCCAGGCTGGCAAATAGCCCACCAGACCTGAAAAAAAAATAAGTATCCTAAAGCAGGAACTTCATTCTAATTTTCAACTCTGTTTTTAAGCAATCAATTACGCCTGCTTCTTTGTTTCTTAGTTCAGCATGCAACCTTTTACAGCACTATCCTTCTAGTAACTGTTTTGCTTTGTCATGTGCTGTGCTTTACAGTGAACAGTAACACTATGGCTGAGTACAATCAATTTTTCCATCAGTCCTTGGTTACTGTAGTAACACTATTTATTTTTCCTTGTCTGTTGTTTGTGCTTCCAGTTTAGAGTTGCCATTGCACTTCTTCTTTTTTTTTTTTTTTTTTTTAATAAAATATATATTTAAAAACAATTCACCAAGAGAAGCAGTAAGAAGTCTTATTTCTCTTAGGACTTGTACTCCCATTTGTTTTGTGTGTTGATGTTTGTGTTTCACGTTTCAGCATCCTCAGAGCTGCAGTTCATTTTTGCATTGCAGCTGTTCAGATCATACTGGGTGGTAGTGGGAGGAGGAAGAGAAACACAAGATTCATGCAAAATTACATCTGGTGCAAAAAAAAAAAAAAAAAAAAAAAAAAAAGTCCAAAATCACAACCCACAGCAATTGGCACCTGAGATCATATTGATGCTAACACAGCTTAGAGTAATCAGTTTCCTTTTCTGTCCATGTAAAAGACTAGTGAGTGTCTAAACATGAGACAAATGCAAATGCTGGACCCTTTAGGAAAAGTGCCAGATCACACCCCTGGTGCTATTTCTCATGTTCTGGCACAGTGTGTAGCACCATAGGGTCTAAGCAGAACCAAAATTATCACAGTTTTTGTCCACCCATGAATGATCACAATGGCATCTTGCTAGCTTTGTGCAGATGTGCAATATTACAACCAATTTATTTCTCCTTGCCACAGAGCATCTTCCGTGCACTGACTCATTGAGAGCTTGCTAACAGGGCTCAGTGAAAAGGCTCTCTTTGTTGGTCTATTGGTCTGACCATGAACCAGTGAAAGAGCCTCTTTCTTGCTTAATTTCCCTTCCTACAGAGGTACCCTGTCCATGCTAGTGCTTTGTAATTTCTTTGGTAGTAAAGGCTGTTTCTAGATTAATATTCTGTGATGTAATTGTGTTTGTAGCTAGCATGGTTTGATGCTCTGGTGTGGATAGGGTCCTAGGAACCACCCTGTGAAAGTCAAGGATAAGAAATCTCTCCGTTGCACTGAAATTTCAAATCCTCATCCTGGAGAGTGGCATTGAACCTGGGCTAATAACCACTACGAGCCAGCAACAGTGTCCTAGCTATACAACATCCACCTACCTATTTACATTTGTTTTCTATGGAGAAATTTTTGGTGTTACACCATCACTGTTACTAGCTCATCAGCAGTCAGTCAAATTGTATTTTTGCTTTGGGTTTCTCCTTATTTTCTTTTTCTTTTTTCAAATTATATCCGTGACCAGAGGATTCAGTGAGTGACAACATATGAGGATATTTGTAGGGAAAACAGTGTTAATGCACAAAAGTTTCCATTTTCTTTTCAAGCTGCAGATTTAAAGCCATAATATCTGCCATATTCACAGAAAAGTGGTCTTTTATGTTCATAGCTTTTAATCTCAGCATTTCTTCTCTTGAACATTTTATCTGCCATGTTATGCATGCGGTTCACTGTGCAACTGCATTCATGTGCTCAGGCCCATGCTTTGGTGAAATAAATGTGTTTTCCTGTTCCATTAAAAATAAGACATCTTGTCAATTAGCTCAGAGGTAAGAATGAGGTTGTCATTATGTAAAAACAAATTGACTGTTCCCTTGCAGGATATTTTAGGGCACAAATCAGAATAAAGCTGACAGCAAATAACAACTAAAACCTTTTCAACACACAGCTAGCCTAGATCCTCAGCTGGTGGAAATCACGGTCACTCCACCAGTTTCAGTGGAGTCCATCCCATTTACACCACCTGAATTTAAACATCCATCCTCTTCATTATGTCAACCTTTTAGCACTACTGTAAAGCACCAGGGCCGTGTTATTAACAGCAGCTCAGCACTTTCCACCATTATTAATGTCTATATTACATTAATACATCATTACCTAGAGGGCTAAGTTCTGGACCAAGATCCCTTGGAGGTAGGTGCAGTGAAATTACCAAATGTGAAGACACCTCATGGGCCAAACGCTATGGCCAGATTTTCAGAAGGCTTCAGCACCACTGTTATCTCACCAAGAGCAATAGGAACCCCGCTGGCCCTTTCGAGAATCTGTAGGGTGAGGAGTCTGAGGTGTGAGCCATCGTCACTCACCCTGCGTTACCAGCTTACACTTCTTGCCCTGACCTACAGCCCAGGTACCTTGTTCTGGTGTCAAAGAGCATTCCTGAGGATGGGCAGTAGCCAGTATCCTAGGCAAGATCTTTGGAAAAAATATAAAATAATAATAATATTAATAAAAAGACAACACTGTTGGCTCTTAGTGGGATAGCAATCTTTCCATTTCTGGATTTGTGTTCCTAAATTTGAAACGGTCAGCCCGAATTTCTGAGTGCAACAGTCTGCACGCGGCAGGCTACTCCATCTGGCATGCTGGCCAATGCGTGTCTCTTTGGCAGGATGTTTCTCAGTCCAGCTGTAGTGTGGGGTACTCAGAATCTGAACTGGAGTTTACAAAATACCCTGTCCAGCTTACACTCCTGTTATGTGTAAATACTTTGCGCATCCATTCCATTTGTGTAAAGAATAAAGCACACACAATTATAAAATTCAAGATGTATATTTCATACTAACCGTGTCCTTGCTTATTTATTCCAGTCCAAGCTCTCAGCTGTGGTTCAGTTGTAAATGCTTGATAGAGTGTTTATAAATATGTCATGAATTTTATTATAAATATTAATATTAAAGCATTTTTACACTTTATAGCAAATGGCTTCTTCACAAGGCATAATTTGTCTTTTTTCCTTAAAGCAGAATAGTAAAAAAGAATGAATATGCTCTTAATATGTCTTGAGACCCTATCACATCTGTCACACAAGACAGACAAATCTGGAAGTGGGATGGTGATTTCAAGAACAACCGAGGATAAAGAAACTTTTCTTTCTTGTACTTTTTCCTCTTTGACTTCACAGTAATGTGACAGTTGCCACAAAGAAGATTCACTCTGGTGAGCTACTGGCAGGGTCTCCACATCACTTTTTTGTTGTATATTGGGTAACATTAACATCTTGACAAATAATTATCAGATTTTTTTCGTTTAGTTAAGGACTCTTTTTCTATGTTTCTGACACCACAGCCATTGGGCTAAGTATTGTAATAGTCACATGCTTGCAAGCAGTTTAGTGGAGCATAAACTTCAGTTGTGCTATGGGATCCCAACAGACCAAGAGCCTTGGCTGTTGGCCATCCCAAGAAAGTCTTTGCAGATGTCTTGTGGGCTCTGGGAAGGTCACATGAACATTGTCAATTTTCAGCAGAGACAGAAACACAACAGGGACACTGCTTTTGAGACACAGCCTGTACTAAATTCAGTCTGCAGAGGACCACAGAGCTTCCATATGGCTCTGGGAGCCAGAACTGACACTACAGGGAGAAAAATTCTGTTCATGGAGTTTTACGTGCATAATCACAAGGATGGTTAATCATCTAAACATTCATTGTGAAGCTTTAGAGTTCTTGAATAGATTTAGAAGAGGGAGAGAAGCCAAACAACAGTTCACATTCATATGCAGATGAGCATAACTTAAAAAAAAAAAAAAAACTGTTTACTGAGATTTTTCACAGCAGTAAGTTACTGCTCCAACAGGCAGCAACAAAATGAAGTTGCTTTCCTGAGCAGTGCTGTACAAAGCAGTCTGTAGGTGGGCTCTTCATTACAGAGCAGCCTCTCTTAAAGTACTTTCTTCACCCTGTCTCTGGGCAAATCTGAACTAATTCCCCAGACTACATTTGGGGAAAAAAAAAAAAAAAAAAAAAAAAAAGAGAGAGAGAGAGAGAAACTTGGAAAATAAATTTTGTAAAATGCCTGGGAAACAGGAAATACTTACAATTGCAGAACCTAGACAAGCTGTGACAGCAGTGGCAAAGCTTGCCAGCCTGTTGCCTCAGCCAGGCATGTGGCATGTTCTGAATGGGCTCCTTCTCTCACTTGTCCCACTGCCTTTTAATTGTCATTTCACATATCCAGCCACGTATCTGGGCTCATTTTTCCAGTCATGCCCCCATGGCTTCAAAGACATGATGTCCCAATTTGAAAAATTATTTGGGACCAGTCACAAAGCAGATGAGCAGTATTTCTATGTACAGAAACAACCAAGTGCCTAGTTGATCTTTGGAAAGTCACTTCACTGGTTTTCAAAGGAGTTTAAGTGCCTACTTGGGATAAGCAATTATTCAATTCACTATAAATGTGTTACTTTACAGTTGACACGCACCAAGACAATGACAGCTGGATCCCTGTGTCACCTGTGGGAGAGCAGGAAAATGGGGCTTCATTACTTAAATCTCTGGGCACTTATCAAACACTCTTCCCCATTGTCAAGCCACTCAGCAATCTTTATTATAAAAAATCTCGGAGAGTACAGGAATAGTTACTGTAATAGTCCTGCCACAGCAGGACTCATTTACAGTCCCATTGCAAAGGCTATTCCACAGCTGCAGAGCAGGGACTGGGTTGGTTGGCTGGGCACCACTGAAACTTTCATGTCTGACCTGGTGTCTAGACCTGTTTGAAAAGCTGGAGTCCAGAACAGAGCTCCCCTGCTCTGTGAAGAAGGGTTGTTCTGGGTAGTACCAACCGCTACTAACACTTGCTGATGGATATGTTTTGTCCCTGACACACTAGGGTGTTAATGGTGCTCGATGTCCCAAGGAGGCAGAGCACCGTGCCCACAAGAGAAATCTAATTTTATTCAGTGAAGAAATTGAAATGCTTGTTGCAGAAGCTCATTAATTACTGTCAACTGCTCATTAGCCCTCCCTCTAAGCAGAAGCAGGTGGTAGCAACAAGGGAAAATGAATTAGGTCTAATACATAGTTTGCATAATAGTAATAAGGCTGTTACAACATCAGCAGAAAAGCAATACCCTAGCTTGTCCCTACAGTACACCAGCTCATTAGCTGAAGTCCCAGGCTAAACAAAAAGCCTGAATTTGGAAGTTTGCTCTGCTAAATACAGAAGGTAAAGAAGTTTAACCTAAGCCTATTGTTGTTTCACTTCCACACACTATTTTCCTGATGCTGCCTTGCAGTAGAGTCTAGAAATGCAATAGGGAAACAGCTGTAAACTGTGATTTGCAGATGTCCCTAAGCTGCAGAGTTTTGGGGTGGGTTTTAAACATGCAAGACAAGCAGAAAGATGCTAGGAACCCAGAGTTAAATCCACCTCTTACAGCTGGTCATGTGAAGGCCCAGCCTGCAGCAAAATCTCACCAGTGGCACCTCTGACCTCTGCCTGCCACAGTAGGAATGAAGGTCTGTAATAAATAATGACGGGCAGCAATGAAATGTATTTTTTTAAGATCTTATCTTCTTTTCCCTTTTTCCTAAGAAAGGCAGTTGCCATGGTGCCATATGCAGTAACAGCTGGTCAAAGGGCTGTTCATTATCTTGAAAGTCAAAGCATGAGGCTAAAATGTCACAGTTATCACTATGCTTAAGTACTAAGAGTGTCAAATCTATGTCAAACACCCATGTCTTTCTCCCCTTTTTTAACAGAAAGTGTTTTGAATGTTGTCAACCTGATGGCTCAAAGAACAAATCTCAAGGGTCTAATGGCAGATGCTTGCCTTAAACTCCTGTCATCACCCATATGCAATAGGGGTCTCAGAAAGGCTTTGCAGTGTGCAGGAAAGCAGCCTGTTTCTTCCTCGAGTGGTGTATTTATTGGCTGTATTCTGGCTGCTTGGATGTGATCTGCTGGGATTCAGTTGCTGATCAACGGGAATATACCTCTAGTAAAATATTAGAGACATGTTTTCTAAGCTTTTGACTCCTAATCTACATATAATCCTTCCTTAATAGGGCTAGCATTTGCTGTAGGTAAGCAGGCTTATTAGTTTACAATATAATCTCACAGGCAGTGTATCCAGAGCCTTTTTTTTTCAATGGCAACCACATTGTTGTATTTTAATGACACCAAATGAGAAGGAAAGCAATATTCTGAGGCTGTGCCCATTAAGAAGAGAAAAGCCCTTCTAATCCCCAACTCCAAGGTGATTGGCAGAAGGAGCACTTCCAACTAAACCAGCTTAGTCCATGGTGGGACTGGGTTTGGGGCATGGCTGCAGTGTATGGAAGTGAGGTAAGTGAATTTGGGATGGGGAGAATTTAGGGTAGAAATATGTGATCAATGGGGATTTCTCTCCATGAGCAAAGGCTCCATTAAAAACTGTCTTCTTTCACAGGGCTATGCATTACCACTTGCCTGCTCCCTAGTGGTGTATTTCAGGTTCTTTAATGCCTAGGAATGTGTAGTCACCCTATGTAACCTTGTACTCAGAGACCCTTCAGGCTTCATCTTAGACCAGCTCTGCCAACCATGATAAATATCTGCGGGTTTGCTCTTCCCTATGTGCACACACATGCACACATGCACATACATGCACACGCGCACAGAGAACCACAGAATGGCTGCAGGTGGAAGACACCTCTGGGTCCATCTGGTCCAACCCCTGCTCAAGCAGGAACACCCAGAGGAGGCTGCCCATGTCCAGGCAGCTTTTGAAGATCTCCAAGGAGGGAGACACAAGCACACACAGATGATCATTCCAGAACAGCTTTTTATCAGTTCCCACAGCAATACAGGTTCCAAAAGAGCTGAAGCCACAAGAGAGCTTGAAGGGACCAGAGCAGGCCCAGAGAGACCATGGCCTACACCATGGGGGCAGAGGGGCATTGATGCCACCAGAGCAATTGCAGCACAGGGGACTTTGAGACAGGGTTTGGATGGCAGTATCACCCCTGAGCCACTACACAACAAATACTTTAAAGGGTCAGTAACATGCACCAGGAGATACCTGCCTCTGGTGAGCAGGTTAAAAACCTCCTTGCCAGCAGCCTTTGGTTAATAATGCACAGGGCTCAGTGTGAATACTTTAGTGATACAGAGCCAACGTGTAGCCATGAGGAGCTCTTGTGCCTCCAGCCTGATGGACAAAAGCATCCAGTGACACAAACACCTAACCTAAACAACCAGAATATTTCAGCTTTAAGGGCAGCAGTGCCACATTGCCCTACCTGGACTGTGAGCACCATGTTCCCACCTACAAATCACCAGTCCAGAAACTCTGACTCATTTCAACTCCCACAGGGTAAATTTTTACAGCTCAGTTCTTTGATGTCCTTTATGTAGGTACTTGAACATGTACCCATTACAGCCCAGCCCAGGGCAGGAAATGTATACAATAGGTTTTGTACATAGCTATCTTGAAATTCAATGCAGTGAAGCTATTGTCCCTCTAGACTGCCAAGCCTGCCTGGTAAGCTTTTAGAAAACAAATGGAAAGCACATTTATGGGTACAGGTATCTTATGGAGGGTTTACCACCTTGGCTGGAGCAACGCTATTGGGGTGCTGGAGGTGCTGGTTGTTCAGGGATCAACTCTCTTAATAGCAACTAGAGCAGAGTCTTCCCAAGCTCTCCACAGAAAAACATTTTGTCCCATAGACAAAGATTTATATTTGCCCTAGGTGGCTCTTGCTGTCTATTTGGTATGTGAGTGGGGATTTCACCTATGTATTATGTGTGTCCACGGTGCTGAGAAGTAATAATGGTATCTTGCAGTATCCCAGCATGATCTCTGTTGTGCTAGGACAGCGTAGGCAAGAAGTGATTTAAACCACAGCCTTTATTGCGTGTTTTTATTTTTTGTTTGTTTTGGTGTTTGTTTTTTTTTTTTTTTTTTGTTTGTTTTGTTTTGTTTTGTTTTAGCTGGAGGTGCAAGAAGGGCAGACAGGGAACAATAAATAAATAGATAAATAAATGACAGGAGAGTGATGCTTCACTGCAAAGGCCATAATGAATATCTGTGCTTGTGTAGGGGTAAAAGGGGTATAAGGAGACAACCTGGAGCTGAGGCAAGTAGAAGAGGAAGGTGGAAATAGGGAGCCCTAATAGAAACAGGGAGAAAGGGGGCTGTGAAGCCAACAGTCACAGAGACTAAGGACATTATCCTAAGTGACATCAGCAGCTAGAACTGAGGAAAGAGCATTATTCCTTTAGGACAGTATTTTCTTCTACTTCAGGAAAAAATGAAGAAAAGCACTGATAACTGTATAATGAGAGAGAAATTAAGGTGCCTTGGTTACTCTTCTTCTCCATCCTCTTTCAAAATAGAAAAATTACTCTGTGTTTTCTTCATACTTTAGTGTGGAGTTGGCTAATGAACTGGTGGGAAGCAGGCATAGCAACCAGAAAACCCCTCTGGGTACGAATACGAGATGCCACAAAGCCTCCCTTATGGATTTACCACACTTGGCTCCCTCTGCAGGGCTGCTGGGATGCTTGTGTCTGGTTCAAGGGCTTCTGCGCTCAATGGGACAGCCAGTCTCTTCAGCCTGACTTGCTCTCAGACACTGCTGGACATACAGCTCACAGCACCTGCAAGCAATGTGTGCTGTCCCCACAAGCAGTGACTCCAGAGTGGTGACAGCACTATTTTCTGTCAGAGAAAACAGAATGCAGAGGTGATAGGTAGTATCTGCACACCATCAAGTCCTGTATATGTTATAAATTCAGGCACCAGACAATGTTATGGAAACTGGAGGAAAGAAGAAGAGAAAAAGTGTCACTACAACCTGCCTTTTTTGCCCTATCCCAGCACTCTCGAGCTTGTAGGCTTCAAGTTCTCTGAAAATGTCATCCTCCATTTCACGAGTGAAGCATTACAGGCACTACTTTAATGCATTCAATTACAGCCATGCTGGAATTTGGCCAGGACAATGTGCCAATCACCTCTGCTATTTCTAACAATGTCAAGACCTACCTTCACCTCAAAATAGAGAGGTGGATGTGCTCTCACACACTTCTAAGCATTTTATGCTATTTCCAGAGGTCTATGGGCTTACAGCAGCACTGTGGGTCATTGTTATATTAAAAAACTTGCTGCCCTAGAGATGTCCTGTTTCATGGGGATGAGAGCAAAAACACTGAAGGAAAAAAAAAAAAAAGCTGAAGAGTTGGTGTAGCCGTGAAAAGCTGACTTGATGACATCATCAGGGCTGCAAAGAGAGTTATCCTAAATCCATGCCTTCCTACTCACTTACAGCATTGTATCACTGGCTACTGACTGCTGCTCCTGGGACAAATGTCAAATACACAGACAGAAATAATTACAATCGTGATCATAATAACAATAATAATAACAACAAAAACAATAACAACAAAAAAAAGAAAGACTTTCTCTCAAGTTTGAAATTTTGTGGTTTTAGCTGCATGCCAAAAAGAGAAGGAAAGTTGAATGTGGTTGAACTTTTCATGAAGAGATAATGCCTCAAAAGTGCCAGTCCAAAAATGACAAATATTTTGACATTTAGGGCTCAGAATAAATCATTGCTCACAGACAGACCACAAGTCCATATCAGCTAGGGTCAGCTAGGGTTCCTTTTTTTCCTTTTTTTTTTTTAATATTAAAAGAAGTAAAATAATAAATAAACTGTCTTTTGCTCTCGGTAAGTTTGTCTTAGATAAGCACAGCACCTAATGGAAAAAAAAAAAAAAAAAAAAAGTTTGTTCCAGACAGTATGATGAGCTCTACCCAGACCCCTGAGAAGTTTCCAGAGTCAAGTATGAAGTTTATTATGTGATATGGGCATTCACTTGACAGAGAAAGAGATCTGTGAGCCATTAGTAAGAGACCATGTCATACACCGTATCATACACTTACACGGATCAATTCCCATCCAACAGTGAAAGTAGGAAATAAATGACAAATGTGTTATAGAGCAGAAACTAGAGACTTTGCCCAAATGGCAATGTGCATTTGAAAAGTGAGCTGGAAGTATACCTGAGAAATACCAAGCATCCCAAAACCTTCCTTCTTCCCAAATTTATTGAAGGTCTTTTTTACTAATTACTTTTTTACTAATTTACTAATTAATGATCATGAAAAAGTTGTTTTCAAGCAACTTGTATTTATACCAGAACACAGTAAATGATGAAGAACTAGAAATAAAGGAAGATAAGATGGTTTAGACAAATGTTTGAATAAGTTTCACATTGTAGAAAAAACAGATTTAAGGTGATGAAACAAAGGGGCTGAAGGAAACTAGCCATCCATGGTGATGGCCCAAGCGGACTGTAAGGCATGCAGAGTGAATGACAACACAGAAAACAGCAGGCAGGTGAAGGGGAGCTTAATAGCAAAATAAGTGGGAGAAAAAATACTTTGGTAGAAACAAGCATGGTCAGAAAAGGAAAGGACTGCAGTGGAGAATGAGATTGCTCCTAGGTCGGTCAGTTTGGAGTGTAACCCATAGGAAAACCTGGCACCAAAACTTGATGTGTAGAGAAGACTGATACTCTTCATGTACAGCATGACTGCATCACTGACTCTGAATGTAGCAGAAAGCACTATTTCTTACAAGTGAGAGGTGTTTCTCCCTACTCAGCAAAAATAACCTGTGGGACTCTCCCTATCTGACTTAAAATCCGTAATTTAAAGACTGTGAGCAAAACCATCCACACTTGCATAACACCTTTAACACAAGCAAATCTAACTTCTCACAAGGAATCCAGGCATGACTTCTTGCCTGTCTTTTCTTATTCTTCCATTACAGTCATCATGCATAACAAAAAATAATTGAGAAGACCTCTGAAAAAATCTTATTTCAACTTCGTCATCTAAGGGCATCAGGGGACAGTACCATAATTTTTGATCTCAGCATTTTTCTGGACAAAAAGACTGATAGAAGAATGTAAAAAACAACATAATGGCAGTACTGTCAGCCAAGCCCTGTAGACTATGAAAGTGTGAGAGATGCTGATGGGGTTTCAGAAGCTGGAAAAAAAAAGTCTTATAAAATGTCAGCAAGACATTTTGAAAAAGAAATAAAAATGAAGATGACAGGCATAAAAAATCTAGCAAAATAAAGATCTGTTGAAATATAAAGTGCCATTTTTCATCAGAGATCAAGTGAAGCTTAGTCTACATGTGATTTTCTTATAACAGTGCACTTTTAATGTTTCTCACTTGGTTTGCAAGTGAAATAGTAAGTTTATGTACTTATCTGCCAAAAATTGCCCAGCAAGCTGCTTTTTAAGCTTGGGAATGTAATAAAAAAGTTATGTTTACGTATCACATATTTTTAAGCTGTTGAGTTCTTCAACTAATAATAAAAAGTGTCAATTATATTTTTAGCTAGCAAAATGTGGTCTTGACTGCATTCAGGTTATCTCTTCTGTCACTTACTGCTCCATATCAGTGACACATTAGTGCCAGAGCTGTGGGCAAATTGGAAGTTCATTTAAGTTCATCCAGGAAATGTAAGACTAAAAGTGGATAGAGTTCTAGTTGTGGTGCTAAAAAAACACATATATATATATATTTATTTTTTTTAATAAGAAACTATTATTTTGAAGACAATACCATTTTTGCTTATCAGTCCAGAATTCCAAATGTTCCAGTCCAAAAAGTGATGTCTTAAGTCCAACAGGCAGAAGAAAAGGACCTTTTCAGCCCTCTCTCATGGGATCATGTTGGCTGGGCAATTTGAGGTAATATTTCTGGTGTTTCTCTTTTCCTTGCTTTTCTTTCAAAGATCTATAAGTTGGGGTAGGCTTTAGATACTCTTCAGGTGATGAGGAGCTCCACCTCTGGATGCAGATAGGCCAATGAATGTGTGCATCCAAAATTTATGGCTATACCCCAAATTTATGGCACATATCCAAAACATTTTTTATTTTTATTTTTTTTATAGAACAACTGGCCAGAACTTGGTGGAATTCACCAAAAGCATCCAATCCCCTGCTTCAGCCAACATATACAAAAATACCACTGGGAAAAAGGAAAAGGAAAAGGAAAAGGAAAAGAGAAAGAGAAAGAGAAAGAGAAAGAAAAAGAAAAAGAAAAAGAAAAAGAAAAAGAAAAAGAAAAAGAAAAAGAAAAAGAAAAAGAAAAAGAAAAAGAAAAAGAAAAAGAAAAAGAAAAAGAAAAAGAAAAAGAAAAAGAAAAAGAAAAAGAAAAAAAGAAAAAGAAAAAAAGATCATCTACAGATGACCAACGGAAGATTCTCTTTGGGGCTGAACTGCAAGCTGAGTCTAATCTGTTGTGTCTGTTCTTTTAGCATGGCAAGAAAAGACACCTCTCTTCCTTAATTTCCAATTAGATTTAATTATAAAGGAAGTGGAACTGACCTCTACTAAATGTTCCTTTCTCTCCATGTCCTTCAGAAGATTAGAAACATCCACTAGACCTGTGTTTTCCTAACTGTGCAGGACTTCAGAGCTAATTGTAAACTCTCTCATTCACAAATTTTGAAAATTCTTGGCCACAGAATTTAGGGGGAAGAGGAAGCATCTAGTCAGGACAAGAAAAATACACTATATCTATATGTAAATAACCAGCAATCTTAAGTCAACTTATACAAAGAATCTTCTTGGTTTCTGTGTTTGCATGAATTTTTAATATTCCTTGCAGCCTGGCAAATCTCATTTGAATAACATTATCCTCACAAAGGCTGCCTGCTTTGTAAAGTCTCTAAAAACCTAATACCTCCATGGGGAGAAAAATAATTAAAAATTTAAGAATAGGTCACAATATACATCTGTAACCTGATCCTGAAAGACATTTTCTTGCAGTTTTTATACTGATATAAGTGTCCTTGTAACTTTAGATCCTCAAATTCATGCAAGCCACCAGACATCCCTGGTCTGTTGTTTTCCTAGTACCAGTGGACTTCTTTGTGTGACAGAGTATCTCTTACTGGGAGTTTTCACAAAATCAATACCAAATGCTCAGTAGCTTCATTCCCCAGTGACCTCAACAGCTTATAGCATCTCAAGGACTAGTTGTCTTTGCAGTCCAACTCCTGTTTCAACCCATCTTTTTGGCAAAGATATAATTATGTCCTGCAGGAAATATAGCATGTACCGACTTTGTCAGTGATGACTGCCAAAAATATACAGGGTCAGGGAAGGGTTTTGTGGGTCTTTATGAGTGCCACTGTTTTGGAAATATTTTCACTTCATAAAGACATTAGCATACAAATTTTCTCAGCCTTTGCAGTTATTTCTTCTTTGTCTGTTGAGGTCACACAGACAGTAAAAATCCATGGGCATGTCGTGATTTACCTCTCTGGAAGCAGACTTTATCTGCTAATAGACTCTTCAATGACCACACCACATTAAATTATTAAATCAACTGAGGTGCCTAAGGTCAAGGAGTAGGTGAGCACTGATACGGCTTGCCCAGGTCTGGTTCTGCATCTCTCCATCACTGTTGTTTCACCACAAAATACAGGGCACTAATAGGTATTGGTGATGGCCTACAAAGATGATCAAGATCTTATATTGGTGGCCTTAACTCATGATTTCTCAGGTTTATTGAGTTAGTTTCAAAGTGAGTTAACATCGTGCTTCCTGTATTTGTGATGATTGAGAATAATATACAAGTAATTTGGGTTGTTGCCTTTATTTTTGTTTTTCTTTGCCTCAGAAAATTTACCTGATACCAGAGGATGATGCCTTATATCTTTGTTGGCTGTTTTGGCAACCATTTCTTGCCTCTGGATGTCACTGAATGTTTTTTTCCACCATAGAGCTCTGTTGCTATTGAAAGAGCCTGCCATACCTGCCTCCGCTCTAGGCTGCCAAAGGCTAGGAGCACAGCTAAACCTTTGATCTTGTTAGGCAGGGGATGGACTGAAATTTAGAAAGGCTTGGTTTTCTTCTGGCTTCTTTCCAGGTCACAAACTCCCCATCTGGAATTTATGGATGGTAAAATCATCCTACCTCTAACAGGAAATTCATGTTTGAGAGATGATGACAGAGATTGATAAGAGGTGTAGACAAAAGGAAAAACAAAATGATTTGGGGTTTATTCAGAAGGCCTGGGCCTTGATTAAAATTCTCAGCTGTGTAAGGCAATACTGGATAAGGAGGAACAGTGACTTCTTACCTTCCCCTGCTCTGTATGCAAAACCACGTCCCAGTACTATGCCCTTTAGTTCATCTAGCCCTGAGTTGCTTTTGGTCTCAGTTCTATCCAGGCATTTATCCAACACACAACAGGGGGTTTCTGGTTGTCAAAAGCTCACTTGTTATCCCTCCATGGAGCCATTAACTTACAAAACTAACTTGCACAGAAGTATAGTCTCAGTCTTCAAACACTGAACACGTTCTACTTAGTATTTATAGGCCAAGCCAAATCAGTTGCAACAGATTTGAAATATAATTAACTCTCACCAGATGCAGCATTTTTTGTTTTCATCTGAGAATCATCCAAAAAGCTGAGAAAAGTCTGCCCTTGAAATATTCTGTCCTTAAAATATCAACAAATCTGAGCAAAAGCATATGCAAGCTAATCTAGTCGCTGGTAAACTCTTCCGATCAGTATGAGCAGAGGGAATCACCTCAGTAAGTGTGTGGAGTGGCTGTAGAAAGTAGAAATCTAATCTGAACAGCCAGTCACTGACATTAGATGAGTTATTAAACAGATTAACATGTCTGAAAGTGAACTTGCAGGGACACAGGCACCAAGCAAATACGCAGTCTGTATATTTTGGGGTGCAGAGCAGAATAAAAAATATGAGATCTCAGAAGTATTTTTGTAGGGTTGAGTCAGCTGAAAATTTCCTGCTATTTTCTTGTAAAAAATTATATTTTTTTTCCTTAAGGAAAATACACAACAAGGAAAATGAAAACAAACAAACAAAAAACAATCAAACAAAAACCACTAAAACTGGTGGGAGGCTGTAATATATCTCTACCACCAAAAAGCTACTGATTATTTTTTTTTTCCTTTTTGAATGTCCTTATTGAAGACTTCATGAGAGTCATGCACATTTAGATTGGCAGATGACATGTGTCACTTGCTCTCAGCTTTCTAGCTAGATGCCCAGAGGCACACTGGCCCATGTCAGTTCTACACTTTGTCCCTCACATCCATTTTTAGTTGCTGCATTGAACTGAGGGAAGACAAGAGTACATTCTGTGTGCAAGTCCAATGGCTTCTAGCCTTGGAAGGGCAGTGGATGCTGCTGTTCCTGACAGCTGGTGAGTAGGGCAGACAAAGCAGAGGTTCATACAAATTCCAAGCAGCCCCTCCATGGGTGCCCTTCAGGGGGATGACTGCATGGTCAAGACCGTTTCTTCACTCAATTCTCAGAGCATGTTGCAGACAGCCCCCAGGGCCACAAATTTTCATGGATTTGGAAACAAGCATGCTAGAGGAGCATGTCTAGCATGTATGGTGTGCTGCAGGCTGCAGCCTCGGAGTGACGAAGCGTGGGACAAGGAAACAGGGTAAGGAAAAGGGACAAACTCACTCAAAAAATGTCACTTTTGTCTTTAGGAATAGGTTCAGCTTCCATTATCCAAAGCACTGTAGAGACTGATATAATCGGTGGAGCAGGAGACACTTAGTAAAACTTGGGCTACAGGACAGCTGGTCTAGCCTGGGAAATGAAGTGCCTACAAACTGCCATCATATCTCCAGGAACAGAGACAGACCCCTTCAACCTCTCAGACACCTTGAAACCAGACAATTTGAGGGACAGCAAGGCATGAGAATATCTCCAGGCTATCCCAGAAAAAAACATATATATATACTGTCATGGGAGGAGGACTGGGTTATAATTTTTATCCCACAATATTCTGAGATAGTGACAGTGTCCCTGTTTATTTATTAATATCATTGAACACATAATATAATATGCTTTCTCAGTCAATAAGATGAGGCTTAGAGGACTGTTGCAGGAACATGGGTATAACCAGCAGCAACCAATGCTTGTGTTTTATCCTGCCAGAAGCATTCAACAGAAAGGTTACAACTATTTTCCAATATTAATCATCTGTGTCAGCAGGTGCTGTAATTTCTATTGATTGCTGTCTCATCAGTGGAAGACAAATCGTGAGATGAGCAAATAGCCATAACTGGAAAAGGGGGAGAACTCCGTAAGCTGGTTTCTCTAGATAAAGATACTGTAATTTTTCTTCATGTTCAGGAGACACTGATCCTTTATAGAAATCCTCATTTCAACGTCGTGCTGATTACACTTAAGAGTAAATTAAAAAAAAAAAAAAAAAAGCTTTCATTTTGACTCAAAATGCCACAAGTAATGCAGTGTGACATTTTTGTATTTAAACCTGATTTCTGTCATTTCATACTGCACTGTCTGATTTTTAAAGCCTTTCTCTCATAAGTAAAATTTTGTAAAATTAATGTAATGTCATTGATCTTATTTTGAAGCTATTAGTGACTCACACATCTCCCCTTGACCCCTGTTCTTCATCACTAACAATGTATGGCCATCAGTCCAGTTGTATTCTAGTCCCAAAATGGATTTTAGAGGGTTTGAGTCCACTTGTTAACATTTCTGTTCTTTGTTTCCTCTTCCTACACTGCATAAAATGAAGATAGCGACACTGAACTTGCTCATATCTCTAGTTTTCTTATAAGTGCACAAACACTGTGAAATAAAGATAGACCTTAAGTATATGTTTCCATAGCTCCAAGCAGATGAGGCCATGATCTCCACTGGGGCCAGGAGGCACTGCTGTTATAGAAATGATAATGTTAATGCACTGCCTGTGGGGGTGTTATCTCTCACTGAGAGGGAAAAGATGTATGAAAACTGTCTGGATTACTGTTGTTTTCTTTGTCTGCATGTTTCAGAACTACCTCTCCACACTGTGTAAATACAGTCCCAATATAATATACCCAGGCAGAAATGACTAGTAAATTCTGTTGACATGTTAACCACAGATCTGCAGCTATCTATTTCTCCTTTTTACTCATAAGTCCTCAAAGTCTGGTAGGGCACCTGCTGATCCCACAGCACTCCCTACCAGTATATCACTGATCAAACCCATGCTGCTGTGCTCCTACAAAGCAGGAAATTGATACTAGTATAGCAAGGGGCAGCAAAGAGGAAATTTCTGTATAGTGAGTTTCTTTGGACCATGGATTAGTTTCCAGATTAATGTTGTAGAAGATCAGTCATTTGATTTTGGACTGGATAAAGTCATAGAAAATGCATCAGAGAAGATCTCTCTTCCTGGAGGATGGACTAGGAGAATGATGAGGTTTGCTTGAACTCTGATCCTTACTGATCATTTTCATCTCCTCCTCTCTGAAAACAGGACACTATGTTACAGTTTTTCAATTAAAAAAAATGTGTAAGAATCGGTGAAATTTCTTTTTACTATTTACTATTTACTACTTTTTACTAAGAAAAAAGCTGCCTAGAGAGCAACTGAGAAAAAAATAAAAGTTTCTGAAAGTGACATGAGCAATAATAAGTTAAGACTCTGTCCACTGGTCTCATCCAGTGCATTTACTTAGTTATGATTCCATTGGCTGTCAGGGAGTAGTTCCACACAGGACCACCCAAAAATCAGACACTACATCTGAGAGCACTGTTCAAACACTTCTTAAACTCCAGTACGCTCAGTGCCATGACCACTGCCCTGGGTAACCAGTGCCCAAACAGTGAAGAACTTTTTCCTAACAGCCAGCCTGACCCACCCCTGTCCCAGCTCCATGCCGTTCCCTCAGGTCCTGTCTCTGTCCCCAGAGAGCAGAGCTCAGCACCTGCCCCTCTGCTCCCCTCGTGAGGGCGCTGCAGCACCCTCACGAGCGCTGCAGTGTCAACTGCAGCACTCATTAAACACCTAAACAAGTCTAGGAACAAGTAGGAACCTCCCACCCAAACTCTGTAACATCTCAAAGAAACAAGTGACCCTCTGAGAATCTTTACCTATACAGTACACCTGGAGAATGCTTCATGTATTTGAACAGTATTGACCAAAGGAGGACACCTCTCACATACCAGCTGAAAGATGAGAACCTTTGATGTGATTTGAACCTACCACAAATCAGAGAGATGCTGGAGAAACAAGTATTTTTATAAACACTAATGCACTTGTTCATTATTAATCACAATACTAAGTTTAGAGAATGAAGAGGAAATTTATATCTATTATCTGTGAAAAGTATTTATGAAAACACTTCTTTGCTCTGATATCTTGTTATAAAAAACTTCAGCTAGATAAGGAGAATGTTACTGCCAGTTTAGCTTACTTCAGGGAGCACTTGAGAAGGGTCAGGGTACCCCCCACTATTTACTCCAGCAAGAACATAGTCACATGGATGCATGGACTCACATAACTTTATGATAATGGCACTAATAACTCAGCTAGCTGTGGTAAAATTTTACTGCAGAACATTTCTGGCTAATAAGTAGATCATATTGATTAAGAAATAAAAATGTTAGAAAACCTTTAATAGCCCACTGGAGATATGGGATCAGGCTGGACAACAGGGACATTATTGATGTAGGCACCCTACTAACATTTCTTCTGAAATTAATCAAAAAGTTTGCCTCTAGCTTTCCAGGGAACAGCAGTAGGTTCAAAATACTATCACATATTAGTCTTCTGTTTTATAACCCTAGAAAACTCATCAGCCTGAAAATGCTGCTTATCACCTTCTGTCAATGAGAAGCTCCAATTCATAGTGAACAGGAATAATTTCTGGGAAATGCAAAGGTATATTCCAGCTCTAGTTTATGGTTGCTCCCACAAACAGGTCTTTGAAAGGGCTGGGGAGCTTTCTTACAAATAGTACTTAACATGTATGCTAAGATAGGGACAGTCAAAACTCTTTCTTCAGGCTATTTGTCCTGGAGTCAGGAAGAAAACTCTTTCCACTCATCATTGCATTGGTTACAGGTTATGGTTACTTTTTGGTATTTAGAAGAGTAATCTTCTCTTAGGTTTGATGAACTGCTCAGGGATGCCAAAACCTTTTCTCCCATTCATCAACATAGACTGCCATAATTTTTGCAAGAACACTTTGCATTACTAAGAAAAATTAAGAAAACAAGACAGTCCTGCTAGGAAAGGAAGTCCTGGTGTCTTCTCCTATGGAAGTCCCTGTTCATTTGGCCTTGATATTGGAAAAAAATAATTTGTCTCATGAAAAGAGAGATTGCACAGATTCTTGCTGTCAGCACACAGCAAAGCATTGCAATCACCTGTGTCATTCAGGAGCAAAAAAATATCTGACTGGCAGCAAAGGAAGTTTCTTTTGTCTACTAGTGAAATGTTCTGCCATGACACTTGCTGTAGGTTGCTCTATTATCAAAGTAAAAATTAATTCCTACACATTGTTAACAAAATAGCATGCCTTTTATTTTGCTTACAAACTGCCAATTACATGATTCACAAGGAATTATTGTATATCACAGTGTCTTTCCTTTCTGTATAAAAATAGCTTTTCATTCACAGTGTTTCTTTCCAGATTCCACAAGATTGTGAGTGCACAAGCCATCAGATATTCCCCAGTGCTAAGTAATGATTTATAAGCCTTCTGATTTGCTGTAGTCTAAAATGCACTTAGACAGAATATGAACAAAATCTGAAAATTGGTGTCTCAGCAGCTTGGGCAGCAGAGGTAGAGTTGGACTCTGTCCATGACATCCACTGGGAACACAAAGGTTTCCAAGGATCTGTTTTGCACTTTTGCTTCTGAGCAATCTGGGGTGCATTAGACTTTGAGTTGAAACTGGACTGCCTAGAGGAGTTTGTGGCAGGTGAGGCAGGAGTAGTTAAAATGAGAGAAGCAGGGGTGAAATTTAAATTTAGAGCAAAATCTAGGGCTCCTTCTTAACAGAAAACTACAGAATGTCACAAAATCTCTTTTCCTCAGGACCTGCAGTAAAAATTCTCTAGCAAGGCAATGGTACTGTACTCGGCAGAATGGGGAAAATACCACTCCACTTCTGTCACTGCCCCTGACACATTAGGGCACATCACCACAAAGAATCAGAAAATCTACAGTGCAATCCAGACTAGCCACAAATCACACCATTAATATATTGACATCATTCTCTTTTCTAGCCTTTTGACAACTCTCCTCCTCACAAAAGCAATAGGGAATTTTCATCAGCAATTTTTTGACACACACACACACATAAAAAAAAAAAAAAAGTCTGTTTCTGCATAATCTAAGTTCTTTGGTGAGGAGATTTTCATTTTTCACTGAGACCACTGATGTTGAACATGTTGTTTTGAATTCTTTGGCTGCCTGAACTGCTGCAGTATCTCTTGAAAGACGCAGTGCAGCTGATTTACCCTGAGGGCTGGATTATAACTTTCATAATTTAGCAATGCCTGAGCTCAGGCTGGAGCATGATGGCACATCCCAAGACGTGGATCTAACAGAATTGAAACTCCCAGTCACCATCTTTTCTTCCCTGGAAAGTGTCCATCTGTTAAAAACCAATGAAAACCAGTGCAAAATAATCAAATATTGATATCAACAAGATTTCAAATAAAAAATACCAAAACATTTGCATTCCTGGTGGAACTGATAATGACATGCATTGATTGAAACTTTAAAAACAAAAGTGGGATTTTCTAAGGAAACAAAACAAACATCAAGTACATACACAAGTAATTCATTAACAAACCATTTCACTACAGGGAGCTGTTGCAGGTAAATATGTATTATAACCAGGTGTCAATATTTTACCAAAGTTATCGTACCATAGGATGAGATGCCATTTGTCAGGGGAATATTATGAAGATAAAGTGGTAGAGGAGAGATCAAAACAGACACTTTCTTCTCCTTCAGAATCCAAACTGTGATCAAAGCCTTTTCTTTGGAAAATGATGAAATAAAACTGAATAGATTCCGAGAGAAAGGAGACAGTTGGCAGGTTGGCAGCAAATCAAGTCTGGGCAGTAACCACAAATGGTCACAGGAGATAATTGCACAGACAGTGATCTGTATCCCCATCAAGGCAGATATTTGACGTATTGTCTCTACAACTGACAGACCTCAGAGTGCTGTCCTTTATACATTTTGGCAAAACTTGTGTCACTTGCCATGTCAATAAAGAATAAATGAGTTGGAAAGAGCTGAATCTTTCCAACTTCTCTCTCTTAAGAACCATCATAACAATATATTGGTCATATATACTTTTATAAACTTTATCGGCTTAAGCCACAAAACAAACCAAACAGATAATAGTAAATATTTCTGCTTTCATTCCACAAGGGAGTAACTAGGGCTGAGAGCAGGATATCACTTTTCCAGCTACAGTGTTTTTAAGGGAATCTGGATGAGGTCTGAGTGGGCTTTAGACAGCAGAAGTCAGCTAAGGTAAATACCACACCATGGGAACAATATTTTTATAGGGTTTTTACTGCAACCCTGGGGATATGAAGGAAGTGCTCTCTCTTGGGGTGAAAGACAAATGCATGAGGAAGTTTGGGCTCTACCAGCAAAGAGACTGTTTCTGAGTATATCTATTAGCAATGTAGTGCACAATGTATAGAGTTGTACAAACAACTGCGTATCTGAAAGATCCTATACCTAATAAATTTATGGTCTTTGGATAAAAATGCTACACATCTCTGAGTGTAACTGCATTGAGATCTGAAGTTAATTCAGTTTTTCTTAGCAATGGTTGATGAATTGCAACTGGCTTAGACCCTGCTGGAAAAGTATTCTCTGTGCTGAGGAGTATTGCAGAGGGTCTGGGGTATACCCATAGGAGCAGACTGCCTCGATTATGTTATGTTTTTTCTCTTATCCTCACTGCAACACTGAAAGGCTTCAACAAGAACAAGTCCCCTATTAAAGTGACGATCATATAAAGGAAGCCTAGTATAAATAAGGAGAGAAAAGTGTAGGGTGAGATTTGTTACAACTGTCTTTTAGAGAAGGATTGAATCGGACGCTCGGACACCTCCATTTCAGTGGCTACACTCATGCAGTTGCTTGTACAAAGGTATTTAGAATAATTTGAGACACCTTAAAGGACCTTACCTCTTGGTTACCTGCAGTTGTTGGTTCAGAAGGCCACAAGTTTTCTAACAGGTCCTGTGTCATATTTGCCAAGCCCATGCAGATGTCTCAGACATCCTAGAGCCCCTCAGAGACCATATATGACTATGGGTGGGCAATTAAAATGAGCCCTGGATCTTTAAATTCCCCAGCTAAAGAGTGATTCAGCCGGCCAGCTATGGAGTGAGCTGAGGTGAGATGATGTGTGCTCCAGTATCCATTGACTGTATTGACTAGGGACTGGGTTCAGTCCATTGGGATGTCATCTGATATTTTATATACCCTAGAGTGTCCGATACAAAGCCTGATATGATGTAGCATTTACACATTTCTAGAATAGCAGATGGTAGGAAAGATGGGACATCTCAAATGGTACTGCATGCCTGTGTCTGACCAGATGAGATGAGCTTTTAATTCTCTAGAGGTGCTTAGAGACTGAGTTGACATGCACTTACCTGACAATGCCTTACTTCAAATGTCTTAGTCTGGAGCTGTATCCCATCCAAAGGGCCCTCTTTAGTTTCTAGCTATCAGAATTTAGTACTTTATGAGACATCCTCCAGCTGCCACTTTCAAAAGATGTGTCTCCTGTTGGCTTCATGTCATCCTGTCCAACCCCACACAGATGTCTCGGGTCCCTCAACATCTCAAATTACACTAAAAGCCTCCATCTGGTTAGCTGAGTTGTGGAAATGTCTGTGGTGTGGTTGCCTACGCTGACAGCACTAATGATCCAAGGTGTCTTTTATAGCCAATGGAAGAAAATTTGATTTTAGGATATGTTCCAGTTGGCTTATTTTAGAGTTTTACTTTAAAATGAGATATATCATAACTAGAGGAGCCAATTTATCTCCATTCATGACAAATGGAAGAGGACTAGCTCAGAAACAGACATTACACTCAGTCAGCCAAATCCCACCTCTTGGGAGTTGCCCAAACCATAGAGGGAGCTGCAAGCTGAGTTCCATCACAGAGACACAGTCACATCACTGACATTTCTTGGGCTTCTGTGAGTCCTAACCAAGCAACACAACTACCAGTTGCTGGGTTTTAGCTATGACGCAAGTTCAAATTGAAACCTAAGTGCAAAAGGTTTATGGTGGTGAGTTTTAACATGCACCTGTGGTGGAGTAAGAACATAATCAGAGCTACGTGCACTTCAGTGCATGGTCAGCTGAGGTACAGCAACAGTGTGCCTGAGCTCAGAGCTGCTATTCTTGCTTTAACCCACCACCACCATTTTTTCAGTTAGTATTGCTAAGCTTTTCCAAGAGGTGCCATGGTAACAGGAATTCCTTCACAGATTATATAGTGTGCTATGCAAAGGGCTTGGCAGGTTTGCTGCTTTTAATATTCAAAGGATTATCTTCGAGGTTGCCCATATATTTTCAAATCCTTAAATCCCTTGACACCTGGACACTTTGTATGTAGGCCTAAACACATCATAATTTTGCTCCCAGACTTCAGAAAATCATTTAAAATACAGCAGGCATGAACAGCAAAAGACACCTCTATCAATTCCTCTGGCAGAGAGGTTATGAGATATGTACAGATGAAGATAGACAACGAAAAATAAGCAGAAGCAACCCAAAGTAAAGTATGGCTAAATTGAGGCATCAAGTCAGCAAAAGGAAGTTAGTGGTTTAGTATGAGAATAATGAGTGTTGTTTCTAGCTGTGCATGCTCCTGTCTGGCATTGTTTCATTTAGGTAGGATTAAAGGTTTGTTCTGTGTATTCACAGGAACCACTCCACATTGTGCCCTGTCCCTTTCACCTCCTCCTCCTTGTACTGCATTCTCCCTCTGCTGCTCTTCATTCTTGTGTAGGCCTAGAGATCGCGGAAGACAGTCACAATAAATTAGATAAAACTTCCCCCCCGAGGCTGTTACAAAAGCAATGATTTATGCAAGCCTAACAAATAGACACTTGGATACCATGGTGATTAGTGCTGCGAAAGAAAAGAAAAAAAAAAAAAGAAAGAAAAAAAAAAGTTGGTTTTCCCTCTTTTATCTGATTTGTGATTTCTCTGGGGAATGTGTATTTTTGCTTATGCACGTACCATGTGGATAGGCAAGGGCAGAGACATGGTCTTTCTGAAATCCCTTGTGCTCACCTGAATTACGATCAGTATGGAAATTCAGAATAGTCTCAGCCAGCCTCACTTCCACCCTTATTAAGAGTCACAAGCACATTTCCTGAGTGGCAGTCAAATTTCCTGCACCAAATGTATTCCGCTGCTCAGACCTGTGTGGTAAGAGTAAATACTCTAATTTGTTAAGCCAAGCCTTCCACCACTGTCTCTTCCCCTCAACCCTGCCTGGCACTGTTATCTTCCCTGTGGGTTCATTGCCTCCTCTCACAGTCATTGCTGCACCTACTTATCTGCTGCATCAGCAGCTTGGAACAACCTTCTGGATCTTCTTGTCTATCCTCCACACTTGTGCTACTTAAGTCTCTCCCAGTAATCTACCTTGGCCACTTTCCTCCCTGCAGAAAAAAAGAAAAAAGAAAAAAGAAAAAAAAAAAAAAAAAACAGCCAATATTCAGGAGGCTTACTTTCCCTTTCCTATTTCTTTACAATAGGGGACAGACTTCATTTTCAAAGTATATCTGCACAAAAAGTCCCAATTTAAGAATGGGAAAACCTATTTACATCGAGCAATGGATCAGGGTGATGCCAGAGCTGCATCATGAATACATCAGTAACACAGAACAGTTACAGTTCACTTACCAAGAAAAGTATTGCCCATTATTTGGACTCTGCCATCCCTGGAGCCAGCAAGCCCCTTCTCCATTCACTGGGCAGCCCATTCCAATGCCTAACAACCATTTTGGCAAAGTTCTTCCTAATATCCAACCTAAACCTACCCTGTTACAACTTTATACATGTATGCTCTTTGCCTTTGTAACTGGTCAATAATTTCAATACTTTCTGTTACAGTCCACTCAGCATTTAGAGTATTTTTTCAAAAAAAAAAAAAAAAAAAAAAAACTGAAGGAACAACACATACATGTATATATATTTACACATATCAGGTATCACCTTTCTGTTTCGGAGCTGTAACACAATAACTGTAACACAGCTGTAACACACTGGAATTAATGGAATAACAGCCTAGCTCAAATCATTTGAGGTTCCTCCAAAACATACTTGAACACTACTGAGGAGGACATGAACCAACTGACTTCAGCACTCCTCAGTTGCACCTACACTTCTCCAGCTAAAGGTGCTGTATCATTAGAGGAAAGCTGGTTAGAAGTCAGGTGAGCACCTCTTACCAACAATAGCTAAGGAGATGCTCTCACCTTGCAGAACAAGATGGCAGAATGTCTCAGGATGAGAACTTATTGTACTTAAGTTAGTTTTTTGAGCATTTATTATATTACTTCTATGCCAGACAAAAGACTCTGGTTTTAAAAAGTATTCCATGGATGACTGCTGAGGAGTACAGGGATTAAATCAGGCAGTTTGATAATGCAGGCATTAAATCAGGCAGTTTGGTTAAAGTCTATTTTTCCATAGGTGTAGACTTCTAAATTGTTTGACAGATTCAGCTTACTTCTGCAGGAAGCATGTCCTGTATGCATTTACTCCTCATAATAGTTTAGGTATGAAGCTAGACTCAAACTGTAATTACAACACTGCAAAATAGTTCTGCTGTAACATACGCTAATACCTATGTAAAGACAGAAACTGCTGGCTTCACTCCAGCTTCAAAACTGACATCAGGCATGAGAAAAAACTTCTGAGTCTCCCAAGGCATTTTCCAGGCTACTAGAGGTTTCTGGTCTACCACAACTGTGAAGAAATCCCAGCTTTATAAGAAGAGGCTAATTAGGCCTCACTTTCCATGACACTGATTATCTCCATCTGCCCCCAAAAGAAATGGCTTGCTTAGAGGACAACTCTGAAAATCCTAGTATCCTAGTCTTGAGGATCATCTCCCCATGAAAAGTGCAATGGTTTACTTTTTTTTTTTTTTTTTTCCTAAGCAGTGGGTTATATTATATTAATTTGAGTTACTAAGGACTTGACTAAAATCAACGTAAGCTGTACTTCTGTGTAATGATTTCATTCTTATTAAAAACATGCTTTTACTATGTTCATGAAGCTTCTTCTATATTTTATACCTTACAGTCTCTAAAGGGCTCCAAGATGCACAAAGGAAAGGTAACATTTATCTTTGTTTCCTGTTCTTCTGCAGTAAGTTACTCATCATCATATCGACCTATGTTACGTAGCACTATTTCTGCAGTCTGAGCATCGCACAATGCACCTGGGAAGCAGAGAGCAAATTTCTTTCCCATCTACCTACAGAGAATTGAGCTTGGAGGACAGCACTAAGCCCACACTGTACCAGAGCTGGGTCCTGCACTGAGCTCACCAGCTGCTAACCCATGAACCATTCCTCTTCACTCACCCTATAGCTTTCTCCTTATCCCTACAATGTACCTGTCTCAGCTCTAAAGGAAACATAAAAAAGAACACATTGTGGGGCTGGAACATCCACAGATCTGGTCACTCCAAGACTAAAAGCAGGCCAGAGCACCCGCTGCTCCTTCCATCCATCTCCATCCATTCTCCACCCATCTTCCAAAGAAGGAAAAGGGCTTCTATAACACAGAACCACTTCCACAAACATATTTTCAGCAAAGTTTCACCCCTCCATTCAAAGTGCTTTGTTAAGTCAGATACAGGAGTTGATGTTTCAGGGTACCTAAGTGCTAATGCAGTCTGAGTGGTGCGAAATTCTCCTATGGCTGCCAAAGGAGTTGTGTGAAAACCACTACAGTAGAAGAAATATATTGAATGCAGCAGGGAGCAGGAAAGATGAATATGAAGTTCAAACTGAGAGGAAATGGTCCAGTGACAGATTTTAAACTGCACACAGAGCATTTACTCTCCTTCTTTCTTCTTTTGAGACCTCAAAGAAAATCACACTTGATTTTTTATTTCTTTTTTTTTGCAAAAGCATTATACATGAAAGGAGGCATGACCTACCAAATTTTATAGCTGTCCAGAGCAAAATACCTATATATATATACTCATATAAACATATACTGTATGATAGGGAGACCTCTTGCTGTTTTGTTTTGTTTTGTTTTGTTTTTTTGAATTAAAACAACCTGTAATACTGTGAAGCATTAAAGCTCTCATCTGGAGATACAGTGAGGATAGAAAATGAAGAGGGGGAATCTGTAGGCAGATTTCTGACAAAAACTGCTGTTTATATCCAGGCAAGGCTAGTAGGCGAGTGCCAAGATTCCTGTAAGATTTTCCAAACTTGGTGCCCACAGTTTGGCTCCCACATCCATCGCTTGGCACCTTTTTGGAAGCACAGAGCAGCCTGGCTGCACTCTGAGATGTACAGGGATGAGGCAGCTGACACTGCCGTGCCTGTGCTGTAAACCTCCCTGGACACACGTCTGCCTCTGTCGCTGTCTTGCATAGATGTGCTTCGTTTAGACACTGGGGCTGGTGGCATGAATTAATTTACTTCTACAGCATAAACAGAGAGCAAAACCCAAAATGGGAGGCATAAGTGGCTGTACACCACGTCCTGATCAAAGCATCCACACAAATACAGCTCAGTTCTGCAGGATGCTACCAGATGGAGACTATGGTAATTTTAGAGGAAAAAAAAATATATATATATATCATTTTGCAAGTTGGGTGTGTACATTTAAGTTTGCATTTGGCAGAGCTGCAGACCTTATCAGTCTAAAATGCTCCACCTAGAGTGGCACTCCTCAAAAATAAGCCTTTGCTTCTATCTTCCCACTGCCCACTCTTTACTAGAGCTGAGAGCTTGCGTGGGGTTTGGGGCGGTGGAGCCATCCACCTCCTGCAACATGCAGAAGAGGAAAACAGTTTTCCTAACAGAAAGAGGAAATTCAAGAAGGTTGAGAGGAATGTGCAGGGCATAGCACTTTTAGCCACCTCCCCACCTGGCTAACCCAGTGTTTTCCAGGTCTGGTTCCATTCAACTATTTGTAACATTTCTGTTGGTCTCAGATAGAAGGCAAAACACCTCTGTCACCGAGTTTTCCCGAATAAGTTGTTCACAGAGGATTCCATCCATTTGCATGCAACAAACACTCATGTCTGTAATTTAATTGAACTATTTTTTCTCCCAAAGGTTAAAAAGCAAAAACCAAAACAATATGAAGAAAGATTATTTCTATAATCAAACACTCACAAGAGTCTCAGATGGCATGTTAAGTACTTTGAGAGACAGGCAGGCTGCATCTGAAATTGTCCTGATACCATGCCCACGGCAATGCCTTCAAGCTTGAATTTCCTGGCAATTTTCACCACCTGGCCTTTAGGTCCAGCTGTGCCCATATCCTGAGTCTGCTCTGGCCAGGCTACCAAGGGAGGCCTCAGCAATAGTTACCATTACCTGGCCAGCCCCATCCCTTGTTCAGGCAGTCCACCAGCAACAGCCACCTCGGTAAGGACACCACAGGCTGAATAGGGTACCTAGTCCAAAATTGTGGGAGCAGTCCCACAGGACCAAGGGCAGTGCGGTGGGCAAGAGAAGAAGCACCCCTGCCTTGGTCAGAAGATGCTTCAAGGAGTCCTCAGTAAGAGCATAATATAAGAAATAAAAACCTGTTCTGATCAGTAAAGAAATATTCCATGTGACACAGCAAAATAGGGAAAAAAATAATAATAATAAAAAAATAAAACAAAAGTCACTCCAAGACTGGTAGGAGCCAAATGGAGACACAAAATATTCCCTGCCTCGGGTCCTAGTGCAGAGTCAACAACACACATGACCTTATATTACAACACACATGACTTTCCACTGCTCTGAGTCATAAGAAATCACAAGGGCTCATGTCACAGATGATTCCTTCCAGGACATTCAGACTTCTGGAGATTTGTGTCACCATGAGGATTCCCACACCTGAGCATCACAGAGCCAACATCGTTCTAAACCCCACAGGCACCCAAAACCCCAGTGCAGCAGCAAGCTTCTCTCACCTACACTTTCATGCCCAATGTGACAGTTGAGTGGCTGTGTCCACCTGGCAGACAACACCATGCTCCTTGCCATATTCAGTGCTAATGCAGCCCTCTGACTGCACTCAGAGATAATGGCTATGACAAAAGGACACACAGGGATGACTCTTACCAGCTTCTGCAGTGTTGATGCCTTCAGATATGAAATGGCCTAAACAAGATCCAGCCCTGGGTCTCTAGTACACAGTGTTACATTGTGATCAGAAGCATAAAGGCTGTGCCTGATTCTAAGATTTCTGAGTTTAGGCAAGAAGTGCTGAGATGTCTACATTCAAATGTAGTGCTTCCTGCTACATGCTGAGACAAGGACAGGAGCTGGGAGCTCAATGTAACAACAGGGAAAAACCCTTCCCCACCAGTGGCTTCAACGCACAGAATCCATGGCCACTTCTTTCTTCCTTCCCTACACTGGAAACCTGCCACGAGATGGTAAAGGCACTGTACCAGTGTTGTGAAGATATACACTTTTTGCTGCAAACCTTTCAAGGCGCATGCAGAAACCCAAGTGTCTGACCAGTTGGCATTTGCGAAGCTGGGATTTGCAGAAATAATCTGTTAGGAAAAGCAGAAAAGGAAAATGCTTTCTAATTTTATCTGAACACACATGAAAGGGAATGGATCCTGGTTAATAAGAGATCACAAGGGAGCACTGAGGAGATTTAAGTCATTATTTGCCCCTGAATCCAGCAGAGACCTTCTCATCACAAAACAGCATTTGATGTAGCAGAGAGGGCTACTAAAAGCAGATGTTTGGTGGCATGGGTCAGTCTGTACTGGAGACTGCTCACAACCGAGTGGGTTCATCACACTGGTCATTAAAAATCCCAGCAGGTCCCCAAAACAGCTTCAAAATAATCTAATCTCACCTTTCTTGGAGGTCATCCCTAGACCTTTTCCTATCATCTGCCCTTCGTCTTCCTGCCATGAGTTTGGCAGCAGGCTGCAGCTTGGCTTTTCTGACCAGTTCTGCTCTTTGCCATTGTGTATGTCCCTCCAAGGTAAATCCAGACTCAGATGACCTGGGCTTGATTCAGTTGCTGCATATAGGCATTGTTTATCATTTTTACATGCCCTGAGATATCTGAAGCATCCCTATAGAGGTGCTATATATGTTACAGAACCAAACAGTGGCACATTCCCTTCTGCAGTGGCAGAGAAAGGCTGGAGAGCAGACTCCAAGAAACTCCAGTGGCACGGGATGCTCGTGTTTAAGAAGCTGAGTCACATCCCACATCTGTGCTGCTTATAATAGGAACTTAGGCCCTGGCCACATGAAGGCAGATGCATTAAGGCCCCTGTCATTAAAATGATGGTACTCTATTTATGTAGCACCTGGGAGAATGTAGATGAAAAAGATGTTATCAGACTGAAACAAGTGGTCTGACATTCTCCACTGTTTCTGGTTTTCCCTCCTCCCACCCTGTGTCTGAGCATTAGCAAGTCTGAGCAGGATAACAAAGGGCTGTCCTATTTACCATCTGTGCAGGAGAAATGCTGTGAACCTTTGATTAAATGGGAACTGCAAAGTATGACATTGTTCTTGCATGTAGTTACCAGGGAGAACATTAACTGCTCAACTATGAGTTAAATGATAATGAAGCTGCACTGAATTTCAGGACTAGAAAATGGATTGCCTGTTGCTGTTGCTGGCTTCTTGGCCATTATCAAAATGCTGCATTTTTAGACATCATTAATGCCAAATACTTTCATTTTCCTCCTATACCTTTTCTCTTCCATTATATTTCTGTTTACTAAGGGCAGCTGCCTTACACATTTTAAAAGCAGCAAGATAATCACATAGTGGTGCAGCTGTTTCTTCCATTTTCCTCTCCAAGCTGGACCTCTGAGCTGCTCATCCTTGCCTCCATTACCCTCAGTGTCCCTTATTTTCCTCCTGAACTGGAAGAAAATGACATTTTACTGTTATCTTTATCACTCCCCCAGTAGAACAGAAGATCTCTGTGGGCATCGGTATTTTCTGTGTCCATGTAACTGAAGTCAGGGAGCACCCTGATTTTTTGGGTAAGGACTCTGGCAGCAAACTGATTCCTTCAGTCAGCAGTTTAAAACTCATAGCAGAGTAGATGCCTCAGATCATCTCCTCCTAAAACTGAAATCATAATCTTTCTGATCTGGAAGAAACTTTTTTAGAAACTTTCTTTTGTCACTTCTTAAAATACATATTTTTTTTCTGATTTTTTTTTTTTTTTTGTCCAGGTGCATTAACTCACTGTAATTAAAGCTTTCCAGCTTACTAAGCCTAGGAGTCCCCATTTTGGCTCTGCATGAAAGCAGATAGAGACACAGATAGCTCTAAAGTAGTGCTTCTGTGTAACACTTTCACCTAGCCATTTTCCACCCCAGAGGAAAATGTTTCTAAGCAAAGAGTGTTACAGCATGACACACAAACTGTGATCTCTGGAATGAAATGTTACATTTTATTAACCTCAGCCATAAAGCCTCCCTGTGCTGGCAAAGAAATTATAATGCTCTAACAAAAAGAAGTTTTTAATCAGTATTGTCAGAGAGGTGGTAGCTTTAGGAAGGTGAAATAACCTCCTAATAGAACTCTACTGGTGCTAACAAATTGTAATTTAGATACTGTAAACACCTGCCCACTGCTGTATTTTGTTTTTGCCTTTGAAACAGTATGGACCGTCTTCCTCTGGGTAAAAGAACAATGACACTTGATACTACAGTCTCATTACAGAACATTACTTTCACATAGCACACCTATATATATGTACAATCAGAAAAGGTATCGATTGAAACATAAACATGGCAAAGTTTTCCAAATTCTGGCAAGTGTTTAACAGTTATTTAAGTCTATTACTATTAATGTCCATGACTTGGGGAGCATAGTAGGAGTTGGTAATCCTGGTTGAAGTGCTCCCATATCTTCCATGACTTCATTAATTTTTCTCAGATCATATAACAGTCTCCATTTTCCATTCCTTTTCTTGATTACAACACCAACCATGGGGCTTGTTGACGCCCCATAGCCACACTCCCACATCTCTCCCTTCTTTATTAATATCAACCATATTCTCAACACGAATTATTACTCCATATATCACATTTCCAACATAAAATCAAGCAAAACTCAATTCTGATTTGGACTGAACACTCCTCTTCCACTGTTTTTGGAGATGTTCAAATCCAAGGTACTGGTTCAGGCCCATTTGGAAGAAAACATAAGGAAGGATTTATCGAGAGCTTCTATTAGAGGAACTGGCAGCAAGACTGGCAGGATCCTTCTGCTGTCACTAAACTTTGACAAGCTGGCAGGAAGCAAACATAGCTGTGATCAAATGACAAAACAGAGAAGCTCCTATTTTTCTTTTTATCAGTAAATTGTGTATTATAGGCCTGAAAGGCACCCAAGGAACAGTTCCTCTCTGAAAATCACTGCTTTTCACAGATCATGCTGCTTTGTCCCTGCAGAGACTGCAGTAGACAGAAAAGTCCTACCCCATCCTATCCTCCTATCCTGCCCCATCCGCTCCCTGTGTACAGAGCTTTCAAAGGCGGGTGGTGTATGAACATTTGAAAGTCAGTCACCTAGGCTGAAAATCCCAAACTTGTATCTTTCTGATACAGTCCAAGTAAGACAATGAGAGGTGTTCTCTAGGTCCCTGGTGTAGAAGTTAACCCCAGCCCCAGAGGCAGGGTGGTCTCCCCACCTCCTTTCAGTGAGAGCCACCAGCTTGGGAAAGCTCTCTGGGGTTGCACAGGCTGAGCTCCAGCACTCTTTCACTCATCCTGGCCAAAATGCTCCTCCTCAGCCTTTGTGTTTGCTCCGATCTTCCCAACTCTTTGCTCCTGTCGTGGTTTAACCCGGCTGGCAGCTAAACACCACGCAGCCGTTCGCTCACCCTCCCCCCTCCCTCTCTGGGACGGGGGAGAGAAATGGAAAGTGAAGCCCGTGAGTTGAGATAAAGACAGTTTAATAAGACAGGAAAATAATAATAACAAAATAATAATAACAATAATAATAATAATAATAATAATAATAATACAATGGTGATAATAGGAAAGTAATAATAATATGTACAAACAAGTGATGCACAATGCAATTGCTCACCACCCACTGACCGATGCCCAGCCTAACCCCGAGCAGTCCGGCCCCCTCCCCCCGGCTAGCCACCCCTATATATTGTTTAGCATGACGTCAGATGGTATGGAATACCCCTTTGGCTAGTTTGGGTCACCTGTCCTGGGTCTGTCCCCTCCCAGCTCATACTGCACCCCCAGCCTGCCTGTTGCCAGGACAGAGCAAAAGGCTGAGATGTCCTTGGCTTGGTATAAGCACTGCTCTGCAACAATTAAAACATCGGGGTGTTATCAGCACTCTTCTCATCCTAAGCCAAAACACAGCATTCCACCAGCTACTAGGAAGAAAATTAATTCTGTTCTAACTGAAACCAGGACATCTATCCACCCCTTATTCCATACCATTTATGTCATGCTCAGGTTACACTCTTTTCCAGACATTCTAATTAGTCACCTACAGTAGTCATAGTAGTGATAACATACAGTATTATATAGTAATTAACATGGTACAATTCAGTTCATGGGCTATTCTCACCCAGTATTAAATCTCCTTGAGGTACACACCGGACCTCTCCGTTCTTTTGCATCACCCACCAAGTGTATCCAGGTCCCTGAGCGAAAACAATTCCACGAATAGGTTTGCCTTTTCCTGAGGCGGGAGTAGCCCAGACTGTTTTACCCAGCATATTTCTTACATGCACTACAGGAACTTTATCCCCATCTACAGTACGTAACAGGTTTGATTGGGCAGGTCCAGCTCAGTTGGCAGATCCCCTAGTATTGACTAACCAGGTGGCCTTTGCCAAATGCGTATCCCAATTTTTGAATGTCCCAGCGCCCATTGCTTTCAATGTAGTCTTTAACAGTCCGTTGTATTGTTCAACTTTCCCGGAGGCTGGTGCATGATAGGGGATGTGATACACCCACTCAATACCATGTTCTTTGGCCCAAGTGTCTATAAGGTTGTTTCGGAAATGAGTTCCATTGTCTGACTCTATTCTTTCTGGGGTACCATGTCGCCATAGTACTTGCTTTTCAAGGCCCAGGATAGTGTTCTGGGCAGTGGCATGAGGCACAGGATATGTTTCCAGCCATCCGGTGGTTGCTTCCACCATTGTAAGTACGTGGCGCTTGCCATTGTGAGTTTGAGGGAGTGTGATGTAATCAATCTGCCAGGCCTCTCCATATTTATATTTCAGTCATCGTCCTCCATACCAAAGAGGCTTTGACCGTTTGGCTTGCTTGATTGCAGCACATGTTTCACAGTCATGAATAACCTGTGCTATAGCGTCCATGGTCAGGTCCACCCCTCGATCACGAGCCCATCTGTATGTTGCATCTCTACCTTGATGGCCTGAGGTGTCATGGGCCCATCGGGCTATAAATAATTCACCTTTATGCTGCCAATCCAGGTCCACCTGAGCTACTTCAATCTTAGCAGCCTGATCCACCTGCTGGTTGTTTTGATGTTCTTCAGTAGCCCGATTCTTGGGCACATGAGCATCTACGTGACGTACCTTTACAGCCAGGTTCTCTACCCGAGCAGCAATGTCTTGCCACAAAGCAGCAGCCCAGATGGGTTTGCCCCTACGCTGCCAGTTGTTTTGCTTCCATTGCTGTAACCATCCCCACAGGGCATTTGCTACCATCCATGAACCAGTGTAGAGATAGAGAACTGGCCATTTTTCTCGTTCAGCAATGTCTAAAGCCAGCTGAATGGCTTTCACTTCTGCAAACTGACTCGATTCACCTTCTCCCTCAGCAGCTTCTGCAACTCGTCGTGTAGGACTCCATACAGCACCCTTCCATCTCCGATGCTTCCCCACAATACGACAGGACCCATCAGTGAACAGGGCATATTTCTTTTCATTCTCTGGAGCTGGTTGTACAGTGGGGCTTCTTCAGCACGACCCACCTCCTCCTCTGATGATATCCCAAAGTATTTGCCTTCTGGCCAGTCCATAATCATTTCCAAGATTCCTGGGCGACTGGGGTTTCCTATTCGAGCCCGCTGAGTGATCAGTGCAACCCACTTGCTCCACGTAGCATCGGTTGCATGATGCGTAGAAGAGACCCTTCCCTTGAACATCCAGCCTAGTACCGGCAATCGGGGTGCTAGGAGGAGCTGCGCTTCAGTACCGACCACCTCCGAAGCAGATCGAACTCCTTCATATGCTGCCAATATCTCCTTTTCAGTTGGAGTATAGCGGGCCTCAGATCCTCTGTATCCCCGACTCCAAAACCCCAGGGGCCGACCTCGAGTTTCCCCAGGTTCTTTCTGCCAGAGGCTCCAGGTGGGGCCATTCTCTCCGGCTGCAGTGTAGAGCACATTCTTTACATCTGGTCCTGTTCGAACTGGCCCAAGGGCTACTGCATGGACTATTTCCTGCTTGATTTGTTCAAAGGCTTGTCGTTGTTCAGGGCCCCATTCAAACTCATTCTTCTTACGGGTTACTTGGTAGAGCGGGTTTACAATCAGACTGTAATTTGGGATGTGCATTCTCCAAAACCCCACAACACCTAGGAAAGTCTGTGTTTCTTTTTTGTTAGTTGGTGGAGACATCGCTGTTATTTTGTTGATCACATCCATTGGGATTTGACGACGTCCATCTTGCCATTTTATTCCTAAAAACTGGATCTCTCGTGCAGGTCCTTTGACTTTATTTTGTTTTATGGCAAAACCGGCTTTCAGAAGGATTTGGACTATTTTCTTCCCTTTCTCAAAAACTTCCTCTGCTGTGTCACCCCACACAATAATGTCATCGATGTACTGCAGGTGTTCAGGAGCTTCCCCCTGCTCCAGCGCAGACTGGATCAGCCCATGGCAAATGGTAGGGCTGTGTTTCCACCCCTGGGGCAGCCGATTCCAAGTACATTGGACTCCCCTCCAAGTGAAGGCAAATTGTGGCCTGCACTCTGCTGCTAGAGGGATGGAGAGAAATGCATTAGCGATATCAATTGTGGCGTACCACTTGGCTGCCTTCGATTCAAGTTCGTACTGAAGTTCCAGCATGTCCGGCACTGCAGCACTCAGTGGTGGCGTCACTTCGTTCAGGCCACAATAGTCCACTGTTAGTCTCCACTCGCCACTAGACTTTCGCACTGGCCATATGGGACTATTGAAAGGTGAATGAGTCTTGCTGATCACTCCTTGGCTCTCCAATTGACGAATTAGCTTATGGATGGGAATCAGGGAGTCTCGGTTAGTGCGATATTGCCGCCGGTGCACAGTTGTGGTAGCGATTGGCACTTGCTGTTCTTCGACCCTCAGCAACCCCACAACAGAGGGGTTCTCTGAGAGACCAGGCAAGGTAGATAATTGTTTAATGCCTTCTGTCTCTAAGGCAGCTATACCAAAAGCCCACCGGAACCCTTTTGGGTCCTTGCAATATCCTCTTCTAAGATAGTCTATGCCAAGGATACATGGAGCATCCGGGCCAGTCACAATGCGGTGCTTTTCCCACTCATTCCCAGTCAGACTCACTTCAGCCTCCAATACAGTCAACTGCTGAGATCCCCCTGTCACTCCACAAATATAGATGGGCTCTGGTCCTTTATATCTCGATGGCATTATAGTACATTGTGCACCGGTGTCTACTAAAGCCTTATACTTCTGTGCGTCTGACGTGCCAGGCCATCGAATCCACACAGTCCAATAAACTCGATTGTCCCTTTCCTCCCCCTGGCTGGAGGCAGGGCCCCCCTAATCCTGGTCAGAATCTTCTTCATTTCTGTGTTTGAAGGACTGTCTGCTGGAAGTTGGAGCAGCAAACTTTTCAGAGAATCCCTTTTTCTTGATTGTTTTCTTTTGCAACTCACGTACCCGTGCCTCTAGGGTCGCAGTAGATTTTCCATCCCATTTTCTCATGTCCTCTCCATGGTCTCGTAAGTAAAACCACAGGGTGGCACGGGGTGAGTACCCACCATATCGTCTTCCTTGTGTAGATGAACGCCTACCCCTGATAGCTGAGACACTGCTTTGTACAGGTGCGGAGGAGAATAATCTCTCTTCAAGTTGGTGAAACTTTTCAGAAAGTTTCTCCCAAGTGTTCTCTTTTGGTCGGTGGACACTGGTTGGTTTAGGTGGGGAGGATGATAGATTCTCTTCAAGTTGGTGAACCTTTTCAGAAAGTTTCTCCACAGTTGAGACGCAGGCCTGTAAGGAAGAAGAGAGACTTTCTTCGTACTGCCGGAGTTGTTTAGCCGCTTTATCCACTGTGGGTTCTTCATCCTCTTTCCAGGCCATTATTGCCAATGAGCTGGCATATGATGATGGTGCACTCCGTACAAACTTCCGCCACATGGGTCGTGTACACCTGACTTCATCTGGATCTTTGGATGTTTGTCTGAGGTCTGGATCCTCATAAATCACTTCCCGTACGGCTAATTCCCTCAGGTACTGGATTCCCTTCTCCATAGTGGTCCACTTGCCTGGTAGACATAAAAGTTCTTCCTTGAAGGGATACCTTTCCCTCACATCTGAGAGGAGACGCCTCCAGAGGCTGTGAGATTGTGCTCCATCTGCAATTGCTTTGTCAATGCCTGCGTCTCTAGCAAGGGATCCCAGTCGCTCGGCTTCCCTGCCGTCTAATTCCACACAATTGGCTCCAGAGTCCCAGCATCGGAGCAGCCAGGTGACAAGCTGCTCACCTATACAGCGACCAAAATCTTTTCACACATCTCATAACTCACGCTCGTTTAGGCTTCGGGTAGTTACTGTTGATTTTTCGGTATCCTCATCTTCCTCCTCCTGAACCCTTGATGGCCCAGCGTCGTCGTCGTCTCCATCATCTCTATACCTAGATTTGGCAGAAGACTCTCTGCGTTCTAAACGACCTGAATCTCTATACCATTTTTTCACCTTCTCTACAGGGGCAGCTTGCACTGCTACTGCTTGTTTCTCTGACCTTGTTACAGGGTCTGCCACAGAGGTTGGAATACCTTCTGCAGGGTCAACTTGCACTGCTACAGCTCGTTTCTCTGACCCCGTTACAGGGTCTGCCACAGGGGTAGGAACACCCTCTGCAGGGTCAACTTGCACTGCTACAGCTCTTTTCTCTGACCCAGCCACAGGAGCTGGAGCAGCTGCAGAAGCTGGAGCAGCTGCAGGAACCGGAGCTAGAGTGGCTGCAGGAACTGAAGTTGGAGCATTTGCAGGAGCTGGGACTGGAGTAGCAGCAGGAGCTGGAACTGGAGCGGCTGCAGGAGCTGGAACTGGAGCGGCTGCAGGAGCTGGAACTGGAGCGACTGCAGGAGCTGGAACTGGAGCGGCTGCAGGAGCTGGAACTGGAGCGACTGCAGGAGCTGGAACTGGAGCGGCTGCAGGAGCTGGGACTGAAGCGGCTGCAGGAGCTGGAACTGGAGCAGCTGCAGGAGCTGGAACTGGAGCGGCTGCAGGAGCTGGAACTGGAGCGGCTGCAGGAGCTGGAACTGGAGTGGCTGCAGGAGCTGGGACTGGAGTGGCTGCAGGAGCTGGGACTGGAGTGGCTGCAGAGTCCACCGTAGGGCCGGTGGATCTGTCACAGTGGCCGTTGGATCTGTCACAGGGCTTGGAGTGGCCGCAGGGTCTGTCACTAAGTTGATAGCAGTATCAATGGCAGCTCGATAGGCATGAGCTTCCTAAGTAGTTGTTTAACTTTTAGCAGAACCTGAAGTGCATTCAGGAGGCAGAACAACAAGACTATGCTGGTCTGAGTATCCCAAGGATATTCAATATCTTGGAGAGCTATTGTAGCAAGCTCGGAGGGTAAGAGGGTGGTGAAGGAGGAAGGCATAGTGATCCAGGAGGATACAGGGGTGGTGAAGGAGAAAGGGAGAGTAATCAAGTAAGAAAAAATATCTTCCCCTTTCCCCTCCACAGATTGACTCCCTAATGGAAAAAAACAATAGGTATAATTGCTAATAGTTTCCAAGATACAGTTTCCAAAATACAGAGTCGACGATGTTACTGAGTACAAATACCAAGTTAGAGTCATGACCAGATATCTCATCGTCTCATAAGCCATTGCTACAACACTCAGTACCATAATGATCTGAAACCAGGGCCCGGAGAGGATAAACAACATGACAGAGAGCAAATACGGAAAATAATGTACTATAATACTCAATTTGGAAAACAGGCGCAGCAGAGTTGAGATTAAAGCAATCAGCATTATGACAAGTGACTATTAAGCAGGTCTAATACTTACACCAATTTTAGTTTAACACACTGTGGTCAGATCTGCCGTTATCTCAACCTTTCGAGCCCCACGTTGGGCGCCAAAAAGACTGTCGTGGTTTAACCCGGCTGGCAGCTAAACACCACGCAGCCGTTCGCTCACCCTCCCCCCTCCCTCTCTGGGACGGGGGAGAGAAATGGAAAGTGAAGCCCGTGAGTTGAGATAAAGACAGTTTAATAAGACAGGAAAATAATAATAGCAAAATAATAATAACAATAATAATAATAATAATAATACAATGGTGATAATAGGAAAGTAATAATAATATGTACAAACAAGTGATGCACAATGTAATTGCTCACCACCCACTGACCGATGCCCAGCCTAACCCCGAGCAGTCCGGCCCCCTCCCCCCGGCTAGCCACCCCTATATATTGTTTAGCATGACGTCAGATGGTATGGAATACCCCTTTGGCTAGTTTGGGTCACCTGTCCTGGGTCTGTCCCCTCCCAGCTCATACTGCACCCCCAGCCTGCCTGTTGCCAGGACAGAGCAAAAGGCTGAGGTGTCCTTGGCTTGGTATAAGCACTGCTCTGCAACAATTAAAACATCGGGGTGTTATCAGCACTCTTCTCATCCTAAGCCAAAACACAGCATTCCACCAGCTACTAGGAAGAAAATTAATTCTGTTCTAACTGAAACCAGGACAGCTCCTCTTTCCCCTCTCCATTTTCTGCCCCCCTCTGATATACGCTCTGCACAATCTGCTTTTTGTGGGTCCTTCTCTTCTCAGTAGCATGAGAAAAACAAACATAAACACATGGGTTTGTGGGCAGCAAAACAGATAGCCTGGCTCCTGGCTCCTGTCCTTACTCACTTCCGTGTTTCATCTACCTTTACTGCACTGCATAACTTGTGCAATCACACTGCAACGTAAACCCTTTCTATCAACAAATAGATGCCAAGGTTTGATAGTCTGCACATATGTGACAAATTGGGTGAGTTGTTCTCTCCTATTGTATTCTGAACTCCCATACCACACTTTAGAGGAGTTAGTCTTAACTCCCATGTACCTCCACAGCCTGTCACATCCTCTGTTTCCTCTTTTAGTCCTTTAGATTAATCTAAAAGCAGTCTTTTGGTGATCTCCTCCCTCTGTCCTACATCTCCAGGTGGCTGTGAAGTTAATTGTCATGCCAAAGGCTTCAGAACCTGTTATTTCCCTCTTTAGCCTCTGCAACGTCTCCCATATTCATCTTCTTAGAGAGACAGCACAGCGCCATAGGGGTTGAAACCAGCATCACCTTTTCTAGTCCAACCGTGGAGAGGCACTGCAGTGCACAGAAGAACACTTTGAGCTTACCTGCCTTTTCAGACCTGCTGCATACAGCATTATGTACAAGAAAATCTATAAAGTGAAGTCTGTCTTGACCTTATTTTTTCTCTTTCAGGTGATCTAACCTTGTCCTTGCCAGTGCCCCCTCCTCATCCCCCCCCCCCCCCCCCCCCCCCCCCCCCGCGCCTCTTCCTCTGCTTTGTCTTTTTAGATGTAAATCCTTTGGGGGCTGAGACTTGCCCTGAGTCTGTGCTGCTTGGCAAGGAGTGCCTGACCTTAGGAAGGCTCTTGAGACATAGCTGTGAATAAACAAAGCATTAACCTGAGAAAATTGCATAATTCATCAAAAAACGCTAAATAAAAAAAGACCAGGGAGCCAGCTCAGACTCCAGACCCCTGATTCTCCCCACTGCCCTGGCCCTGTCTTGCACCATTCCTGCTAGCTGTTTCCTAGGCAAATCTCCTGCAGACAGCCACTAAAATGTTGAGCCTTTTTTATAGCCTGGTTCTTGCTCAGGATGCCTTTACTTAGGCAGCGTATCCTCCCGGGAGCCATGAGTCCTCCAAGAGCTATAATTTGCAGTGGGAATGGGCAAGTTACAGGTCTAGGCTTAAGCAAACAGATAGTCAGTGGAATCTGTATGCAAATTTACAAAGACTCCAGGCAAAGCCCCTGCACAGAGGCAGACTGTTGCAAAGTGGCTATTAGGATGACAAGACATTTATTCCTCTAACAGAGCACCTCATTCAACACAACTCTTTCTGTGACATGTTGTCATTGTTACCAGACAGTGCTGACATTGCTTTAAAGCAATTGCCTTCAAATACATTCAGCTGCTGTCTGAGGGAGATAATAACTCAAATTCAGTAGTGATTACAGTACCTACCTCTAGCTCATTGCAGGGGCTACTAAAATCAGAAGGATTGGGAAATTCATAAACTTTGCACCACAGTATCCAAGCAGCAATAGAGAGCTGCCTTCAAGTAAATACATAAATACCAGCTGACAACCCCACTCTTTCTGAAGGCAGTGGCACACCTCTTATGTTATGTGCGCTGCAGAATTACTGGATTAGTAATAGCATAGTGCTATCTATTTTAACAGTCTGTAAAAAATATTCAGCAATTTGGATGAGGGAGGCTGAAAGTTCTCCATGTATCAGAGTAACAAAAGCATAAATAATACAGCAGATTGATCAGCTTGTGAGCAATGATTTCCAAAAATCAACAAAAGACCCAAGATAGATTAATCAGTTTTGTTTCACAAAAAGATGTTTCAAAAAGAACGTGATGTGAAGGAAATCTTGTGAAGCCAAGAACACATCTGGAAGTCTAGGAGGGAAAATAAGTTTTTTGTTTGTTTGTTTGTTTGTTTGTTTGTTTTTCATGATAGATGGGGACAAAAGACTGGGTAGGGACACATCATATATTTGCACTGTATGTTTCCGTGTTACTTGTCTACATAACAGAATTGTCTGTGAGCTATGGAAACTTTAGAATGGGCTTCCCTCAGGAGCTTCCTGTCTTTTTCGGCAACACGTGCAACTCATTGCCACTGACATTGTCTGCTCATTCCACTCCTATCACTTGCTTTCCTTGGGCAAAACTGACCAGTTCTGCAGTCCTTTGCACTGATAGAGACATTTCTGAATTACCCATCACTGAACCATCATGGTTGAACATTATCCATGCCATGGATGCCAAACCAGGATACATTGAACAGTCTATATTAGCTTGGACATTTCCACAGAAATGCAGTTGTGTTTTTTTTCTGGAATATCTGCTTAGATATGGTGCACAGCTGACATTAACACATCTGTGAGACTCAAGTTGGTCTGACGTGACAAGCAGGTCCCTGGCTTTTGAAACTATGACCATGGTGCAGAAAGCCAAGGTAGAGTCAGCTGTTGGCTTAACACATACCTGCCTTTCAGAGCCAGAAAGTCTCTGGAGCTCTAGGCTCATCTTTTAAGGTCTTCCTGACCTTTGAGGTCTCCAGTTGTCATTAACACTACCAAGGATGCATTTTGCATATGTTGAAGAACCATTCAATGACTTCACTTTACCATGGACATGTGAAAATGCAAGGTTGAATTTGCAAGTGTGAAAACGTTAATGCCTCACTTCCAGCATGGCATTAAGTAACAGACAATGTAAAGTCACATTTTGCACTGTTTAATGCATACTTATTACAGAAGATTAGTGCCATGTTTCATTTCATTTATCACCTCTTCCTCTCTCATTTGATATATTTAGGTTTTTGCTATGCAGTGGTTTGTAGTAAACCCAAAAAATCCCTGGTGAGAACAGGCTGACTGATAAGGTAGAAGAAGAAGGTTATCACAAGGACTGGTAGAAGTTTAAGCTATAACTGCTGGGTAGATGGTACCTGTCTCTGAAAAACTGTATGGAAGCTAACAAGGAATAAATAAGTATGTGATAAGTAATATGGGCAGTTCAGGATTATTTGTGTCCCACAGAAATAAATGGAAATAGGGGGGAGAGATATGAAAATACATGTAGAAGACTTTTAATGAACAATGGGCTACTTCTTAACATCTTACTGGAGTCCTCTAGCTCTAGCAGGAAATTCAGCTGGAGACCAGAACTAAATGGCAAGTTGAACTGCTTAGAAATAGCTATAATTAATCTCAAGTGAGATTTTATCTAGTGGTCAGGGTGAGGGAGGCTAAACAAGATCTTTATGTTTCCTATTCTGCAAGGTCTATTGCTGTCTGAAAATCAAAAGATCTGCAGCAGAAGCAGTACCTTGGTACAGCCAGTCCTGGAGAGCTTTCCTGCTAGCTCACCTCAACGAAGGATTCTGTCATAAACACAGAAGTCAAAAGCTTTGGTGACTGCATTCAGCAGACTTTGAGGCCATCAAACACCCATACAAGAGCCTGCAAAGCCTCCAAAGAAGGCAAAGCATGCTAGGTGTGCATGCTTACTGTCAATCTTCAATAAATGATAAGGCACAGACTATCAGGTATCATGATCTAATCATTTCCATAATTATCAGGTATGGGTGAATGCTGCTAATGCTTTCTTCCTGAGGGGTAATTATCTCTTGGAACTGGCTTCTTGCTTATACAACTAGCTTCATTTTTGGTAAGAAAAGGACTAACCTGCTTTGTGCTTAAATAAATGACATCTGCCATTCAGCACATTAAGCAGCAGCTCTGGAATGAAATGGATTCGTAATTTACAAAGATTTCTCTAGTTCTTCAAAGCTAGTCACTGGCTCTGCCAAAGGTAGCCTAGAATCTATTATTTTTTTTCTTATAATCTGATTATTCCCAATGTAAATTACTGACTAAAAGTTTCCCTCCCTTAGGAAAATGTATGAGTCTTAAAGGGAGTGAAGAAAAATGTAAAAGAAACTGTATCTAGCTAGTTTGGAACCAAACTTCAAACAGCTTGAAATCCAAGCTTGTTTGGCTTCAGGATTTTCATTTGTGCTCATCCTTTATAGGCTGTATTCCTCCGTTTCATTGAAAAAAAAAAAAAAAAGAACAGAGGCAATTTGGACTAGAATATGCCTTCTTGGAAACTATTTTTAAAATGACCCTTAAGGAAGAGGGATTTCTTGCTGCGCAATTTGCAAGATGAGTGCATTTGAAGCAATTCACTGACAAAACAGCATGATGAAAGTTGGCAGTGAGTGATTGACTTCATGCTAGCTCATAATGTCAGAAGCAGCTCAGGTAACTATAAATATGTTATTCTAGAAGAATGAATATAAGAGATAATTAATTTGCAGAGACACTATTTTTTCTCCAGTTGCACACATACACACACAGCTGAGAAATACTGGAGAGAAAGAGTTGGGAGAGAACTCCCCCAGGGGAAAACTGTTCCCATAAAAATGAGCCCCAGACTCTTTACTTTGGGCAGGCTGGGAGCAGTCGATAAAGAGACCACAAGAGACCAACACAAACGAGGGCTGATGCACGTGTCCCAGTTGTCTGTTCCAATAGGTACGCTCTAGCCACACAGCAGTTCTTGAGACAGGGCAGTTCCATAGCTGTGGGGATGACACTGGTCATAAGTGCTAGTAGGAACAGTACAAGTTTTACCGCTAATCACATCCCACAGAGAGAACAGGAAAAATTTTTTGTGGAAGATTTCTACAAGGAAGCAGCAGGGCCATTACTGCTTCCCCCTGAAAAAGAGGGAAAGCTGCTTCTCACCAGCTGCCACAGCCAAGGTAGCATCAGAAAAAGAGGAGATCAACTCATGGTATTCTCATAAAATCTGAAAGCCACTTAATCAGAGAATCATACACCTCCCACTAGACGAGGTTACTCAAAGCCCCATCCAGCCTGGCCTTAAACATTTCGGGGGTTGGGCATTCACAACTTCTCTGGGAAACCTGTTGCCTCACCACCCTCTGAGTAAAAAATTTCTTCCTCATGTCTAAACTAAACCTACCTTCTTTTATTTTAAAGCCATTCCCCCTTGTCCTGTCACTGCACTCATAGACAGAGTCCCTCCCAGCTTTCCTGTAGGCTGTAGGCTGTACCTTCTAGTTAGGTATTGGAAGGCTGTTGTAAGGTCTCCCTGGATGAACAGCCCCAGTTCCTTCAGCCTGTCTTCACAGGAGAGGTGCTCCAGCCCTCTGATCAACTTTGTGGCCCTCCTCTGGATCAGGTACAATAGGCCCACATCCTTTTTGTGCTGGGACCCCAGAGCTGAACACAGGGCTCCTGGTGTGGTCTGATGAGAACAGAGCAGAGGGACAGAACAGAACAATCCAGATGCAGGACCTTGCTCTTGGCCTTGTTGAGGTTCTCCATGAGGTTCTCACAGTCCCACCTCTCAGGCCTGTCCAATCCCTCTAGATGACATCTATTCCCTCCAGCATGTCAACCTTAATCCAATAATGCTGTAACCCTATCATACAATCCCACCAAATTCGTCAGGCATGATTTGCCTTTAGTGAAGCCATGTGGGCTGTCACCAATCACCTTTCTGATTTTTATGTGCCTTAGCATATCTTCCCAGAGGAAAAATAAGCTGTGCCATCACCTTGCTCAAAAATTCTTATAATATCAGTCCCTCAACCAGTAAAAGTCAAGTGTTTGAGTTTGTGTGTACTTTATGTCATTGAAAGTTTGCTGTGGTATTTTTTCTTGTCTAAGATAGACCTTCAACCAGAAAATTCAGAGACTTGCTCCAACCCCCTCTGAAGTGCCAACAGAATTTGGAACATGTAAATTACAGCTGGCTTCTTGATAGTTCAAGAAAAATAAACCGTTTTCTCAGAAAGAAATTAGCCACTGATGAATTTGATTCTGTTTGTCTCTCTAATCTAAGGTGTAAGAGAAATCTCTTAAGTAACTCAATAGAATAGGAAGCAGAGTGAAATACTCTCAAATGTAGCTTGTGTACTACACTGATCCAACTCAAAAGTAAAAGGTTTGTAATTATTTTCAACAACAGAAGTAAAATTACTAATCTGAATGCTCCCCTTGTCCTTGTGAAATATCCTCTGTTATGTATCCCAGTCTTCTTCAGTAGATAAGGAAAGAAGAAAAGACTTCTGCTAATTAAAATGGCCCAGTCAGAACAGAGTCAATAGCAGAAGTCAAATTAATAGCAAGGGAGGGAATACTGATTTAAGACCCTCCAAAAGACTAATAAATTCAGCAAAAAATCAGGTCATCTCACTTCTCACCCCCACCAGTCTGTTTCAGAATTTTTAAGCAATCATTGCCATTTTTTCTTTTACTCATTAAATAACACATTTAAAGAAGTCTGTTTCATATCCAGTCAGGGAGATAAATTGTCTAGTTACTACAGCAGGAGATTCAAGACTTGTCCAGTTTTGGGGACTTCAGATGCCCCTTTTTACCCTCCTTGCTGTGATTCAGCTTTTCTATTTATACTATGGGTATAATATTTAGTCACTTTTCAGAAATGTTATGAGGCTGATTCTGTTAGTGTTTGTAGAATATACTGAGAATTGACAACAGAGACCTACAAATACATATCACATGGTGGATGTGGATGGAAGGGAACTCTGGGGACCATCTACTCCAATGCCCTGCTCAAATCAGGGGGGATCAGGTCTGTAACCAATTGGGTTTTGAATATCTCCAAGAGTCTCTTCAGAGCCTCTGTGGTAAACCTGTTCCAGTGTTTGACCACCCTCATTGTGAAAAAGCTGTTTCTTATGTTTAAGTGGGATTTCTGAGGATTTTTTTTTTTAATTTCAGTTTGTGCTCATTGACTCTGGTCTAGTTACTGGGCACCATTGAGAAGAGTCTTGCTCTCTCTTGTTACCTCCAATCAAATATATATATACACATGGAGAAAAATAAATAAATAAATAAATAAAATAAAATAAAATAAAATAAAATAAAATAAAATAAAATAAAATAAAATAAAATAAAATAAAAATAAGCCTTCTTTTCCCCAGACTAAAGAATCCCAGCTATATCAGCCTCTCCTCATACGACAGATACTCCAAACTGTTAATCATCTTGGCCCTTTGCTGGGCTTGCTCCAGTAAGCCCATCTTTTTCTACTATCTGGAAGTACTCAGTACTCAGATGTGTCTCATCAGTGCTGAGTACAGAGAAAGTATCATATCTCTTGACCTTCTGGTTAAGCTCTTCCTCAATGCAGATGAGGATGCTGTTGACTTTCTTTGCAAAGTAGTGTCTAACGGTCAATTTGAGCTCTACCAGGACCCACAGATCCTTTTTTGCCAAGCTGCTTTCTAACCAGTCAACCCCCAGCAAGTGCTCGTGCCTCGTGAAGAGATTTCATCTCTTTGTCTGTGAGAGTACTAAGGGAGGTAGTGTTGAAAGCTTAACTAAAGTCAAGATAAACAATAGCAACTCTTCTTCCCACATCCACCAAGCTAGTCATCTCATTGTAGAAGGTTGTCGTATTTTTCAGGCATGAATTCCTCTTTGTAAATCCATGCTAACTTCTCCCAATCATCTTCTTGTCATTTATATATATCTTTGGAAATGGTTTCCAGGAATATGATGTACTTGTTACTATTTCATCACAATATATGCATGATGAATGTGAAGTTTTCTTCTATAAGGATGTGTGTGTATGTATATTATCATCACACACATATCTGCAAAGCCATAGGTGGTAAAAAGTAGAAACTAGTCAAGGGAAAGTATGAAAGTTGAAATTTGTAAAGGCAAATTGCTGATGCACACACTAGGCTAGAAGGTGTTATGTATAATTAGTCTCCTGTTAAAAACATACACGATTCTATTTGTTCTATATTCTGTTGTGTTGGATAATCTCAAGGATGAGTTTTAGTCATCTCCTAACAACAGCTTTCGCTTCTCCGGAAAGGCCCAAGCTATCTTGCTTGCATGTCTTTCCATTGAAGTATTTGTATTTAAAGGAGAGGAAAATAGCTGCAAGGTCTGTCTTTTTTCCAGTCCTCGGCATGAGAAAGGACTCCTTCAGCAGTGTCTTTTTCCCCTCATCTGGTCAATGAACTTTCCTATCTATTATCCGTGGTCTTTACCCATTAAACTCCAGTCCGGTAAATCACTTTGATTTTGACATTCGTTGTCTTTTGAACAAATCCTCCAGGGTAGAATAAGAGCTTTGCTTTCTAATTCTGGAAATCTAGTCACATAGAAAGGTTCTTCTAACTTGTATGACAATTTTGGGACTGTATGCATAGAACTTTATTCTTTTGGACATAAGGGTTTTAATTCTATGTCTGTGGCAGACGGTATAACTCCATTTGGTGCACAGGCATGTCTGCTGCCCTCATACCTCCTATGTTGGGCTGAATCTCCAAATAATTGTAAGCTTGATAATCTTCTCTCTGCCAAAGGCAGAAAATTGACATGCACTATGGGCTTACTAGGTAGTAAGATAGTAACCCAGAAGCATATCTCCTGGTGGATTTAAAATTTAAATTGAGTAGGGTCCAGCTGCTTAATGGGATGGCGATGTTACATTTAAGTGTGGCACATGCAGTACAGTGCAAATAATGTTATTCCTGAAAAGCATAAAAAGAGTTTTTGATCTCTCAGCATACATTTCTATGACAGTTTTCGGATCTGCCATGCCAGCTGAAGGAGGTGCTGCTCCCAGCCTCAACCCTGCATTTGTGGGACCACGTAACTTCACTGGTGTGAATTCAGCTCACCAGCTGGATTTCCCAGGCACCGTTTCTTTGGTGTATTGATACAAACAAAGGGGGGTCTTGGAGACATGAATGAGCAGTCAGGGCCAGACTGTGCCTAGACCAGAAATGACACTGAGGAAAAAAATGATGTGGGGTTCTCTCCACTAAGGCATTGAGAGGAAAAAACAAATATCTTATTCTGTGTACCATGCAGTGTTTTTAAAGGTCACCAGTATGAAATTTGAATGGAGACAACTCCCAAATAGGAAAAAAGTCCCAAATAAACAAAATCAAACCAATCTAAGTGCAAGGCTGCACTTTAGAAAAATCGATTGTCTCCAGCAATTCACTGAGTCAGAAAGAAGGGTGACCTTGTGGGCATGGCATGAAAGCAAAACACATCAAATCTCAGTCTCTTTATATAATAGCAGACAAGTAGGTGCCACAATTTTCATCTGTGAAAAAAGACTGATTGTCCTGTATCCCAGCCATTTAGACCTAGGCTGTGGGCTGTAGTACTTCTGCAGATCAATCATTGGCATGATTAGTGCTTAAAGGAAACCACCAGTCAAGTGGTATGGCTAAACAAATCCCCAAACAGGTGAAGTCACTCCTAAAATAAATTTGGTTTTAAATGAATTGGTCTCAGCATTATTTATTATTGTTTATTAGCATCGTGTATTAGTATTATTTATCATCTGCTAAATATAGAATAATAGAATCATGGAATCATTGAATCATTAAGGTTGGAAAAGACCTCCAGGATCATTTGGTCCAACCATACCCCTACCACCAGTGTTATCCACTTAACCATGTCCCTAAGCACCAAGTCCAACCTTTCCTTTGAATCACAATTCTGTGATTCTATGATTTTCTGGTGTAAACTCAGAGTTTTCTTCTATTTGCTTTTTATTTGAGTGAATAGCATGAAAAAAGCAGAAGAACAACCTTTATATATGGCTTTAACTGTTATCTTATCGTGGTCCTCTGAGTTTTCTTTCTAATGATTCTGCATGTTTTCTCATTTGTTTCATTCTTTGAGATTCTGGAAAATCCATCTTCCTCTATGAAATATACAGTGCTTAAGCACTGTAGCCAAGATAGATAGCCCTTATAGTGATGTCTTTGCTAGTACATGGAATTTACTTCCACATTATGGTTTGCATAACACTTCCCCTGAAGCCTCTGCAGCCTGATGTTCTTCTGGATTGTAGAGGGCTCAGCAGGCACAGAAGGGCTGTGAAATTTCTGCTTCAGTAACTCAGCCTTCAGCATGCAAGACTCAAGAGATCCTTCGAACCATGAGCCAGATGCTTAAAAAAGGAGAGATGGGAGAAGCATCATCTACCTGAGTCTACATCCAGTCAGAAGCACTTCCTCTACAAAAGAAGACATCATTCATGATTGAAGGCTAAGGTTGCAAAAGGGAAAGACTCGTTTTCTATGCATCTTCAGATCATCTGATATTGTAGTGCTCCTGATCTTACTAGGATTTTTATAACTATAAAACACTGCAGCTGTTTGTATTGTAAGAATTCATATGAACAATGTGTCACCACATTAAATGGTATTCTATTTCTATGTATTTCTGAATGCAGCTGACTTGTGAAAAGGCTTAAGGGTCCTTTAGGGACTTATCTTTGTTGGTTTTGCAGAGAAACATGAGAGATTTCATGCAACTATTTTGAATGTAGCTTTTTCTCAATACTGTGATATGGTCAATTAATTTTTTAAGCAGCCACAAATAGAGCTTGCCTGTAAACTAGATGTTAGTCTTAGGAGAATAAACAGTGACAGATTTTTTTCAATTAACCCAAGAGCAGCACGGCAATTAGTGTATCAGTATTTGCTGTTGTATTGTGCTTCCTCTGATGTCTGAATCATTTTTTCTGCTTTTAAGTTTGGATGTCTGCAAAAGATTCCCAAGCAGTTGCTGCTCCAGATAATAAACAGAGCATTAGCTTGGATGGAAAAGTTGGATTTTAATTAAAAATCCTATGTCTGCCCTGCTGATTTGCTAAGCTTTCCTCTTCCTTTGGTTTTCAAAGATGTAGCTCACTAATGGACATTATTATCTGCTGATATTTCTTAGTAATAAGATTTTTATTTTTAAGTTAAAAAGGGTTATTACAACAGATGCTGGAAAGTAAGCTGACATATTATCTTCAGCAGATACAAGAAATAGGGGTGCTGGTAAGACTACTGAGCAATTTGGCCAATCCTCAATACCATTCCCACTAGTATTATGGCAAAAGAACTAGCATAATTAGGGGTGTACCAGTTCAGAAGAAGTAAGAAGAGTCTAATTCCGATCTTGTACAGACTGCTTTGCATTGCCATAATGCTAACCATTGTTGTTATCACTTACTTATCATATGTCAGTGTTTAGAAAATAGTGTGGAAAATGTTATCTGCCATGTATGATGTTTTGAGAAGAATGCCAAATCACAGTGGAGAGGATGAAGGGACCAAAGCTACAGACACTACTTAGCTAGAAGTGCCTCTGTTGCATGCACTACAATGAATTAAGTAGATATTGAAACTAAAAACAGTGAGGGGAATTATAAACCATTATAACAATTAGTATACCACTATTACTCAGCTTCTGTGCCTCTGGAAAAACTCTTTTGCCCTTTGGAAGAAATGATCCCTTTATGAAAAGTTCATGATAGCAATTCCTGAGCAAATAGGAAAATTATGAAGAGAAACCTAAGCAGTAAAGCTCAGTTCTAGAGGTCTTGCCAAATATTGCCAGGACAGGTGCTAAGGTCTTCATTTATCTTGGAATATCACAGCGTCAATATCTGTACCTGAAATACTCCCCATAGATTCCCTTTCAACTCAACAGGAAGAAACAGTCATTTTTAAGTTGTGACACATCTGGCACATTTTCAGTACCTATTTTAAAATGAATTAAAATGATCATTACTCTCCTGTTGATCATTAAAGGAGATCAAATGATGAGATCATATATGTAGGTATCTCCACTTTGTCAGATGAGGCTCATCTTTTATTATTACTTTGGATTGTAAAGGTAGAGAAGTAATAGCAGCAAATTTTGTCTGATTCTATAGCACTGACTAACTCGTTAGCATGGGGTTGGGGACAATCTGCTTTGGATGTCCCTGCAGGTGAATTGGACCAAGAGACCTCCAGAGCTCCCTTCCAACCTTAACCATTCTGTGATTCTGTGGGAGCGCGGGAACAATTTAAGTTCTCTTGCATCAGGAAGCATCAGTCAAAACACTCCTCTGTACAAATACGAGGATTTTTGGACAGTCTGTTCCACTAGCCCACCATCCAGCTTCTCCAGGCATACATATCTGTTCCTTCACTTATAATATAGCACTGCCAAAACATAACAGAAGCTGCACTGGAGAAGGTTTGATGCATCCTCTGCAGTTCTGTTCCAGGGTAAAGAATAGCCAAGACCAAAGAATTATGAATCCTAAAAAAGTTCCAAAACGCAAGTGAGGGGTAAGAGTCAGTGATGGGCATGCAGCTTCAGGTACTTCCCATGTACATGAAAGCACCCCCACAAGATTTTGATGGCCAACATATAAAATTATTGACTGGCCCCAAACATACAGCCCTGCCAATTCTTATGCTGCCCTGGAGTTAACAGAGATAGAAATAAGCCTGGCATCAGCAACAACATAAGTTTTAATCACTTGTGATTCTACCAGACAAACAAACAAAAAAAAAATAGATTCCAGCTCTCCAGCAGGGAACTGATCAATTCCTTCTAACACTGTGACACTAAAAATGTGGCATTGTAGATGGAATTTCTATTTTAGGCATTTTTTCACAGTTTTTTTTTTAATGTGTTAGTTATAAATTATCACTTCTTCAATGGCTTGCACAGCTAGGCCCGTGGTGGTGAAGGCAATCATAGTGCCAGCAAAGGAAAGAGTCTTACAACTCTAAGAAATTCTCTGTCGGATTTCACTGTTCAAATATACAGCACAGTGTGACATGTTCAGAGTAATCCCTAAGTTTCATTTCCCTTGCATATTCTCCACTTAAGAGTTGCAGCTGAAAAATGACAAGGGAAAACCCTTTCCCCTTCTAGTGGAAGGTGTTTCTGCCCATAGCAGGCAGGTTGGAACTAGATGATCTTTAAGGTCCCTTCCAACCCAAACCATTCTGTGATTCTATGATTTGTCACCAGACCAGCAATCTACAGCCAGGCTCATCCACTGCTGTTGAAGGGCATCCAGCAAACCCAACACATGATAAGCATTACCTACTCAGAGGAATCATGCTGTTGTTAACAGTCTTCATTTTATTCTAGCAATAGTGGTCACTTATTTTAGCCAGATCTCTAAATTTTTTCTCAGATAAGATTTAGGGTAAAAGGATGTGTCTTATTCTATTAACCAGAAGATTAAAATGGATTAAAATTGGTATAACCGGAAAGTTATAATGGAAAAACCCTGTACAGCCCACCCTGGAAGGTTCTCAGATATGTGTCTTGTTTCTACTCTTACCTGACTCTCTCTTATCCTGGGGATACTGCAGAGGTACAGACCAAGAGCTGTAACTTCTCAGCTTGGCAGGGACCTCAATTGCCATTGATTTTCATTTCTAAAAGGACCTGATTTTCCCAAGAGAAAACAACATTGGAGTGAGTAACATGGAAGATTAGTTCTTCCCTTCACCTCAAGCTTTCTTCATTAACATTTTGATCTTCTTCTGTAACTATGTAAAGAAAAAAAAAAAGTATAAATTTGTTTTTCAAGGAATATATCAGTCCTTACCTGCTTGAAGCTGGGAATGAAATGCTTCACTTCAGTCTCAATTCCTACATCCATCTCCCTCTAGTACATAATTAACCTGAAGGTGGGAGGGAAGATTACGAATAATATAGAGCTGATTCACCCTTCTACATGCACTAGTGAAAATAGAGAGTATTACTGTATGCATCAGTGGAATTAAAGAAGAGAAAAAATTGTCTGAGATCACTTATAAACAGATCCAGTCATACATGATTGTTCCATGAATGGGACTGCATAAATTAAGCTTTGCCAAAGGTTACTAGTAATGTATAGTTTTGGCTTTTTGGAAGCTCAAAGCATGATGCTACTTATTTGTGCTGTTTATTGAACAAGTATGCTTAACAGGGCAGTCACAATATCTAAATGCTACCTTGCCTTTCAAATATATCATGATTGATGAGCAACTCTGAGATGTCATAGGCCAAACACTACCTTTGAAGTTGGAAAACATCTATTGATTGATGCTTGCCTGAAAAGCTGTCATAAGAAACATGGAGGAAAGAATAATTAAGTGTCATAACATGCCTAATATTGAAATGTGATGTGTTTCTTTTATATCATTTCTAAAACGGTGTAAACTGAAAGATGTTTGATGACAACACATTCAAAATTGTGAATAGACTTTTTAAGGCATATGTGTGGAAATAACTGATGACTTCAATATCAAGAACACTGTAAATAAGTACAAGTAAAAGAACTAAAAGAAGTAAAAGAAATGCAAAATGTTTTGATCCCTTTGGTTCCCTGCAATCTCTGGGGAATTCCACAGTTCTGTTCTATGTGAGGTGCAGGTTAAGACAGAAGCTCTAATTATTCCTTGAAACTGAAGTCATATCTTGTTGAAGGGTGATCTTTTTTATAACCTGTAAGTTTACTAAACCAAAATCATTATGTCTTACCAGGAGCTGGGTGAAATACCTCCTTTGTGGGAGCTGTAGTTTAGATTGGAAGGATGGCATTTTTTCCTCACACCTATGAGTGCCTCAGCTTTGTGCCGAGGAGGTCTTGTGCTTTCTTAAAGATAAGAAGAAACAAATTTTGATAATTTGTTAACTCTACAAAGCCATTTTCTGACACAGCTGAATATCAGCCCTCTTTGGAGGGCTTGCCTCTGTAATTGGAGTAACTCGTCTGTTTCAGCAGGAAGTTAAGACTGTCTCTGAATTTCCTCTCTGATCTCTATTTACCATCTTCAAACACCTTCTTCCCTCCCCGCAGCTGCTGTTTCATTGACTTGATGACCTTCCAGCCATAAGCTTATAGCTTTTCTTGACCATCTCATTGTTTGCTTTGACTTCATTATGAACTCCACCACCACCACAGGTGACTTTGCACTGAGCTTTCTCACTCCATCCTTATTTGGCTCTGTTTATTTTGAGCCTTCAATCTTAAACACTCTTCCAATTCCTGTAATGCCAAATCTTAACAACTTCTCCTTATCCAGAGTCACACTTAGGGACAAATCAGCTCTCAACAGCAGTGATCTCATCTCCTCTCAGGAACATGGGGTTTGCATGTCATGTACAGCTGACAAGATCTGTGTGTGAAGTCACTGCTATCTGCAGAGGTAATTTGAAGGAGAACATCAGCAAGCCATTGTGGGGCAGAATGACGAAGAGCATGAGGAAGATATATAAGAGAAGCAGATACGGTTGTCAAAGTAAATGAAGCTTCTTCACACAAGTGAGAGGAAGGAGGGCTGGCAGTATCCCAGCTACATGGAAGCCCCTTGTCTATGAAGCCAGATTAAACCTTGTAAGTAAGTCTTTTCAGAGCATAACTTTTTGCTTGGAGAGACTGGATGTCCACTGTCCTACTGCCTCTCTGCTGCATTTGCCAGCACAGATGAGGTTACAGGTCAGAAACCTTCACTGCTCCTGTCACAGTCACAGCTGCTGCCACATTACTGAGCATATCAGTTGCAAATGGGAGACAAAACTGATGTTCTGCTTTATGTAAAACTCATTGCATTGCACTAGAGGAGGGCAGGCCTTTGATGTGCTCATCTTCTCTGTCTCTAGTAGCAGGAGAAACATGCTGCTGGAAACACTGTCATAAATCTCAGTGCAGTTGTTGGGGAATGAGAGCTGATGTCATGTTAAGCTGAATGCTTTCCATCACATGAACAACAGGAGGAAGCCTTATCTCAGGGCACAGAACTGAATTCAACCCTGACACTCATAGTTACAACTCAGTTAATGAAGAGTTTTTAAGCTATTCAAATAATTATGGATGGAAAGTCCAATTTCTGCTATACTCAGTAGCGCTGAGCAGGGTTCCTTCAGAATCCTGTTTGCCATTAGTTCATATTTTTAGAATTTAAATACTTCTCTTTCTTTTAACTGTCCCTTACTTGCCCAGCTTCTGCTGTTTCTACGGTGAGTTGAATACCTTTCCTCTTATTTTCCTGTATAACCTTAGTTCTCAGCAGCTACCTGCACCTACCATCTCTGCCAAACTTGTCTGGAGGATGAACTCACCACAGTGCTCCCCAGTGAGCCCTGGCAAGGCAGCACCTCAGCAGCAAACCCCGCTTCTCAACACAGCCTCCACAGTCCTCTTGCTGGACACAGCATCCCCAACTGCCCAGAGCCCTGTATCTGCCAGGTCAGGGTACACAGCCCTCACTGGACTGTGAAGTACAACGAAACATGGGCCAGTTATTGCCTTTCATGAAAACAGGTGCCCTATGGCTGGTGCAATGCGTTGATAGAACATCAGGTGCAGGTGGGATGACTGCTTCGTAATACCATCTGCAAGAGTGCTGGGGCAGCAGCTGCAGTGCACAACAGGGCTCTGCAGCCCAACCTTTTCACCTGGGCTTTCTATCTCACTTGCCATCACTTTGCCCCCCTAGCAGACACGTGGAGGTGTAGGTCATCTCAGACCCCATACAACAGACCAGGATAGTCCCTGGGGTGTGCAATGAGACTCTACTGCTGGTTATTCTGAGTCTGTCTCGCAGGAGGAAGCCCAGGAAAACCATGGATGAGCCAAACCATCCCAAAATACAGTTTAAGAGGTTAGTATGTTGTCCTGGGCTTCAGTGGGGGAGATGACTTATTTAAAATAATTGCCAGTTCTACAGTTGTGTTGCTCACTAATTTGTTTTGTGTGTGGACAAGGAGTGTGTGTGAGGGATGGGGGAAAGGAGAGGCAGAGAAACTACAAAAAGTCCAAGAGGAGACAAGTGCCTCCAGGCAGGTGCACTGTGAATAACCTGGCATCTATGATGTTGCTTAGATGAATATTGGCTTCAAGACAGGATGCATGTCCTGGCCTCTTAAAAAGATTTGAAATGTTCTGTATCTTTCCTACTTTATTATTTAGAAAGCACAAATGCTTATTGCATACACCCTGGAGGTGTCTGTGGTCTCTGCAGCTGGCTGCTCAGCACAGTACAGGATGTAAAATAACAGCTCCGGGAGCGAATGGGAGGAGCTGCTCCCTCTATTGTTTTTGACTGCTCCAAAAATAGCTGCCGCAGGCTGCATATCCCCAAGGGAGGCATTTCTTCTTGCACGCCATTCACCCATGCATGCTCATGTGGCAGCACAAGTTAACTCAGGAACCTCAAAGTTCAATTTTGAAAAGCCTCCTGAAGTGAAGTTCCTCCCAGAAGTCCCCCCAGTAAGCCTCAGTGCCCACAAGGTGTGTATGCAAGGGCAGCTCCCTCTGCCAGCAGCCTCCACCCCAATTTCTCACTCAAGAAGAGCAAGAAGGGCAAAGTCCTAACACTCCTCCTGGGGGTTTTGGTTCTCCATTGGCTTGGTCCCTCTCACCAGACCAGAGATACACCTTTCAAAAGCTGATTTTAAGGCTGATGGTGACGTCTCACTGCATCTGAAGTGAAGGTGACAGGAAATGTGAAATCAGGGTGCTGTTTATGTGGAGCACAGTCAAATTTAATCATGCGTAATTCTGGCAACGCAGCACCCCTGAGCTGACATAGGTGTTTCCCATCATTGCTGAGATTCAGAGGATTTTGCTATAACCTTAAAATTAAATATATATTTTAATAGAGAAGCACAGTTATCCTATTAAATACATTTAATGAAAGAATAAGGCAACCACATTCCATATGCATCTGTTTAAACTCTCATCCGTCAGTCACATCCAGAAGACACATTGAGCTCTTTGCCAACTAATTACGGGCCAAAAAAATCTCTCAGGAATTACTCATCTACCAGTTTTAAATCAGTAATGAACTCTGAGAAAATTGTTATTAACCAACACCTTAAGACATTAAAGTCCACTGAATAAATCATTCCCAATTAATTTCTTGCTCAACACTATCACAGTGCAAGGGACAGTAGTTGAAAATTGGAAATAAGGAGTAAGGAACTTTAGGATAACAGATTTTTATCAGAAAACTAAGAAGTTTTGGAGTTTTTTAACCACAGCTCTAGACAGAGAGCAGATCTTGCTAAGAATGCATTGAGAAAACTTTGATTTTTATTGCGTTCTAATGTGATTTTAAAGCTCATTAGAGCAACTCTTTTTGTGCTGCCAGCAATGAAAGCCTTAATGCTAAGAGTCCCCTGCAGTCCACAGCACAGATAAGCGCTGTTGTTTTTCACTGAGCTCAGCCTCTTAAGCTACCAGCTTACAGAATAAATCAGAAGCTTGCTGCCAGCAGCAGCCTGGAAGCCAGATTTCTAGATAATGTGCTTGAAGCAAATACATGGTCCTTGCTGCACAAAAATGCTTTAGTCACAGAAAATAAGCAGCTGTGTGTTGCATGCTGTCTGGGGCATAACACAGAATACCTGCTGAGATTTCCTGAAATCACTTTTTCCACCTTTTCTTTACCAAGACTTCAGATGAAAAACATCCAAGGTTAAGTTATGGTTGCTTATAGTTGCATATAGTTGTTTCCCCCAGAATATATATATATACTTTCAAATATAATTCCTCTCTTAAAATATATATATATATATATATATCTTGGAGCATCTGTATTTAATCAATGATTCTACATCAGATTTGTCTGATTTGCAAGTAAAATAGATTGGGTCTTGTTCCTAACTGACAGCATATTCAGCAGAAGATCAGGAAGTCAAGTTAGTTTTATTGACTTGCAAATCACCCACCAGTAATAATGATTTTGTGATACAAAAACTAAAATGGATTGCAAGGCATTTTCCTGTAGCTTATGAGCTTTCCACAGAAATTAACAGAATTAAACTTCAGGACTTGATTTATGAATTTAAAATATGTCGGCATACATGGAAAGATCTGTTGAGTCAGCAAGGGTGTGGGTTGAGGTTTCTTTATCAGTAACTGCTCTAAAAAGAAAAATTACAAGTTTAGTTATTGAATAAACTGCTGGCCAAATAACAATTCCACATTTTAGCTAAAATATAATATGAATCCATGAAAAAGATATTCAGCTAAAATTTAAGGGGAGAATTTTCAAAGGTGAAGTTGGAAAGTCTTATGATTTTTGTTTCCAAATGAAAATGAGATATCCACACTCACTTCTCCCGTAATTCTGCAAAACATTTTATCTTGTCTTTACTATTAGACCAAGCAACCTGTAACAATCCTTTAGCCTTTGTGGTGCACAGGAGTATTTGAATCAGCAAGAATCTTAAATGGAAGATATAAGCTCTTTCTTTCATTGCACATGCTGCAAACTGGAAGAGGTGCCCTTAACCCAAAAGCATAATTATTTTAATTTCTACCTCTACGTGGTGTGAGAACCTCTGTGATGCACAAACAAGCTGGCTACTAGCCACGCTCCATTGGCTCTGTCCTAGTATGACAGTCAGGACATCTCAGTTTATCTTCAGATATTCTACTGGTAAAAACCATGTAGGCTGTAAGCAGTGCAATAGCATCATCTGTACTCCCGATATGTTGGCAGAGTCCCTGGTTTGCTTTTGACTGTGGCCAGCCAGCTCTTGACCTCAAAGAGAAGTTCTCATGGGGTTTCTGCATCAACTCATATAAGAGAAGTCCCTTTGGATTTTACCCTTGGAAGAGAGTGCATAGAGGACAACACATCCATCACCATTAGAAGAAGGGCCAGATCACTAAAATGTTAGTGGACCTCTTTGGGACTTGAATACCTGGTGAAAGCTGTGATTATCTATTAGTTGCATACAGCAGTGAGGAGATATTGTAGTGTTAAGAATGGCCTTGGAATGCCTTTCGCTGCTCATCATTCTAGACCTTGATAACTTATAGGTGATTTCAAAGGCCATGATGCCCTGTATCCTTTTCTGATTAACTCCAGCCTATGCTAGCACGGGTCGAAATAGCCCTCTTAGCCCTTTACTGTGCACTATGCCATCAGGCAATCCCCAGGAGGCTGTATTTGGGAGCTCCCTATCACCAGAGTCACCTCAAGGAGAAGCCTTTGTATAATTTTTCATCTTCCAACAGGCATCTAGAGTACAGAGCAACAGCAAAGACATTTTTCCTTCTCTGAATTGCCATTTACTTCTCTGGAAATGTTCAGGGCAACCCAATGCACGCCTTTTCCCACCAACTGTTGGATAATAAACTTGTTACTATTCCCTCATTGCTCTTTGCAGTTATGTTCCAGAGCCTTCAAAAGAGGCATTTAGATGTCTTCCAAGCGAAGAGATACTCCAGTCAAATTTCATAAATGCAAATGTCAATGCTCCAGTAGTGAGCAATATTGTACAATGACTATCCCCACTGTACAGCTAAAGTGAGAAACAGCTAACAACTAGCACTAGTGCTGTCTTCCCCAGAATCACCTTATAATTCCCAGTAGAGCAGTTCTCATTATGACTGAATTGGAGAGATGAAGCTTATCTGGTCTGTTTGGATTGCAAAGGTCCCCAGGTGCACAGAGCTCTGTGTATACCCTGCACTTGCCCCCTCTGAGTAGTTTGGCACCTATTTCTAAGCAAGCCAGATCAAAAAATTAAGCAAAGTAGCTCAGGGGCCCCTAAGAGGCCTGATCAGATCAGTATATGTTATTGCAGCATGCATAACACCATGACAGTGTGCTCATTAAGCACAGACATTACCACTGCTTAAAACACGGGAGGAAATAGGACCAGTATCAGCACATCGCTTGCATTTTACATAGTAGCCTTATCTTGCTGCATTCAACCAGGAGATGAGAGACCCCAAAATGCCTGCCCTAGTGAGCCTGAGAAAATCATTTTCTTACGAGCTTTTGAGTCCCTTTGGGTGACCTGAACCTATATTTCTTCTTCAACGAGAAAAACAAAAAGCACTGCCTTGTTCTGTGAAACTACAGCCAAAGGTACACAGCATTAGCTGAGAAGCCCATTAGCTAGAATGCATGAACAGAGGTGCCCATCCTGATCCCTGACCCACGTATCTGACTTCAGAGGGGGTAAAGGTGTCCAGAGTCACTTTTGCCCTGTCCATTTTGGTTTTCCTATTTCTGGGTCACTCCCTGCTCAACCAGCAGATTTTCAGCATGCCCAGGTATGCTCTGACACGTGAGATGTCTCTGTCCTTGGTTTCAAGCATGGGAAAAGGATGAAAGAAAGGACTGAGCATAAAATCTGAAAGGCTTCTTGAGCTGTAAGATTCAGCATATGCACAAACATTAATTATGGTAAAATATTTGCATTCTTTCCAGTTATTTTCACATTTGTGATTATGAAGGTATATATCACATGTATAAAACTGTGGTAGAACAGAAATAAATAAGATCTTAAATATGAGTACATAATGAGAAAATATTTTTTTTCCCAATTGAGTAATAGGACCATTAATGTTAATAACAGCATTACTGTAGACATTAATATGTTAGGGTTTAAAATGTCTCTGTACTAAATCATAAGGGTATTTTAGATTCAGATGCACTCATCAGACAGCGAATCTTGCAACTACTTGCACTCGTGAGTAGTGCTAATTGTAACAAAGGACCAATGTAAGCATACTAATAGCTATTGCAATAAGATATCCAGAAAATAGACTCACTAATATTTGGCATTGTGAGTATAATAAATTCAAGTATTTTAGTTGGTTAATATGCTTACCTGATGCAAGTGCTAAACCTGCATCTAGTTTCTACTGGGCAGGTGCACATTTTTTCCATATTATCATAGGACTGCTGAGGATAAACCTAATTTAAAAAAATAAATTATTACCATATTCCTTATCTGTTAGCTACTGATTTCTGAGAAAGTGGTCAAGAAGAAAAGGAAAACTGGAACCTTTGTAATGCTGTCTGGACTTTGTTCATTATGGGAGAAGAAATATGTCTAATATTTCAATCTCCTGTCCTATTGAATCTAATTGTTCTTACTCAGTGTCTCACTTGTATAATATATGAGATAAACTAATCTGTTTATCACTACTGGAGGATCATACTTGCAATAACTCTTACGCTGAAAGTCATTTATATGCATAGATGTCTCAGTGTGCCTTCCCAATGACTCCTGGGCTATGGCCAACATATAAATATATATGCTTCCCTTGCTTGTTTTGGCTGTCAAAAAAGAAAAATGGCAGCAATGACCATTTAAAAAGAACTTGTTTTCACACATGCTATAAAATTCATTGTCTGAGGAAAACAATAAAAACATCCTTGCACCCTTTCTTATTTTCAGGGTAAAGGGTGGGATTTTTTTGTTGTTGTTTATTTTTAGCTTTTTTAAGTATTTCCTTACTATTAACCTTTTGATTTCTGGCATGCTCCAGACTCTCTGTTTAAGTGGGATCCTAAGCTAACATGGAGATAGGGTTTATACAAAGACCTCAACAGAGCAGAATCAGTCACCTGGAGAAAAATCAGTCATATTTTTCCAAGAAAAAAAAAAAAAAAAAAAAGTTTAAGATACCTATCTGCACAAAGTTTCACTATGAGTCACAGGCTGAGTCCAAGAGGGCTGAGAGAACTGGTCAATGTCACAGCCAGGCCTCTGTCATCTTTGAAAAGTTGTGGAGGCTAAGAGAGCTCCCTGACAACTGTGGAATGACAAATATTGCCCCTATCTTAAAAAAGAGTCCAAGAGGCTGACTCATGGAAAGACAGGCCATTCAGCTTCTCTTTGATGTCTGGGAAACTCATGGAGCAAGTCCACCAGATCAAGTCTTCTTGGAAGCCTTGTCCAGCCAAACGAAGGAGAAGAAGAAGAGTGGGAATAGTCAGCATGGATTGATCTGGGGTAAATCAACCAACCTGATTGCCTTTTAGGATAAAATGGCCTGTGGTTCTGTGGGTCAGGGGGAGCAGTGAATAGAATTTACCTCATTTCTAGCAAGCCTTTCACCACTTTCTCCCACAACAGTCTTATATCCACTGGGAAGACCAGTTCAAACTCAAAGCCAGAGCTATCATTCAGACATAGACAGACTTGAGGAAAGGGCCTACAGGAACCTTACAAAATTCAAAATACATAATAGCAAAGTTCTGTTCCTTGAAGGGTGGGCTGGAGAGCAATTGGTTGGGGAGCAACTTTGCTCAAAGGCCTTGGGGGTTCTAACAGATGACAAGGTGGGCATGAGCCAGACATGTGCCTTGGTAACAAAGAGACCAACAGCCTCTTGGGCTGGACAAGAGCAGAGACATAAGATGCAGGGAAGTGGATATAGTGCCCAGTTTTACACAAAACCATACAAGAAAGCCATTGATAAAGGAAAAAGAACTTCCCATGAGGACAGCTGAGCCATAGGACTAGCTGCCCAGAGAGGTTCTGCAGTCATTGCCACTGGATATTTTCAAGTCCTAGCCTAATAAAGCGCTGAGAAACCTGTTTGGTTACCATGCTTTGACCAACAGGCTAAACTGGACACTTCCCAAAGTCCCTCCCAGCCTGAATGATTTTGTGATTTGATTGAGACATAGAGAACCTCAAATGATGCACATCAAATAGAGTAATCCACCTGATAAATAAATAAATAAATAAATAAACAAACACATTCATTAATATTATAATCATTTGTCTCGGCCCTTTTTATCCTTTTTTCCCAGAGTACTCTTCCAGTGGGGAGCTGAATAACTCCTGCAACCATCAGCCCACCAACACCATGCCCAAACAAAAGAAAATGAAGGAAAATCACACACAGCAATGTTGAAGATGTAAGCTATGCTTCCAATCACATTTATAAATTCAGAAGTGTGTCTTTTGTGTTTTGTTCTTGCTGCTGGATTTAATTTTTTCTCCATTACCACCTTCTCTGCCCCAATTTCCAATCAATCTTTACAGCATCAACCATTTAGCCAAGAAAATTTGTTTCACATCTATAGACTTTTCCCAGAGCTAAGGCAAAAATTTAATAGTAAGGCATAAATTTAATAGTAATACAATGGTTGCACATCAATAAATGCAGTATTTACAATTATGTCTAACTCTGAATGTTTATGTATAATAAGCGTTTCAATTATTATCCACACAGCAGCTGGAATTTGAACCTTTCCTGTGTGTATATCAGAACATCGATTTAACAGTCTTTAGCAGGGATGCTTACTTCTTATGAGCAATATACACATTTGCAACGGGACAGATACAGCCACAGCTAAAGTTACAGCTGCTAGATGAACCATTTGAACCTCTTGCATTAAAATTCTCAACACAAACTGTATTAGCAATATATACGAGTAGGGGTTTCAGATAATATTTCTTTCTCTCTTTTACTTGCATTTAATCAGCATTCCTGGGGCTGATTTAAATAAGTCACAATGATAAGGCATTCAGCTTCATAATGAAAAGAAAAAACTATCTTTTTGTATTGGAAAATAGCATATTATTTTACATTCTTCCCTCCAATGCAGGAAGAAACCTTACAGTCAACGGTTCCAAAGGCTGCTAAGCTGCTCCTGCTGAAAACTGCTGGGTGAACTAATGATGATATCAGCTGATTTTAGAGTTGGTCCTTGAAAGCTCTTGATGCAATCTGTACACAGACTTAAACTATGTTTTATTCCACATTATCTAGCACTGGTGATGGCTACAAGCTGGCTCCTATATTAAATAAGCAGAAACTACAGTGCATGTTGTCACATTTTATCCACAGGCTCAAAGGAGGCAGACACAGCCTGCCTACCCAGTCTTAAGCTTTATTCAAAGAGTCCACAATGAAAATTGTGTAAATGTCACTTTTGTAATCCTACATTTATAGAACAGATGTGCACTCAGCTAATTCACTGAAGTTTGAAGACTCATATAAATTACAGCATCCAGTAGCTTCAAAGGACCTAAAACAGAGAGATGTGGTGCACCCTTTGTTCCCTGTGTTACCAGTCAAGTGTGCTCAAGAGAAACCTCTTTACAGCTGAAAGAACAAAAGGGAGAGGCAGAAACACCAGCATCTCTGTTTCTTCATCTGCCTTCCCTTTTCTCTATTACAAATACAGTTTGCTAAAAAAATTGCTTTGGATATATTTTAAAATGTAAACTCAATGAATAAATGTCCTGTATGGTGGTTTTGAGTTCTTTATGGCAAAAGTCCTCTCCTAACATCTCTTGAGCTAAATTAATTAACCTGCAGAAAGGACTGGTGGTTTGGTGGTTCAGAAGGCACACCTTAGGCAGGTGCTCCCATTTCTTTCTTTACAGGCAAGCAGGAAGACTTTGATGCCAAATAACAAAACAACTTGGAGGACCCTACCTCACTACTAACTGTCAAGGGTGGTTATGAACACAAGGCTGAAGAAAAGTGGTGTGAGTATTGTAGTGTGTATATTAGCAGTGTCTTCTCTCTGCTTCTGTCTTGCACTGGTCCTGGTGAACTCTGTAGAGGTCTTCCACTTCTAAAAGAGACCTGATGATGACTCTACATATCTGGATAAGATAATGCAAGTCATGTGAACCCATGTTAGTAAAGGTACAAAGGTACAGTGACCCTTCTGTCTGTGAAATTAAAATCATAGAATCAGATGATCCCCCCCCAAGGGACACCACTTGTTACCAGCCTCCACCTGGGTGCAGAGCCATTGACCACAATTCCCTGACTGCGGCCATCCAGCCAATTCTTTATCCACCAGAGTCCACCCTGCAAATCCATATCTGTCCAATTTAGAGGTCAGGATGTCACATGAGACTCTGTCAAAGACCTTCCAGAAGTACAGGTAGATGACATTAGTCATTCTTCCCTTGTTGACTGATGAACTTGCTCCATCACAGAAAGCTACCAGATAGAAAAAAAAAAAAAAAAAGTTAGCAAGATTTTAAATGACCCACCAAAATGAAAAAAAGTTAGCAAGTTTTGCATTCTGGTAGTGGGCATCTTTTTCCTGGCTACCATGCCTGAGCAACTTCAGTGCAGGACACCTGCCCTTTCCTTCTGGAGTGTTAATCTTCTTTTTATATCTCACTTCAAATTAGCCAATCCACCTCTTTTTGGACATGCTGGACACAGATAAGCGGCAGCATGTCTTCTTTTAACAAGATCAGTAGAAACCTCTCTGAACTGCACAGTCTAGGAGGACTTTTTATTTCTAAAAGCAAATCAAAAATGATTATATGTGACCAGCAAATGCAAGAAAGGAAACTCCATTAACTTTAGACTAATACACTGGCCTCTCTAATTATTCATTAGAAGAGGTGTTGAAAGCATTTTATTCATTTTAAATGTTTTTATTACAGTGTCTGTGTCCATCTGGGATAGGTCCTTCAATGAAGGACAAATATGCTCATGTGTGTGGACACGTCATTAAGGATTGCCTTTTCCAGGCAGAATAATAGTCCACACAAAGTGAGGAAAATAAGAAAATGTATTAGAAGACCGGCCTGGCTAATCAGGAACTCATGACTGAGCTCTAATGCAAAATGAATACATACTAGAAATGTATGTAAGGATAGGCTACAAAGGAAGAATATTATCACACTAGACTAGAGTACATATAAGGAAAAACTTTCCCCATGAGGTAGTCAAATGCTGGGACAGGTTGCCCAGACACACTGTACAATCTCTGTCCTTCAGGGTTTTCAAGATTGAACTGGATAATTGACTGAGCAACCTGGCCTCATAGCCGACAGGGCAGGGGATTCAACAGGAGATCTCCTGATGTTCCTTTCAGTTTCCATTCCCCTGTGATCATGTGCTAATATGATCAAATACAGCAACTCCAATATTCCATGTCTATGCCTATGGTATGTGAGTTATCACAGGAGGCTGGAAGGAACACCAGGAGGTCTCTACTTGAACCTCCTGCTCACAGATAGCCCAGCCACCAGCCTCCTCCTCATCAGGTGTGTGAGATAAATGGCAGCCAAGTCACTGAGGACACCTTTCTTCAGGCCACTGTTTTCAGTATGTGAGGTAGAGCCAGCTGAAATGCAGACTTTGTGACAAGAGCTTGAGCATTAATTTGCAAGTGTGAAACTCCAGTTTATTCTGTAGTTATTACCGTGGTATAACTGGACATCACCTAGTACATTTGAGTCATTAATTCCCTGGGTGTTCAGGAACTCCTGAGCTCATTCGCTGCAGAAATGAGACAATGGACTGGCTTCAAACAACAATCCAGCATAAGACAGTGATTTATTGCCCTCAAAGACATCTTCACAACTAAATTCTTGACTAACTCAGTTTCAGAGATTCCTCCTGGTGGCTTCTGCCTGTGCCTACACTGATTTCTTTGTTGCAACATGCTGATTAACCAAGTAGACATAGAAATACAGGAATTCAACAGAACAGCAGCTTGGGCAGTTTCACCCAATACTGTTGAAGACATCATTGCAAGCACACTTGCAACTTCTCATTGTGTATCTTCATTAAACCGTCTGTTCATGAGTCTGGCATATCTACTTCTTTCCTTCCCATGCTTTGTATGCAGGACATGTTCTGGTGCATGTGTAGACCCAGCTCCAGAGCTCTCAGTGGGGTTAGGTTGGCAGAGAGTATGGGGACAGCTCAAAGCACACTTTGCATGTTAGATCCAGCTATGGATGGATGGATGGATGGATGGATGGATGGATGGATGGATGGATGGATGGGGGTGGCTGAGTGGTGAGGAAACATGTCCACACTGCAGCTCCATGGTTTGTGCCCTTCTGAAGGACAATGCAGATGCTTTGAAACTAAAAGGCAGCAATGTGAACAGAAGTACCCCAATCACAAAACTCAATTTGTCAAAGCCTCTGCTGGAGCCTTCTCTGAGCCTCACATTACAGTCAAATCCTTCTTGCTACCTTCCTATGCTTGAAACTGTCAATGCATATATTCAAACAACCTGGTTTACACCAGGAAGTTCTGTTCTATTATGATGCCCATATGAAAAAAACATTCAGACTCTTTAAAGTATCATTTCAGATGTTATTTATTAGAGCTAACACTATAAAGAAAGAGAAAAAAGTACAGATAATCTTACACTACTTCAGATGCTGGGACCTTAAGTTGAATAGCGATGAGCCTTCCTCAGATTTGCACACTGCGCACCCTGCAGATCCCTTCTGTAGACAATGTTCCCCAGTTTTGGTTATTCAGACTATTACAGGATTTTCACACAAGGATATAACGCTATTCTTTATTTCTAGTGGGACATTTACATGACAAGTTCTCACTGCACTTTTTAATTAAGACAAGGCCACACAGGTGGTGTAATCACTGGGGCTAAGTGAGAACTGCCTGTAGGCTCTCCTGTTACAGAGCTGGCTATGTTACATATCCTGTTATATCCTGTGGCCAAGGGATCTGTGCAGCATAACACATGCAGTACATGCAGCACAGCTTGACTCATGGCCCTCCACACCCAGAAGAAAGAAACTCTCCTTTCATATCAGCTTGCTTTAAAAACGAAAGCAAAATCTGGCAATCCTGGCACAGACTTGCTCTTCAATCCTCCCCATCTCTGCAAGTGCTGCTGCATGGACTGCCACATCACGAGAAAAGCACTGTAATGAGGTTGCTGCCAGCGCTCATTCTTCTTTTACAGGTCTCTGTCTCCATTGTACTGGAGCTTTTGCTTTCATGAACATTTTCCTTTTTCTCTTGTGGTGTGGGAAGTTTGTTTAAATGTGTTTGCTCTGGCACACAGAAATGTGTCCCTGTGTAGCTTGTGGAGCCCAATGCAAAACTCTGCTACCAGATGACTTCCTTGTGCAGACTGGCATAAAATGTTTTGGTCATATAGTTTGTAACAAATCATAAATTCAGACAACTGCTTTGGTGAGTAGTCTCAGTTATGAAATATCAAGTCTTGTTTCCACTTTTCTTAAATTGAATGTTTGGAATTTTCTCAAACTTTTGAATTTTCAAATGTTAATAAAGTTAATTATCTGTTTCATTTGACATGAAATCTGTTTGCTTTTGCTGTTTTTTTGTTTTTGTTTTTGTTTTTTTTTTTTACTTTCATTCAAGCCCAATTCAGGTCATGAATAAAAAAAAAAAAAAAAATCAGCTGTTTGAACAGTTCTTCCCCTCAGGACAATGAGAACAGTTTCCTTCTATAGCAAATCTTGGCCACTGGATTTTCACACTCCAGTTAACGCCTACCAGAGTTAAATGAAAATCGATTTTCTCTTGCTCCACTGCCTTTCCATGTTACTCTCTTGCATTTGGGCTGCATCATAAAGAAGCTGTTCAAATTTTGCTGCTCTAACTTAGGAAATTATCTTATGAAGAAACACTTAGAAGTCTGCCTACAGAGTTGTTCTGATTCAAGCTAGTAACCTATTTGCCCTTTACTTCTGCAAAGCTATAAGACATATTTGTTCTCTGGATGACATTAATTGAAATATCATTAGGTCTGTTTGTTAAGTAGAATCTTCCAAAGTGGCTCTGCTGATGCCCTGTTTTCAGAGCTTTGTGTTTCAAGATGTCCTGGGTTAGGAAACACTTCGGTCTTTTCTGACAGATTCATGGAGAAACTGAAGCTCTTAAACAGTCTTGGTCATGCTTCATTAACTATTTAAATCTGTTACCTGTGCCTAACACAGGAGTGGCTGAAGAAATGTTTGGCTCTAAACAGTGTTGTACAATTCATCACATCCTTTTGAATTGCTCATTGTCTCCTAAAGCTGCCTGTATGCTGCAGACAATTAGACTTATGACCAATCTGTCTACATCACTGATCTGCCTGAGGACCAGGCAGCAGCTGTCACACCCAGCCTCACAAATGTGTTCATAGAAGCAACAAAATCCACACACCTTTCCTAGTGCCCTTAGTGTGTCTAAGGCTTCCTGTAGACAGCAGATGATAAGATCAGTCTCCAAAAAGGAGACAAGGGAAGAGAAAGAGGAAACTAAAATTATCAGCTCTGTGCTCAAAGCTTTCTCTCATCACCAAGCCAATCCCATGCCAAGATGTCAAGGAAGGAAAATTCATGGATTTAAGCCAGTGAAAACTATTAGGCTCTGCTTACACATCTACTATTGAATACTGTGATTCTAGGACCCGGTGGATAAATTCCCACTGACTCAAAAGGGAAAAGGGTTCTTTGGTTAAGATACTGGGACAGGTTTTAAGAGATTTCAGTTCAAGCCACATAACCACCCTGGCCATGCCTAATCAATACATTCTATGAAACACACTCTTGGGTATCAGTTTTTAGCACATTTTGCGGAAAATAAATAAATAAATAAATGCTTAGCTGTACTGTGTCTGGCTGGGATGGAGTTAACTTTCCCTGCAGCAGCCCATACAGTGCTGTGCTCTGCACTTGTAGCCAGAACAGCATTGGTATCACACCAGTGTTCTGTCTACTGCTGAGCAGTGCTGACACAATACCAGGACTTCCTCTAACCACTTTCTGTGTTTCTGTGGACAAAAGGAATTGTTCAACTTTTCCATCTGTGTATGCTCTCTGTAAACTCTGTAAAATCTCCAACTCCTCTAGGGAGGAATTTGGCAAACAGGAGGGAAATATTCCATCCACTGCCAGCTGGGCACAATTCTGATTTACGACTTACATTTCAAGAGGCACATTAACCTTTTCCTGAGTGATTGTCAGCTGGAACTTCTGTCATGCAAACCAATAGCAACAAAATGCTACCTCTGTATCAGCAACAGAAGAAGGGCTATTTAAAAGTTTATCAGCTGAATCATCCACACACATATCTTTTCACTGTTTTTCAAAAAAAGAATGTGCAAACAACCAAAGGCATTTCAAACGCATTTAAAATAAAATAATAATAATAATAATAATGATAATTATAATAATAATAAAAGATTAGCTTTGTTCAAAAATATGTTTAGAGAATAGCAGCCTGAAATCCTTGGAAATCTGGACCCTTTCCTCTCATCCTTGTAAATCTGAGTCATTCACATCAGCATTCAGACTATGCTTTGCTCCAATCTCTTCTCCAAATCATGATCATTTTGTTCAATGACAGAAGCAGCCCACCTCCTCTCCAGATGGGTGATTTATAAGAGTCAACTTGTAACAGTGTTTGTTCTTAATTATTTTTTTCATCATAAACTACATGAGTCTGCAAAGATAGAAATTGTTTAAACTCTCAGATGGAAAAGAGGCACTAGATTACTTAATGCCTTCCTGTATCAAATTTCTCTATTGTATATTTCCTAAATGATTCAATGTCAGGTTATGAGCTGTACTTGACAGGTTATTTGAGTCTCACCACCAGGAAATTTCTTTCTTATTGAAGTTTCATTTTGCATTCCTTAATTTAATCTTATTACTGCTTAATTTAATCCTATTACCACTAGCTTGTTGCCTTTAGCCATATCCACACATCAGCACTGAAATGAAGAGTTACTTTAAAACTTGAGAACACACATCATTTTATTACAGCTCTCAGAGCAGCATGATTTCCAGGTGGAAATCATGTTTGTTCCAGGGATGTTCTTCTCATGCATGGAGGGGATGGCTAGGCTAGTTTACCTAAGCCAGTTAATTGGTGTTCAACAGTTAGGACTATGTATGCAATTTTCCTGAGCATAGAGGAGAGAATAGATTCAGCACAGAACATCTATGACCATAGCAAAATAAAGCAAAAATTGGTTCTTTGCATTCCTTCTGGATATTTCAAAAATTCCCCATAGAGTTGTTTATTTCTGAGCTGGGATCTTGGGTTAACAGTTTAGATTAAAACCAAGAAAGAAAAAAGGGGAATCAGAACAGAAATAATGTCTTAGATCAAAACAATCCTTTCTTCGGCTTTATTTCAGTGTTCTGTTTAATTTGTTTCCAACTGCTATTGAAACAGGTTGGCTGCTTTTCAACAGCAAAACTTCAACACATATATTGTGTGTATAGAGAGAAACACACACATAAATATATATTACATAAACACTACTAGAACTGTAATAACAAGCATATATGAGCATCATAATGCCAGATTTAAGGTTACCCATGCTCATGTTGTGCTTGTGTTATGACTCAGTTTTAAATAACATGATCACAAGTTATTTTCCCTAAGACCTCTGTTCATTCAGAGCTGAAGTGTCTATCCTTGCTGCTTATGGAAGTGCACTAGCAGAATCAAGATGAGCTTGCAGTATCTTTTAGTCTCTTTGTTATCCAATACAGAGATAATGGAGAAAGCAAAGACGTTAACCTAACCTCATGCCCTGCCAAAATTCCCATGTTGCTTCAAGGTGTGCGAGTACCAGAGCTGCCTGTTCAGAATAAGCTTCCTTAATTTTTAAAATTCAGCCACAAACAGTATTTTCAATTTGGAAAATTTCAGCCCAAATGATTAAACCTTGAGAGAAAAAAGATTTTACACTAAGAAGTGGCTAGACCTTGGGATCAGAGCCAGAGGGCTCTGTGCTACTCCCTTCTTTGCCACTGAGCAAGCACAGCACCTCTGAGCAGTGCCACTCCATTCTTTCTGTTTTTCTCTTCATCAGTGGTACAAGCAGGCAGTGTTTCCACTTTGTTCCTGCTAAAAGACCTCACCTGTTGTACAAAGCCACGCTCTTTCCTTCGCAAGATTCTGATTTTACTGTAAAGTAGTCTGAATTCCACCTCAAGCCCTCCTCAAGCCAGCTTCCCTTTGGTATCCCCCTTATTTGATCTTTCTGTTCTTTTGATCTTGAGCACCATTTCTCTCACAGGCTTGGGTTGAAATTGATGAGTTACCAGGGTTAATTCAAGAGTGATTCCTCTGCCATATGAACTTGGAAGGTTTATGTAAGTTTGAATTAGAATCGCCTACTGTGGTGGGAGAGACCTTACTTTTGTATGACACCTATAGATACTGAGAAGCATTTCATTTCTGAGGAAGGGAATGCAGGTATCTTAATGGAGTCTGAAACTTACTTTGAGCTCTATCCTTATATTGTCAGCTGGGAATCTCACTCTTCATGAGTGGAAGTGTTCTTCATATCCTTCTGCATACTCAGGTGGTGTTGATGTGAAATTTGTTGTGCACATCTCCCAAAGTAACTGCTTCATATATCTTCATATATTCTGTAAATTGAGACAGTTGTTACTATGCGGTTCATATTTTCAAGCACTTCTCCAGAACTCTGAAACTGTATTTTTTACACTTTAGAGGGAGATTAGATTGCAAACACATCACTCAGCTCCAAGAACAGGAAAGGGCAAATGACCGTACATTTCATTTTCTAAAGCTATGCTTTAATTTGGCCTTGAAAGGGATGCTGAAAGAGTTACAACTTGGTTACTAAAACAATTTATCATTGGCTCCCATTAATCGTATACCTTGCTGGGATAACCCTATTGCCCCTAGTATGCAAAACAGTGGAACAACTTGGTTAGGCAGGTGACTTACATTTTCTGTATCTGTGTTACCTAAAGTCTGTGAAACTGTTGGAAAGGAACATTATAACCTTAAGTTAGGATTGACTGCTGATCAGCAGAACATTGGAACAGTGAACTTTTGCTTCTTTAGTAGGATAATGAAAACCAAATCTGTAGCATTTGCTTATTCATCTCCTTTTACAATCACTGCAGCTAACCAACCTGGATGGAGGTCACCAACACAGAAATACTTTGATAGCACTGCTTGAGTGCCCTTGGCCAATAGCAAAAGACTGTTCATGAATTGTAATAAAAGGGAGACCAAATAATGAGAACTTGAATGACATTAGCAGAAATTTGGTTTCATGAGCCTAAGCAATGAATTTCAAGTACCATGAAAAACTTCTGAGATTGCCACTAAATGATTCTAATAGTTCTGCAGTAAATCCATGCCTGATTTACAGCCATGCTACTGGGAACCAAATTTACCCAAATGCGTGTGCGTTTGCATCATAAAGTCAGGAAGTCTGTAATTCAGTTAGCTACTGAGTAAGACTGGCTCCTGGGGACTGAAGGTCAGGTGTGGGCTCTCTTATTTGGGTGGATTAGACACTTTGTATTTAATTAACATTTGTGTAAGATGACAGAGCTCTTCAGTGTAAACTGCTGTACCTGGAACAGGGGAGAAATATTGCCTCATTTAACTCTGTTATGTAATTGCACATATGACTCGCTGCAGTCATTTCTGAAGGTCTGTGGCATTTTGCAGTTGGCTGTAGCGTATCTAACCACTATGGCATTGCTGAGAAGATAAATGTCCTTAAAGGCAAATGTAGTTAACAGTACAATGGGTTGCAGGGCAGATGGATGAAATGAGCATCTAGAAATGAGCAGCTGCTACAGTGACACATCTCCCTTGACATGGCCTCGCCAGTCCAGGATGAGTATATCCTCTTTACATGTTGAGAGAGCTCTAAATGGAAATGTCTCCACATCTCCACTTGTCTTGAAGCAAGAAGCGTACCTTTCTGAAATTCATCTGTTGAATTTTTTAAGATCCCAACTGGATTTACATTAACTTGCAAAGAAATACATTCGCTGTGTTTCCAGGCTCATAAATACTTGACCGCTTTGTGAAAAGCTCTTAGTTCCAGTATAATCTATTCAAGCAAGAATATCTGTGAAAACAAAGGTCTGCAAGCTGTTCCCATGATACAGAGCACTGTGGCTAGGTGGGTGCTGTTTGTGCCTACATAGAAATGCAGCAATATCTGTGAGGTCTCAAAACAGTATAAGTGCACTGAGCAATCCAAAGCAAAGTATTTTGGACTCCATCAAAATTTCCTAGCAACGTCAGGAGACATTAAAATATATTTCCCTGCGAAATACCAGAAACCGACAGCCATTTCCATAATGGCTTGTAATTTAGATCATAGTAACTGGCAGCCAAAAGAGTTGATGCACTGGGGTGCATCAAGCATAGCACTGCCAGCCATTCAAGGGAAGGGATGGTCCTGCTGCACCCTGTGCCCCTGTGCCACAGGGTCCTTCCCATGGGGTGCTGACCTTCCTGAACTGATCCTGCATGGGCTTCCCACAGGCAGCTGCTCTTCAAGAACTGCTCCAGATATGGGTCTGTACCATGGGGTCCATCCCTCAGGAGAAAACTGCTCCAACCTGGGTCCCCCATGGGCAGCAGCTCCTGCCAGTTCACCTGCTCCTGTGTGGGCTCCTCTCCACAGGCTGCAGCTCCAGCCCAGAATCTGCTCCTGCCAGGGTTCTCCACAGGCCACAGCCTCTGTCAGTGCAGGTCCACCTGCTACATCGTGGTCTCCTCCACGGGCTGCAGCGTGGAACCCTGCTCCACCGTGGTACTCCATGGGCTGCAGGGGGACATCCTGCTTCACCATGGTCCTCACCACAGGCCGCAGGGGACTTCTGCTCTGGTGCCTGGAGCACTTCTCCCCCTCCTTCTTCACTGACCTTGGCACCTACAAGGCTGTTTCTCACTCCTCTCTCTCCCCCAGCTGCTGTGTGGTGCAGCATGTTTTTTTGCTTGTTTGTTTGTTATTTTTTTGTGTTTTGTTTTTTTTTGTTTTCCCTTTCTTAAATATGCTCTCACAGAGCAAAAAACAACATTGCTTATTGGCTTGGCTATGGCCAGCAGTGGGGCCCTTATCTAACATGGGGGAACTTCTAGATTCTTCTCACAGAAGCCACTCCTGTGGCACCTGCTACCAAAACCTCGCCACATAAACCCACTACAGGGTTTCTTCCAGCTCAGGATATTCTGTAATTCAGCAACTCCAGTCCATCTGAGTTCTTCAGGATCTTGCTAGACAGGTGTACTGGGTCTGACTGGGGTGGGGTTAGCTAGCAGCCCATATGGTGCTATGCTTCAAAGTTGTGGCTGAAACAGTAGAATCATAAAATATCCTAAGTTGGAAGGGACCCATAGGGATCATCAAGTCCAGCTCCTGGCACCACATAGGTCTACCCAAAAAATCATACCATATGACTAAGTGCACAGTCCAAACACTTCTCAAACACCAACAGGCTTGGTGCCATGACTACTTCCATGGGTAGCCTGTTTGAGTGCACGACAACCCTCTCAGTGAAGAACCTCCTCCTGATGTCCAGCCTGACCCTCCTCTGTCCCAGCTTGACACCTTTCCTGCATGTTCTATCACTGGTCACACTGGTCACTAAAGAGAATAGATCAGAAAGTGTTGGTACAGTGTTTGTAACACATCGGTGTCTTTGCTGGAACAGGTTGCCGAAAGAGGTTGTGGACTTTCCACCCCTGGAGATCTTCAAAAGTTGTCTGGACATGGTCCTGGGCAACCAGCTGAAAGCGGCCCTTCTTGAGCAGGGGTGTTGGAGCAGATAACCTCCTGATGTCCCTTCCAACCATATCCATTCTGTGATTCTCTCAACCCAGCACTGAAGCTTTCTTTCCCTAACTAATTTCTATATTAGAATTTTATTGCCTTCAGCCACATGCAGAATCTACACATCAAGATTTCACAATGGTAAAATGCTCACGTAGGGGCCATCTGGAGCTGTCTCTGATCTGACAAGGGGCAGCTGCTGGGCTCTTCTCACAGAGGCCCTCATGCTTCCAAACCTTGCCACGTAAACCCAATACAGTTTCCAACAAAGTTATTCCAGAAACTGACATGGTGGAAAGTCAATACAGAGTGTCTGTCACTAATATCAACCACAGCATCAGAGCTTATCTACTGCCCATACTCCATCTAAATGAAATTTGTTAAGATTTATCTGAGCTTCATGTAACTAAATTAATCAGAAGAAGACTGATCTATCCTACCACAGACTCCTTTGCTCCTTCTGGTGTAATTATCCCAAAGTAATCTAATTTGCTGGAAATATGCTTATCTAGTTGTAAAAACAGACTGTGTTCAATACTTAAGAAGGAAGGAAGCTTTCCAGAAAGCTTGGCTTAGTGAATTCCTTTATATGGTGAATATATACTCTATTTTGTTGTTGAACTATTCTCCCACTTCCTGTTCTTTGTATCAATATATTTCTGAACCTTAGTTTCAGGCTTGATGTGACTCTGGGCAGCCTGCTCTGGTGGTTGGCAACCCTGCCCAGAGCAAGGGGGTTGAAACTAGATCTCTAAGGTCCTTTCCAACTCAGGCCATTCTATGATTCTATGATTAAGCTCCTAAGACCTGGCCAGTTCAAAACCGAGTGGAACGCACCAGGCTTTCCCTGTGGCTTTTCAGTAAAGACCTTAAGATGCTCTGGAGAGCTGCTAGGCAAGAACATCCTGCCTGAAATTTACCTTTGGCAAATGAAAGTGAAATTCTGTCAGATGTTTGACAGCAAAATGCTGAAGCACATTATCCTGTTCAGTAGCCAGCAGTGGTATAGCCTGCCTATGCAAGAAAAAAGAGAGACAGAGCATGACACTGTCCTGAGCTGTGACAGGAACAGACTAACAATGTAGAAGTCTTGTGTTTCGAAAATATATACAATCTTAAGCAGTGCTGACATGATTAGAGAACAACAAGTGTCTTCTAGACACCAACTGCCTGCTGACCCACTGTAGGCTGCTGGACCTCACCTTTGCCTCCCAAACTGTATCTTGCCCACTGGTTTTGTCTCAGTGGTGCAGTGAGGGAGACATCAGATTCAGTTTTGCTTCTCCTGGCACAGCCTCCAGTAACACTCCTTTCTTAGCATGCAAGATATCAGAGAACAGGTGAACATTGGGATGGGGACAACGGATGGACCCAGGAGAAATACCAGCTTGTAGAGGAGAGAGTTCAGAGAGGATGAGGGACTCTTCCTGCACTCAAGTCATTTGGCCACTTTGTACCATGGAAAATTTCACAGGTTGAGTTCCAGTCAGAGATTTTACTGTGGGTGAAAGCAACCTTTGCCCAAAGTCCCTATCATGCCTCTTTTACCCAATGCACAATGGTACCTCAACACTTGGTGGTGGTGCAATACTCCCTTTTTCCTGTTTCAGGACTGAGGAGTCTAGCAGCATCACCTACCACTGCTACCAAAGTTCTCTTTTCCTTGAGTATCCCCATGCTATACTGGTTTACATAGCAGCAGAACCACTATGAAATACCCATGTGACCAGAACAAGCTCCAGAGAAGCAGCTTCCTGGGAAACAGGCTGGGCACCATGTAGAGACAATATTGGGATTGTCTTTTAGCGGAGGACATCCAGACTTCAGCAGAAATGGTGAGACCAGTAACTGACCACGACATGCTTCCAAGAGACTGACAGCAGAAAATGAACTAAAAAGGGATAGATTCTGCCTGAGCTTCCGGAGAAATAAAATGTACATGGGGTCCTACCCATTAGCCATTAACGTACAGCTTACAGTGTATAAACAAGTACTTTCACACTTTTAACATTTCAAGCTTCTTGTTCGCTTATACTTTGTTCCAGTTCCTAGGATTAAGTATTATCTTGCTTTGCTGTAGCTGTTTGTACTCTGACACTGGCCACAGATCCCAGAAAAGGTTTGTAACAGCTGAATTTTGTGCTCACTAACATGACCAATATGGAGGTTGGCAAAGCCAAGGCCTCCTCTAGGGGTGGGAGACTCAGAAATATTCAGAGATGAGACAGAGTAGAGGCACAGGGCATTTTGTATTCAACATCTCTGAAACTCCAGCAGCAGTTTAGGTTTCTAAATGCAGTTTAGGGGATACCTAGCTTTGAAAATGTTTGGTCTACCTCAACTTAGGAGAGGAACCTGTTAGTGATTCAGTGGGAAACACAACCGCAGACTGTGACAGATCCCAAAGGAAGCAGGGAGAAGCAAGGACGTATGTGTGCTAGTTGTCTGCAGTGGGACTGGACTTAGGCCAGATGGTCCCTTCCAGTCAAGGAAGACAACAGAGAGCTCCCATGAAGCATGCAGGATAATGAAAAATACATACTATGTGAAAAATAGGGGGGACGGTTAGACAATATCACCTTGTTTCATTAGTTTCCCCTCTTTACAACCACCTGCTTGGTTTCAACATTTTTATTGGACTCCACATCTGCTTGCACTCTTTTCGTCTGTTTGAGAGGGGTGCCTCCTACCCATTGGCATCTTTGCCAAGTACGGCAGCACAAAGCAATCCCTGCTGCAGGCCCTCATTTGGACAGACACGCAGTATAGAGATATGCTACTCATATGCATGCAAAAGCCATAGCATGGGTGGCTAAGAGCACAGAAATAGGTGACCTCCACTGTATTTGTATAAATGACCATAAATAAAACAGAGTAGAAGGGAGATCTGGCCAGCATACATAGCCTCAGCATCAGACCCTGTCTGCTTGTAGGCTGCTGCCCTCCGATGGCAAGCTGGAAGAGCCTCCCTTATCTCCAGAGCAGTTCTCTGCATTACTAAAATGAACTGAGTTTTGCTGCTAGTACCTGCTGTCAGAAATTACAGTTTCAATACACCCAGTTTGCCAGTTCATTATCTGTCTGAAGTAGAAAATCAACACCCTGGGGCACTCAGCTTTTCCTGCAAGGGAACCCTTTGTAGTTGGAAAGGACTGCTTGCTGCTGAAGGAGCAATTGCCATCCTGAGCCTGTGTGTGACATTGTTAGTGCTGAACAATGATGTTCCCACAGGGAGGGCGATGATTCGGAACTCTTCTTCCTTAGTGACAGCTTTTTGTTGCTATTGTTGTTATTTTTTTCCTTTTTTTTTTTTTTTTTTTTTTTCCCCCAATGTCTGTATCTTGGCAACACTGAAGTTGTTGAAGTGAAAACTCAGTGTTTAAAATAAGGCTAGGCTTGTTCAAGCATTTCTGCTGAATTCTGCATTTGTTACCATGGCAGGACTGTGAAGTTAAATCTCAGCACAGGTAGCACATGCTTTCTTTTCTTTTAATGCCCTTCCAGTGAGTTCCTTGGCTACGTGCCTTCTTTGTTACCCTGGTTTAGACAACTGTCACTGGTACAAGTACTTCCTCCCCCATGTATCCCATATACACGTTACTTCCATCTTCATTCTCATCCTAGAAGTCCTGTGAATGAAAATCAGGCTCTGAAAGTGGAAATGCCTCTGAACACGTTAAGATTCCCCAAACAGCTCTTAAAAACAGAATGAAACAAGGCAGGACAAAAGTGCTATGTTAACAGCCCACTGAAAGGACAGCCCCTTTCAACAAATAGAAACAAGCTATTCATAGAATCCTAGAACTGTAGAACCATTAAGGTTGGAAAAGACCTCCAAGATGATCAGCTCCAACCATCACCCTACCACCAGTATCACCCACTAAACCATGTCCCGAAGCACCACATCCAACCTTTCCTTGAACACACCCAGGGACAGTGATTCCACCACCTCCCTGGGCAATCTGTTCCAATGCCTGAATACTCTTTCTGAAAAGAAATGTCTCCTCATTTCCAACCTAAACTTCCCCTGGCACAACTTGATGCCAATCCCACTAGTACTATCACTACTTATCTGCAAGAAGAGGCCCGCCCAGCTCGCCACACCTTTCTTTCAAGTAGCTGTAGAGGTAAGGTCTCCCTTGAGCCTCCTTGCTTCATCATCCCTGGACTTATATAGTAAAACAGATGTCTTAAATCAACTGAAACATTTTATTGCATCTAGTACAAGCTGAAAAGGAAGAAGCTATTTTGGGGAAAAAAAAAAAGACTGTAAAATATGTCTTTTGCTCTGATAGGGAGAGTAAATTGAAAACAGGTTGTAGTTTGAAAGATTCGGAGTTCAAAGTTCAAGGGGGTATTTAGACACATGCAGAACCAGGTTTACAGATGATCACCTATGGCAGTGGTCGGAAGCTACAGCAAGTGTAAATTGTAAAGTGTAAAACTTTGCTTTGTAGAGACAAAGCAGAAACCAAGCTAAATCAGGAGCAGTTCATACCATCCTAATCATAGAATCACAGAGTCACTGAATGGTTGAGGTTGGAATGGACCTCCGAAGATCACCTGGTTCAATCCCCCTGCCAGGCAGGATCTGCTAGAGCATGTTGTGCAGGATGACATCCAGGCAAGTTTTGAATATCTCTAGAGAAGGAGACTCCACAACCTCTCTGGGCCACCTGTTCCAGTGCTCTGTCACCCTCACAGTAAAGATGTGCCCCCTCATATTCAGCCAGAACCTCCTGTGCTTCAGTTTGTGGCCATTGACTCTTGTCTTGTCACTGAGCACAAGTGAAAAGAGACCAGCTCCATCCTCGTGACACCCTCCCCTCAGATACTTATATACATTAATGAGGTCTATTTATAGATACAGATTTAAAGATATAGATATTTATATATGTTAATAAGGTAATATATTTATATACATTAATGCAGCCAGGAGAAAATAAGGGCCCTTTAGCTTCTACACAGTCCTCTCCATCACAAGTCTAATTCTAACTCTGTATACAGGCATGAACATCCATGCCTAAGAGATATTCAGGACCGATTTATTTTCCCAAAATCTGTTTTGGGATTGTGTGTGAAATGAATTCTCAGCCTTCATGCCACTAGATGGTGCATTTTTTGATCATTTGGAATTCAACCTCCAGAGTTCAATTTGGCTTGATAATACTTTTTGTGCAAATGCTTCATGTCTGCACCTACACAGATCAGAATCGCTCTTGTAGGCAGCCTGCTTCTTTGGGTACTGCCTGTGCACAAATTATTCTAGCCTGAAGGCAGGTAACAGTACTGTTCTTACAAGGAAGGGTGCACACACTGTTTGGCAGCTAGGGAAGGTGTCTCTTACTCTAATTTTCAGATTAACACATAGACTGTTTTTCCAATTCTGGGTTGTGCCAGAGCACTGCTTATATCATCATTTACAGTCTAATCTCATCTTGAAATTGATTGCATGAGCTGGCCATGCAATCTATCATTTCCATAGTACCATCAGGTTCTCCATCACTGCAATGACAGAACACAGCCTGGCCGCACTGTCTTCATTCTACTCCAACCTCTGTGGTCTCTCATAGAGTGAGCACACCAAGCTCCCCTGGTGTCACCAATACCCAAGGTTGCAGGCTATGTTCTCAAGGCTATGCTGCTCCGTGCAGGGCTTTCTGCTGCAGCCGGCCCCTCAGATGTGCAGGCCTGAGTGATGCTGTGGCCATTAGCCAGGGAGCGACAAGGAAGCCTTGCGGTACTGGTGCAGTGAGAGGCTGTGGCTGTGAGAGCACCTGTGTGTCCACAGGGATGAGAGCACGGGGGCTCAGCTACGGGACCAGCTAGGAAGCTGGTAAAGGGCCGAGAACACAAGTCCTATAAGAAACGGTTGAGGGAACTGGAGTTGTTTAGTCTGGAGAAAAGGAGGCTCAGGGGAGACCTTACCTCTACAGCTACCTGAAAGGAAGGTGTGGCGAGCTGGGCAGGCCTCTTCTTGCAGATAAGTAGTGATAGTACTAGTGGGATTGGCATCAAGTTGTGCCAGGGGAGGTTTAGGTTGGAAATTTCTTGAAATTTCTTCTCAGAAAGAGTATTCAGGCATTGGAACAGATTGCCCAGGGAGGTGGTGGAATCACTGTCCCTGGGTGTGTTCAAGGAAAGGTTGGATGTGGTACTTCGGGACATGGTTTAGTGGGTGATACTGGTGGTAGGGTGATGGTTGGAGCTGATCATCTTGGAGGTCTTTTCCAACCTTAATGGTTCTAGGGCTCTGTAGCACATTATAGCACCTTTTCCACACTCAGCCCCTCCAGGTGAATAAACCCCCAGGCTCAAAAGCTCCTGACCAGAGCTTATAATCTGAGAGGCTGTAACGAAGATTGGGTATGCAAGAGGCAAGTACAGCCTCTTTCACCCAGAAGCACCCCGAAAAGGAGAAGTGGCTTCTTCTACTTATTCCCTTTTTTCCAGCCCCTGCAAGATCAAGGGCTGCAAAAAAAAAAAAAAAAAAAAAAAAAAAAAACCTGACAATCCAGGGGCTGTCTCTTTATCAGCCACAGCTGAGCTCATGGGTTTTGCCAGCTTACTTCCCTTCTCATGGACACATCACTCCTGAGTGCAGCCCTGTTGAAGAGCTTTGTTCGGGATCTGCATGATGGGGCCGAGTGTACCCTGCAACACCCTGCAGACAAAACAAGCCTGGGAGGACAGGCTGGAGAAGGGAGCCAACATGAACCTCCTGAAACTCAACAAGGACAAGGGCCAAGTCCTGCCTCTGGGGAGGAACAAGTCCATCTACCAATTATGTGCTGGGGGCCAACGAACTGGAAAGTAGCTTGGCACAGAAGGACCTGTGAGTCCTGGTGGAAACTACGTGAAACATGAGCCCCCAGTGTGCCCTTGCTGCAGAGAAGACCAAGCATGTCCTGGGCTGCAGTAGACACGCCATCAGGTGGAGGAAGGTGATCCTTGCCCTCAGCTCAGTGCAGGTGAGGCCACACTTGGAGCACAGTGCCCAGTTAGGGCTCTTCAGTGCAAGTGTGACACAGACATGCACATACAGGAGAGAGTCCAACAAAGGACCAGGAAGATGACAAGGGGACTGGAGTATCTCTCCTGTGGCTGGAACCCTTCTGCCTAGAGAAGAGAAGGCTTAAGCAGAAGGGGGGTGGGGAGGAGGAGGGAGTTAAGTGTGGCTTCAAAGCCAGAGAGGCTATGGAGTCTCCCATCTTAGCGAGATTAAAAAGCAGGTGGGATATTGTTATGGGAAACTTCCTCTGGGTATCCATGCCAGAGCAAGGGGCTTGGAAAAGGTGACCTAGAGAGGTCCCTTCCAACCTCATCCATTCTGTGCTTCTATGCAGATTGGAGCAGCACAGGGCATACTCACTGCTCCATTAAGTGCAAGGACCTGCTTCAGCAGACAGAGATGCTACAGGCTAAACACAAGCCTGGCACTGCTGCAGCGCTACCACTGAAAGCTTCTCCACAGCATGCTTTAAAGCAATAAGCAGGGAATCTTCCTGCAGCTGCCCAGGGCTTTCCTCTCGCAGCCTTGCAAGAGCTGGCCTTAAGCACCCCTTCCCATTCAGGACAAGCCATCCAGTTACAGGATTCTCATGTTGTATCTGGTGTGCATTATGTATATTAGCATTCCCATAGCTACCATATTTGGTACAGTATGGATAATTCCCTACTTCATGGGTAATATTTCCACACCGGGGTCAGCACTATTGCCCCGAGTTTCTGTCAATGTTGTTTAAAAGGCACCTTTGATAACACAGTATATTGCAGCCAGGATTATGTGTAGGGAACAAAACTTCAAAATCCTTCCTGGGACTGAGTATGATCTGTTGTTTTTAGAAATCTAGACAATCCAGACACAGTTGCTGCTGCTAATAGAACAGCAATCAGGGACAAGGCCTTTTCACTCTTTCTAGGCATCTGGGAGAAAGTCCAACATTTTTTTCAAGATAGAACTCGAGAGACGTTCCGGATTAATTGGAAATGCTGATTATTTCCCCCCATCCTATCACTAATCTATTGAGAACAAGTATTACCAAGATAAGGCTAAAATACATCATCTCTCTCTATATATACCCCTACAATAACTAAGAAATAATGATTAAGAAAAATAATAAAAATCACAAACTAATAAGGATTCTTCTGGTGGGAATTAAATACTCCACCTTCTTTTTGTCCCACTTTCAGGGAGTTTTTCCTGGAAAAATACACTCTGCTAGTACACTAGCAGAGTGTATTACACTCTGTGTAATACAATACCTTTTACACATGCATTCATTAAGAATTCTTCTAAGGAGAAGCTAAAGGTTTACAATAGTTAGTTTCAACAGTTTTAACTTTAAAAGTCTTTGTTAAGGCAGTCTCTCAGGTATCAGGCTTAACTGATGCTTTTACCAGCGTATAGTGAGTCCACTCTTTCTCAGCCATGCTTACTGACATCTCAGTAGTCAGGAGCACTTGGAACACTCCGTCCCACTCACGTTGAAGCTTCGATTCTCTCCATGTTCGTAGCAGAACACAATCTCCTGCTCGGAATTGATGGATCAGGACTTCCAAGGGTAGGGTCTGAGCTAACAATCCACAGGTCCTGAGAGATGACAAAGAGGATGACAGCACACATATATAGTTTTTAAGAAAAGCATCTTTTGTGTTGATTTGAGGCAATTCATTCCCTGTTTCCAGGTGGAGAAATCCAAATATTGGTTCATATGGTGAAACTCCCACATCTTTTCTTGGTGCAGTTTGAATTCAGAGAAGAGCCAAAGGTCAGCATTTTGTTCAGGGGAGCCTTAATCAATTGCTTCTTTACTGTCTGACCTGCTCCACCCTTCCAGAAGAAGGAGGATGCCAAGGAGTATGAAATTTCCACTTAATTCCTAAAGTCCACATTAGCCCTTGCAATATTTGTGACGTAAAGTGACTTCCTAGATCAGAGTCGATATTTTCAAAAATTTCATACCTGGGAATTATTTGTTTATGACTTACTTCAGCTGCTGTGTTTCCAGTAGCAGATACTGAAGGGAAAGCACCCCCTCCCCGCTGATAAATGTTCATCCAAGGCAAAGAAGTATTTAAAACTACCTACTCGAAAGAGTTCTGTAAAACCTTGGGTCCTTTCTAGGTTCTTTCTAGGGTCCTCAACTTAAGACTTCATTTCTGAAAAAAACAAACAAAAAACCCTAAACCTCCTAACTTCTCCACTGGTAAGTGGGGAGGTGGGGGGCATTCACATAACCAATTAGTCCTTATTCCACTGGAATCTCTGTAAGAGGATACACAGTTAGTGTTAGTACTTCTAGTATCAGGGAGGGCAAAATTCTCAATTTCTCTTCTCCATTGTTCTAATTCTTACCACAGCCTACCGTGTGCTCCTTCTCCAGGGACAGTGTCAATTGCAGTCCCTGTCGTCCTTGCTGGAGCAGCTACTCCTGCCTCCGGTGCAATATTAGGGTTAGAGGGAGCATAACTTGATTCCTCCTGCGGAAAAGGAGTCTTACTGTTTACATGTAAACTTGAAGTGGGAATTTTCATTGGACCTGTGTTGTGGCCAAAGGAGCAAAGTTCCTTTTAATGGCTTTTCAGGCCAGACAATTGGACAATATCTAACCTGTGCTTTTTTATCCTTTTCCCTAGTTTTGGGGTTGTTTTTCCAATTGCTTTTCTTTCTCCCCAAAGGACTAGCTTTACGCACAATTCTGAGGATTGTGCTTCTGAAGATCTCCAAGGATGGAGACGCCACAGCCTCTATGGGCAACCTGTTCCAGCAAAGACACCGTTGTGTTACCAACACTGTTTCAGCCACAACTCTGAAGCATAGGACCTGCTTCAGCAGCCAGAGAAGCTGCGGGCTAAACAGCAGCATGGCACAGCTGTGGCTCTGCTACTGAAAGCTTCTCCACAGCTTGCTCTTAAAGCAAGGAGCAGGGAATCTTCGTGCGGCTGCCCAGGGCTTTCCTCTCGCAGCCCCGCCAGAGCCCACCTCAAGCCACCTCTCTGCCAGCTCCACTGCCTCCCTGGTGCCCGCCTTCTCTGGGAGCCCTTCACAGTGCCATAGCCACAGGCCTCTGGCTGCCCGGACACGGGAGGAATCCCTGCTCATGCTCCTGCTCCTGATCCAGCTGCACTGCCAGGGCTGCCTGATGGGCGTCCAAGCTCGAGCGCGGTCTCTGCTGATGTGTGGGCAGTCAGGCAAAAGAGCCAGGAAGCTTACGCAGACGACCGAGCAGAGCATCTCCTGGCAGAGCAGGTAACGAGCACTTGATGGGAGCAGTTAGGGAGCTAAGCTGACTCCCCTGAGAAAGACTGAGCTGGGGCTGAGCCAGGGGCACTGGCTGGAAGGAGCCAGAGCTACCTGCCAATGCAGACCCTGCTGTGGGTGTGTGAGATGGAGTCCCTGGGGTGCCTGCCAGGACACGGGCCTGAGACTGGACCCTCACCTCTGCACTCCTACACCATGCTGTAACCATGAGCCAGGGAGCCACGAGTAAGGTAGTTGCCCACTCGCTCTCAGCAGAGCAGCTCTGTCAGGAGGCAGCAGCTCCCCTGGGTGCCCGTTGGACTTCTTGGTCAGAGGACCTGGAGCACAGCATGGAGGAGCAGCAGAATAAGGATAACTCCCAGCCCGCTGAAGGGCAGCGGAGCGTACAGGAGCGGTGCCAGGTGAGGCTCAGGGAGCGAGACATGGACAGCAGCGTGACGGGATGGCACCGAGAGCACCAGGATGAGGAGAACGGTGCTGCAGCGAGTCAGCCAGCTGGCCCTCAGTACCTCCAACCTGGACACAAATATTCCCAAACCTGGGGCTTCTCCAAAAAGAGCCCACCCCCAAGACAGCCAAAGCCCACGTGGCCCTTGCAGTTCTGTGCTCAGAGGCACAAAGAGCAGCGTGGCCTAATTCAACCTGGCTGTGCGCAGCCAGGAGCTGCCTCCACCGTCCCTCCATGCGGACAGGCTGTCAGTGCGGTCATGCCCAGAGAGTGTACGTCACACTGGCACCAGCCACACGGAGTCGGGAGCCCCAGGAGAGTGCAGACGAATATCTTTGGCAGCCCTGGCACCCTCCAATGAGCAGACGGCACTTGCAGGAAGAGAAAGACAGGTCATTACTCTGGCAAGCTGAGCCTGGCTCTGCGTGGGCAGCTGCCAGGACATGCCAGGGGCCGCTTAAGGGCAGCTCACAGCAGCACTTCTAGGGGGTACACTGAGCGGAATGGCAGAAATGGCCAAAGTAACTTGGCCTTTCTCCTCGCTTCTCTTGCAGATGGAGAAGAAGCCGCAAGACATAAAGACACTGCCTCACCGTGGGGTGCAGCAGGCAGAGAGAATGCAGCTGCCAGCCGTGCCGCCTTTGCCAAGGCAGACAGCGACTCAGGCAGCAGCACCCAAGCAAGTGCCTAAAGCACAGTCATCATCGTCTCAAAGGGCCACTTGCAAGCTGCCCCCTCTGCAAGCAGCAGCCTCTGCATCTTCAGGGGGAGGAAGGGCAAAGGCGTCAGGCAAAGAGGCCCGCAGCCACCAAGAGCTTTTGCCACCTCTTCCCTGCATCTCTGGCAACAGGGACAGGGCAGTGAGGGCAGAGAGGCGGGAACGTGGCACACACAGCCCGGTGGCCCCTGACGACGACGTGGGCAATACAGTACGGTCCTTCGACTCCACTGTCAAAACAAACGCTCTACCCTGCTACGAGGGAGCCAGCAGCAAGGCAAGGCTTTCTCCCTCAAGCAGAGGTCCCAGGACCAAAGGCCCCAGAACACCACCTCTCGCAATAGCAGAGGCCCAAAACTGGAAGAGCCGGCACTTGTCCAAAAGCAGCCTTGCATCCCCAGCTGAAGAAATGGAAGACCCAGTAAAGGCCTTCGTTTCCACTACCATTAGAAATGCCCTAGCCTGGAACCAGGGAGCCATGAGGGAGGCAAGGCTTTCTCCCGCGGGCAGACCTCCAAGGAGCAAAGGACACAGAACATCACCTCAGCCCGCAACAGGGCCCCAGAATTTAAAGAAGAGCCGGCACCCTGCCCCACACAGCCCTGCAGACTCTTGCACGGCACTGCAGGACACAGCACAGTCCCGCGTGTCTGAAGTGCTGGCAAAAACGCCAAAAAGCTGGGAACACGGCCAACGACCAGCAGCACTGCGGGACCTGGCACACACGGGGTGCAAAGTGACAGCAGCAAGAGCAGTTGAGGTGCAGACAGACATGGAGAGAAGGTGAATCACTGCTCTGCCAGGGCCTGATTCCCGGGTATGTGCAGGTAAAACGGCTGCCCGGAAAGACCCTGCACCAGCTAGCCCAGGCCAGGGTGAGAAGCAAAACCAACAGAGAGAGAAAAACGTCAAACCCAGGCAGGGGACAGGCAAGGATATGCGAAGCCTGGGCCGCAGCACGAAAGAAAGCAGTCCTGTGGGATGGGATGAAGATGAGGAGATCATCATCCTCAACTCCTGCATCAACCCCAGGTTCCCCAGCCTCTGCACAGACCCACAGGACGTTCCCCAGAAAGAGGGCAGCTCAGCCAGCAGTGTGGACAGGGAGGCTGCAGCACAAGAAGCAGAACACCCAACAAGCGCCTCTCCTGGCTCACTGCAAACCACGGACACTGCCCCATCAGCTGCTCCCCCGGAAGAAATTCCTGGGGAAGAGAGGCACAGCACGCCTCTCACCGCAACAGCACCGGCACAGAGCAGGCCAGCAAGTCCTCCAGCAGCCCCTGCTCTGGAAGATGAGGGACACAGAACGCCTCCCCTGACACGTGGGGCTCCACAGTCAAAACCATCAGCCTGTCCTAGCCCCAGTGAGCACAGCGCTGCGGTGATGGTAGAGACCCAGGGATGTGCCCGACATGCCTCTAATGCCTGTGATGAAGATCTGCATGAAACAGTCAAGACCGTCATTTCCGTAGTCCTACGCCATGACCAGGGAGCCCCAAGCAAGGCACCAAGACACGGAGGAGGTGGACCACTGCTCTGGAAGGGCACCGTCGCCACGCAATTTCAGGAAAAAAGGCTGATGGCAGAGTCCCTGCATAACCCAGCCAAGGCAGGGGTGAGAAGCAAAGTCAGTAGAGACAGATACACCTCAAACCCAGGCTCTTTGAGATTCTCCCTTGAACGCAGGACACAGGGTGCCTCGTCCCGCAGCAGAGCCTGTAGACTGTACCTCCTCAGCCTCTGCCTTGGCTGGAGGCCCTCTCAGGGAGGCCAACAAAGCGGCTCTTGCTGCAGAAGCAGAATCATGAGAAGGAAATGTGGCTTCTCCCTCAGCTGGAGGCCCTGTATGGGACACCAAGGAAGACATTCTCTCTGAATCAGTAGCTGTAGAGTCCTCTTTCCCCACAAAGGGTGCAGCTCATACAACTGCCCCCTCGGCCACAGGGAACAGGGTGCCTTCTTCCACAGCAGAGCCTATAGATTGTACTTCCTCTGCCTCTGCCTTGGCTGGAGGCCCTATGGAAGAGGCCCACAAAGCACCCCTCCATGCAGAAACAGCACCGTGTGAAGGAGACACCCATTTGCCCTGGGCTGCTGACCCTGTGGGAGAAGACATTGAAGCCCCTCTTGATCAAGTAGCAGCACCAGAGGAAGAAGTAGCTTCTCTCTGGGCTGGAGGCCCTGTGTGGGAAGCCTGTGAAACCACTCCTGCTGCAAGTTTTCCTTCAGTACGAAGAAAACAACAGGCCACATGGGTCTAGATGCCGTCGGCCATCACTCACAGCCATGCTGGGGACAGCCCAAGGCCTCAGCGAGGTTGTGGCACGGGAGGAAACCAGAACTTCAAAATGGCCGCCAGTGCTGACACTGGATGTATTGGGAGGCGCCCTGTCAGGAAGAGGTTTTTCTCCCTCTGTTCACTAAGGCAGCATCTGTCTCGTAGGGTCACTAGCGAGGTGTGCAACCCAGGACGAAAAGCCACCTCTCACCACTTCTCAGCAGAGAAGTTCCCCAAAACTGCAAGAAGAGTTAGCACCCGCCCCCCCACAGCCCTGCAGCCCCCACTGAGGACATGGGAGACACAGTATTTGCCCTCCTCTCCACATCCATGAGCATTGCCTTAGCCTCGAATGAGAGAGCCATGAGGGAGGCGATGCTTTGTCCCTTACGCAGACCTTCCAGGAACAAAGGCCGCATAACACCCTGCTGCACACTGCCCCACAGACTCTTTCACAGCACTGTCTCTCATGGTTGACGTCCTGGCGAGGATGATGGCGGAACCTGGGAACATGACCAAGGACTATGATCCTGTGGGACCTGGCACACACAAGGTGCACAATGATAATTACAAGAGCAGTCGAGGTCCAGACAGTCAGGGACAGCAGATGGACCACTGCTTTGCCAGGGCCCGATCACCAGGCACGTGCAGCTACAATGGCTGTGAGCAGAGCCCCTGCTCAGCCCCCCAGGCCCCAGCCCAGGCAGGGGTGAGAAAGAGGGGCAGCAGGGACAGCTAAACATCAAGCCCAGGCAAGGGAGAAGCAAGGAGGAGACAAGCCAAGGTGATGGCAGGAAAGAAGGAGTTCCTGTGGGATGGGATGAACAGGAAGAGAACATAAAATTCAACTCCTGGATCTACCCCAGGTTCCCCAGCCTCTGCCAGGAACCACAGGCCTTTCCCCAGGAAGAGGGCAGTTCAGCCAGCAGCGTGGACAGGAAGGCTGCAGCAGAAGAAACACAACCCCCAAAAAGTGCCTATCTTGGCTCCTTGGAGTCCACAGATGCTGAACCATCAGCTGCTTCCCTGGCAGAAGGTCCAGGGGAAGAGAAGCACGGCACGGCTCTCAACGCAGCAGCACTAGCAGAGTGCAGGCCGGCAAGTCCTCCATTAGGACCCGTTGTGTTCCCGGTGCTGCTCTGTCAAACCCGGGACCAAAAGCCACCTCTCACCACCTCTGAGCACAGCAATGACACAAAATTGTAAGAAGAGTCAGCACCCTGCAAAAAACAGCTCTGCAGACCCTGCCGAGGACATCACAGACACAGCAGAGGCCCTCGTTTCCACTGCCATGAGCAATGCTCTAGTGTGGAATGAGGGAGCCAAGCGGGAGGCAGACCTTGGGCAGACCTCCCAGGAACAAAGGCCGCATAACACCACCTCTCCTCACAGCAGGGCCCCAGAATTGAAGAAGATTTAGCACCCTGCCAAAAAAACAGCCCTGCAGCCCGTGCTGAAGAAACGGAAGAAGAAGTAAAGGCCTTACTCTCCAGTGTCATTAGCAGTGCAATAGCCAGCAGCGAGAGACCTACAAGGGAGGTAACGCTTCCTCCCTTGGACAAGGTCCGAGGAGCAAAGGCCGCAAAACACTACCTCTCATCATAGCAGTGCCCGAAAATTTGAAAAAGAGTCAGTGCCCTGCCAGAAACCAGCCCTGCAGCCCCTGCCAAGGACACAGAAGACCCAGTAAAGGCCTTCGTCTCCAGTGGCATTCACAATGCCATAACCTGGAACTAGGGAGCCATGAGGGAGGCAAGGCTTTCTACCTTGGGCAGAGGACCCAGGAGCAGAGACCACAGGACAATACCTCTACCCAGAGCAGTGCCCCAGAATTTAAAGAAGACCTGGTGAAGACGACGGCTAAAAGCCAGGAACATGGTCAATGACTGGCAGAATTGGGGGACCTGGCACACGCGGGGAGCACAGTGCCAGCAACAAGATCAGCCAGGGTCCAGACAGACATGGAGAGGAGGTGGACCACTGCTCTGCCAGGGCCTGACCCCGGGTATGTGCAGGAACAACGGCTGCCATCAGAAACCCTGCACCAGCTAGCCCAGGCTGCATTGAGAAGCAAAAGCAACAGAGAAAGGAAAACGTCAAACCCAGGCAGGGAAGAGGCAAGGATGTGCAAAGCCTGGGCCAGGACAGGAAAAAAAGGGTCCTGCGGGATGGAATGAAGAGGAAGACGTTGTCATCCTCAGCTCCTGGATCAACCCCAGGTTCCCCAGCCTCTTCACAGACCCACAGGACATTCCCCAGGAAGAGGGCAGCTCATCCAGCAGCGTGGACAGGGAGGCAGCAGAAGAAGAAACAGAACACCCAACAAGCGCCTCTCCTGGCTCACTGGAGTCCACAGAAACTTCATCATCAGCTGCTCCCCTGGCAGAAGGTCCAGGGGAAGAGAGGCACAGCACGCCTCTCACTGCAACAGCGGCGGCAGAGAGCAGGCCAGCAAGTCCTCCAGCAGCCACTTTTCTGGAAGATGAGGGACACAGAGCGCCTCCCTGGACACGAGGGGCTCCAAAGTCAAAGCCATCAGCCTGTCCCAGCCCCAGTGAGCACAGCGCTGCGGTGATGGTAGAGAGCCAGGGACATGCCCGACATGCCTCCAATGCCTGTGATGGAGATCTACATGAAACAGTCCAGATCGTCGTTTCCGCAGTCTTACGCTGTGCTGTAGCAATGAGCCAGGGAGCCCCGAGCAAGGCACCAAGTGCTCCCTCATCCACAAGGCCAGGATGAGGCAGAGAGAATCCAGCTGCCAGCCGTGCCGCCTTTGCCAAGGCAGACAGCGACTCAGGCAGCAGCACCCAAGCAAGTGCCTAAAGCACAGTCATCATCGTCTCAAAGGGCCACTTGCAAGCTGCCCCCTCTGCAAGCAGCAGCCTCTGCATCTTCAGGGGGAGGAAGGGCAAAGGCGTCAGGCAAAGAGGCCCGCAGCCGCCAAGAGCTTTTGCCACTTCTTCCCTGCATCTCTGGCAACAGGGACAGGGCAGTGAGGGCAGAGAGGCGGGAACGTGGCACACACAGCCCGGTGGCCCCTGACGACAACGTGGAGTACACAGTACAGTCCTTCGTCTCCACAATCATAAGAAACGCTCTACCCTGCTACGAGGGAGCCAGCAGCAAGGCAAGGCTTTCTCCCTCAAGCAGAGGTCCCAGGACCAAAGGCCCCAGAACACCACCTCTCGCAATAGCAGAGGCCCAAAACTGGAAGAGCCGGCACTTGTCCAAAAGCAGCCTTGCATCCCCAGCTGAAGAAATGGAAGACCCAGTAAAGGCCTTCGTTTCCACTACCATTAGAAATGCCCTAGCCTGGAACCAGGGAGCCATGAGGGAGGCAAGGCTTTCTCCCGCGGGCAGACCTCCAAGGAGCAAAGGACACAGAACATCACCTCAGCCCGCAACAGGGCCCCAGAATTTAAAGAAGAGCCGGCACCCTGCCCCACACAGCCCTGCAGACTCTTGCACGGCACTGCAGGACACAGCACAGTCCCGCGTGTCTGAAGTGCTGGCAAAAACGCCAAAAAGCTGGGAACACGGCCAACGACCAGCAGCACTGCGGGACCTGGCACACACGGGGTGCAAAGTGACAGCAGCAAGAGCAGTTGAGGTGCAGACAGACATGGAGAGAAGGTGAATCACTGCTCTGCCAGGGCCTGATTCCCGGGTATGTGCAGGTAAAACGGCTGCCCGGAAAGACCCTGCACCAGCTAGCCCAGGCCAGGGTGAGAAGCAAAACCAACAGAGAGAGAAAAACGTCAAACCCAGGCAGGGGACAGGCAAGGATATGCGAAGCCTGGGCCGCAGCACGAAAGAAAGCAGTCCTGTGGGATGGGATGAAGATGAGGAGATCATCATCCTCAACTCCTGCATCAACCCCAGGTTCCCCAGCCTCTGCACAGACCCACAGGACGTTCCCCAGAAAGAGGGCAGCTCAGCCAGCAGTGTGGACAGGGAGGCTGCAGCACAAGAAGCAGAACACCCAACAAGCGCCTCTCCTGGCTCACTGCAAACCACGGACACTGCCCCATCAGCTGCTCCCCGAAAGAAATTCCTGGGGAAGAGAGGCACAGCACGCCTCTCACCGCAACAGCACCGGCACAGAGCAGGCCAGCAAGTCCTCCAGCAGCCCCTGCTCTGGAAGATGAGGGACACAGAACGCCTCCCCTGACACGTGGGGCTCCACAGTCAAAACCATCAGCCTGTCCCAGCCCCAGTGAGCACAGCTCTGTGGTGATGGTAGAGGCAGGGACGTGCCCGACATGCCTCCAATGCCTGTGATGAAGATCTGCTTGAAACAGTCAAGACTGTTGTTTCCGTAGTCCTACGCCGTGCTGTAGCCATGAGCCAGGGAGCCCCAAGCAAGGCACCAAGTGCTCCCTCGGCCTCAGGACCCAGCGTGCCTCCTCCCACAGCAGAGCCTGCAGACTCTGCATCCTCAGTGCCTGTGACAAAGGTCTGCGTGAAACAGCCCAGAAGCACCAGCCGCAACCAGTGATCGGGGGGGATGCAGAAGCCCCTCACAAATGATGGTGACAAGCAGGCCCCCACAAAGTGAGAGGCCACGGCACATAGCATGGAACCCCCAGAACTTGGAGAAAAGTGGCGCTGCTCTCTCCAGAGAGCAGGCTTCTTTCAGCAGGAAGGCAAAGAAAGGCCTCTTGCATCTAGATGCCGCCCACCATCGCTGGCAGCCGTGCTGGGGACAGCCCAAGGCCTCAGCCAGCTTGTGGCCCGGGCGGAAAGCAGAACTGCAAAATGGCCGCCAGGCCTGCCAGAGGGTGGGGCTGGAGCCGCCCTATCAGGGAGCAGCTTTTCTCTCTCTCTCCCTGCACTCAGGGAGCTTCCTTCCTGTAGGGCCACAACTGAGCTGAGCAACCCAGGACTGAGAATAAAATTCTCTCGTTTCTGTCCCATACAAGCCTCGAGTACATCCCACAAAGTGTGTGCGGTGATCCATTTGGGTGTGGGAAGAAAATTCTAGAATTGCCAGTTAGTTCTTTCTTAAATCATGAAAAGAAATAAGAAAGAAGCAATGTACAGTCTACAGAAGAGCCTGCAGACTGTACATCCTCAGCCTCTGCCTTGGCTGGAGGCCCTGTGGGGGAGGCCAATGAAGCCCCTCTCGCTGCAGCAGCAACGCCACAAGAAGGAGGTGGAGAAGTGGCTTCTCCTTTGGCTGCAGAGCCTCTCAGGGAGGCCAGCACAGATCTCCTCCCAGGAGCAGCTGACGAAGCAGGAGCAGCAGCCACTCCCTTGGTTCCTGGGCACCAGGTAAGCACAGCACGCGTGGTGGGCACCAGGCATCCAGGGCAGCCCCAGGCAGAAGCAGTGCATTGGGTGTGCGTGCCGGGAGCTGCCCGCTGCGCTCTGTTTCCACATGCCCCGGGCACAAGGGCTGACATCCCGTTCCTCCGCTGCCCGTGCTGTTCCTCTCCCCATGCAGGTGGCCATCGAGCAGGGAGGCCAAGCGCAGTCCTCCTCCTGCACCAAAGATACGCCAGCAGATGAGCCAGCAACGTCCCAGACACAAGCGCCGTCCCAGGATCTGTTGGCCGGACCTGTTCAGCGCAGCGAGCAGCACCAAGCACAAGGTTGGCAGCACCACACGCAGGGGTGCTGGCTGGTCCTGTGCCAAGGCTGGGAAAGGCCTTGGAGGGGGGGGGACAGGCTCGCCCAGCACCCGCTCAGGCCCTAACCTACACCTCTGTGTCCCCCACAGGCATCCTTGACCTTGCACAAACCCCGGCGCACCAGCCACGGTCCTCCCGCATCAGGAGGGCACTTCACGCGCTGCACAGGGCTTTCTGCTGCAGCTGCATCGCAGGACAGCAAGAGTAGCCGTACCCGGCTGCCAGTACCAGGAGGGCACTCAGTGCTGGACGCTGGCATCACTGATAGGAACAGGACAGTGCCCCAGGAATTCAGATGCCCCGCCACATCCTGCCCCCAACCTCAGCTCAGCTGCGGCTGCTTTCTGCTGTGAATAAAAGCTCAGGCAGACTTTGCCCCCCAGTGCTCCTCTCTGTGCCGTTGATCTCAGGAGAAAGAGTGGTGCAGGCCATGCCAACCTGGCACCCGGGGCCTCTCACAGTCAGAGAAGTACAGAATCATAGAATCTACCACTGAACCGTGTCCCTCGGCACCAGATCTACACGGCTTTCGAATGCCTCCGGGGATGGTGACTCAACTACTTCCCTGGGCAGCCTGTTCCAATGCTTCAGAACCCTTTTGTTGAAGACTTTTTGCCTAGTATCCACCTAAACCACCATCCCTGGAGGTATTTAAAAACGTTTAGATGTTGAGCTTAGCGATATGGTTTAGTGGAGTACTTGTTAGTATTAGGTCAGAGGTTGGACTCGATGATCTTGAGGTCTCTTCCAACCTGGACTATTCCTGTGATTCTGTGATTCTGTAAACCTCTCCCGGCCCCACTTTCTCCTCTTCTCCTACCACCTGTTGCTTGGGAGAAGGGACTGACCCCCACCGCACTAAAACCTTCTCTGAGGTCCTTGTACAGCGTGATAAGGTCTCCCCCAAGCCTCCTTTCCTCTAGGCTACATGTAATAAATGACTGAGTCCCCAGTGGGATTGCAATTAATGTTTACAATTTATTAAACGAATAGAGGCAAGCAAACAGCGCTGGGTGCGCCGGGAGTCTCTGCTCCACCAAGACGCACACCAGTCACATCAAGAGGTTGATTTTTATGATCCTAGGCTAGTACTTATTCATTACTACTTCTAAAAAAAACAGGGTTATTATAATTAGTTTCCGGAATCCGACCCTCCTACTGGAGCATGCATATCAGTCTCCGGTGGTGTCTCTGGGGGTCTCTGGTGCTGAAGGCTCATAGTCTTCCTCCCTCTTGTCCTTCTCCTTTGTCCATCTTGGCTGTATGTCAGAGACTTGTGCAGCGTCCCCTGCAAGCTTTGTCTTTTAGTCATTCTTCAGCTTTCCCCTGCTCCTTAATCTCCTGGACAGATGTCAGAGACTTGCATAGTGTCCCATGCAATAGTCATAATAGCTAGCAGTTACTCTGACACCCCTCCCCCCCCCCCCCCCGAGATATCAGAGACTTCAAGGAAAAGCCTACAAATACATTTCCCTTGAAGCTCTCTATTGACACGAATTGCTGGACCATTCCTTTGCAAGATACAAGAACTATATACATTAACCACTCTGTTTTTCTTAGACTTGTGGTTATACAAGGGTATGTAAGACGGAAGATCATATTCATCATACCATGCGGCCCTAGCATTGTTCCATATTGACACGACTCAGATAAACACATTTCATACCTACACAATCCCTTTTGAAAATGCAAGGTTAGTGGAATTTTCCACTGCAAGAACCTGACGTGCTGTCAGCAGCCTGCAAGCTCTCCTGACGTGCTGTCAGCAGCCTGCAAGCACACAAGAGGAGGAAGTGCTGCAACAGCTGTTGCTCACCAAGCAGCTGCCCGGCAAGGAAAAGACAGTCAGTAGGACATGTGTCAGGACACTTTTCCTGCCGATGCGGCCAAATTCACCTGAGAAAGAAACAGGAAAAGTCTCTTTCTTATGTGGGACTCCAGGAAGACAGGCAAAGTTCTCCGAGAGCTGAAAAGTGGGCTTCTTTACCTGGAGGAGCTCAAAGCAAAAAACAAGAGCAGCCCCAGTTTAATAAGGAAGGAGGCACCCAGCCCAGGTACTAAGACACGCTGAAAAGCAAGAAAGGAGGAACAGTATTTAAGCATTTCTGGCACGGGAAATGCAGCACGGGGCTTCCCCAACAAAGAAGATGGGCCCTTGTGCTTTGGCCACTGCTCATGGGAAGGTGCCAGATGGCGTCACTGCGGAGAGCCCTGGAGATGGCCTCAGTGTCTGGGAGCTTCCCAGCTCCCTCCTTTTTGCCCCCTACAGAAGAGCTGGGCTAACACCCTCAGCTCAGGAAAAACCACGGGGTTCCCAACTAATAGGGAAAGCCTTGAGAACCGGCTCCGGCTACATGCTGGCTTGCCTACTCGGGCCATAGGCAACGCACAAGCGCCAGGCAGTACGGATCCCGTCCTTCTGCTGGAGCTGGGCTCTTCTGTTGTGCATATTGCCAGAGCAGCAAGGGGCCCCTGGCACACCTACACTTTGCAGGCTACCGTTGGGGCGTTTCTTCTGCTTGAGGAGGTGGGCCTGTGGGGTGGCAGCTGCAGGAAGGAGCAGGCTACGAGGGCAGGACGAGGCTGCAAAGCCCACCTTGTTCAGTGTGAACTGCCTGTGCACGTGGTGGGGTATTCCATCCCCAACGTTCCCAGACCCTGGAAAGCAAATGCCCCAAATCCCCTTTCAGCCGTGCCCTGGGGACGGCAACAAGGCCGCCACGCAGGCGCCCAGCTGCCAGAGGCTGCAGGAAGGTTCCAGAAGCAGCGGCAGCAGCCCGGGCAGGGGCAGCCGCGAGTGCAGGAGCTGCTCCTGGGCTCTGGGCTCAGGGGCAGACGCCCGCCCCTGCAGGGAACAAGGGCCCACCCAGAGCCTGCCCAGTGGCATGGGCCTGCCCAGACATCCTGGGGGGAAGCCCTGGCCGCAACAAGTGAGCGGGGGGATGCAGAAGCCCCTCACAAATGCTGACGAAAAATAGGGCCCACAAAGTGAGAGGCAACCCTGCAAGACTTGCAGCAAAGAGGCACTGCCTCTCCAGAGAGCACGTTTCCTTCAGCACGAAGAAAAGGAAAGGCCTCTTGGCTCTAGGTGCCGCCCGCCATCACTGACAGCCGTGCTGTGGACAGGCCAAGGCCTCAGCCAGCTTGTGGCGCGGGGGGCAGGCAGAACTGCCAAATGGCCGCCAGGGCTGTCAGAGGAAGGGTCAGGAGCTGCCCTGTCGGGGAGCAGCTTTTCTCTCTCTCTGTGCACTCAGGGAGCATCTTTCCTGTAGGGCCACCACCGAGCTGACTAAGCTGGGACCAAAGGCCACAGCTCCCCACCTCTCCCCACAGCAGGGCCCCAGAATTGAAGAAGATGTAGCACCCTGCCAAAAACAGCCCTGCAGCCTGTGCCGTAGAAATGGAAAACCAAGTAAAGGCCTTCGTCCCCCAGTGTCATTACCAATGCCATAGCCTGCAACGAGGGAGCCACGAGGAAGGCAAGGCTTTCTTCCTCAGGCAGAGGTCTGGCAAAGACGACGGCTAAAAGCCGGGAACATGGTCAATGACTGGCAGAATTGGGGGACCTGGCACACGCGGGGAGCACAGTGCCAGCAACAAGATCAGCCGGGGTCCAGACAGACATGGAGAGGAGGTGGACCACTGCTCTGCCAGGGCCTGACCCCAGGTATGTGCAGGAACAACGGCTGCCATCAGAAACCCTGCACCAGCTAGCCCAGGCTGCGTTGAGAAGCAAAAGCAACAGAGAAAGGAAAACGTCAAACCCAGGCAGGGAAGAGGCAAGGATGTGCAAAGCCTGGGCCAGGGCAGGAAAAAAAGGGTCCTGCGGGATGGAATGAAGAGGAAGACGTTGTCATCCTCAGCTCCTGGATCAACCCCAGGTTCCCCAGCCTCTTCACAGACCCACAGGACATTCCCCAGGGAGAGGGCAGCTCATCCAGCAGCGTGGACAGGGAGGCAGCAGAAGAAGAAACAGAACACCCAACAAGCGCCTCTCCTGGCTCACTGGAGTCCACAGAAACTTCATCATCAGCTGCTCCCCTGGCAGAAGGTCCAGGGGAAAAGAGGCACAGCACGCCTCTCACTGCAACAGCAGCGGCAGAGAGCAGGCCAGCAAGTCCTCCAGCAGCCACTTTTCTGGAAGATGAGGGACACAGAGCGCCTCCCTTGACACGAGGGGCTCCAAAGTCAAAGCCATCAGCCTGTCCCAGCCCCAGTGAGCACAGCGCTGCGGTGATGGTAGAGAGCCAGGGACATGCCCGACATGCCTCCAATGCCTGTGATGGAGATCTACATGAAACAGTCCAGATCGTCGTTTCCGCAGTCTTACGCTGTGCTGTAGCAATGAGCCAGGGAGCCCCGAGCAAGGCACCAAGTGCTCCCTCGTCCACAAGGCCAGGATGAGGCAGAGAGAATCCAGCTGCCAGCCGTGCCGCCTTTGCCAAAGCTGGCAGCGACTCAGGCAGCAGCACACAAAGAAGTGCCTAAAGCACAGACATCATCATCTGAAAGGGCCACTTGCAAGCTGCCCCCTCTGCAAGCAGCAGCCTCTGCATCTTCAGGGGGAGGAAGGGCAAAGGCGTCAGGCAAAGAGGCCCGCAGCCACCAAGAGCTTTTGCCACCTCTTCCCTGCATCTCTGGCAACAGGGACAGGGCAGTGAGGGCAGAGAGGCGGGAACGTGGCACACACAGCCCGGTGGCCCCTGACGACGACGTGGGCAATACAGTACGGTCCTTCGACTCCACTGTCAAAACAAACGCTCTACCCTGCTACGAGGGAGCCAGCAGCAAGGCAAGGCTTTCTCCCTCAAGCAGAGGTCCCAGGACCAAAGGCCCCAGAACACCACCTCTCGCAATAGCAGAGGCCCAAAACTGGAAGAGCCGGCACTTGTCCAAAAGCAGCCTTGCATCCCCAGCTGAAGAAATGGAAGACCCAGTAAAGGCCTTCGTTTCCACTACCATTAGAAATGCCCTAGCCTGGAACCAGGGAGCCATGAGGGAGGCAAGGCTTTCTCCCGCGGGCAGACCTCCAAGGAGCAAAGGACACAGAACATCACCTCAGCCCGCAACAGGGCCCCAGAATTTAAAGAAGAGCCGGCACCCTGCCCCACACAGCCCTGCAGACTCTTGCACGGCACTGCAGGACACAGCACAGTCCCGCGTGTCTGAAGTGCTGGCAAAAACGCCAAAAAGCTGGGAACACGGCCAACGACCAGCAGCACTGCGGGACCTGGCACACACGGGGTGCAAAGTGACAGCAGCAAGAGCAGTTGAGGTGCAGACAGACATGGAGAGAAGGTGAATCACTGCTCTGCCAGGGCCTGATTCCCGGGTATGTGCAGGTAAAACGGCTGCCCGGAAAGACCCTGCACCAGCTAGCCCAGGCCAGGGTGAGAAGCAAAACCAACAGAGAGAGAAAAACGTCAAACCCAGGCAGGGGACAGGCAAGGATATGCGAAGCCTGGGCCGCAGCACGAAAGAAAGCAGTCCTGTGGGATGGGATGAAGATGAGGAGATCGTCATCCTCAACTCCTGCATCAACCCCAGGTTCCCCAGCCTCTGCACAGACCCACAGGACGTTCCCCAGAAAGAGGGCAGCTCAGCCAGCAGTGTGGACAGGGAGGCTGCAGCACAAGAAGCAGAACACCCAACAAGCGCCTCTCCTGGCTCACTGCAAACCACGGACACTGCCCCATCAGCTGCTCCCCGAAAGAAATTCCTGGGGAAGAGAGGCACAGCACGCCTCTCACCGCAACAGCACCGGCACAGAGCAGGCCAGCAAGTCCTCCAGCAGCCCCTGCTCTGGAAGATGAGGGACACAGAACGCCTCCCCTGACACGTGGGGCTCCACAGTCAAAACCATCAGCCTGTCCCAGCCCCAGTGAGCACAGCTCTGTGGTGATGGTAGAGGCAGGGACGTGCCCGACATGCCTCCAATGCCTGTGATGAAGATCTGCTTGAAACAGTCAAGACTGTTGTTTCCGTAGTCCTACGCCGTGCTGTAGCCATGAGCCAGGGAGCCCCAAGCAAGGCACCAAGTGCTCCCTCGGCCTCAGGACCCAGCGTGCCTCCTCCCACAGCAGAGCCTGCAGACTCTGCATCCTCAGTGCCTGTGACAAAGGTCTGCGTGAAACAGCCCAGAAGCACCAGCCGCAACCAGTGATCGGGGGGGATGCAGAAGCCCCTCACAAATGATGGTGACAAGCAGGCCCCCACAAAGTGAGAGGCCACGGCACATAGCATGGAACCCCCAGAACTTGGAGAAAAGTGGCGCTGCTCTCTCCAGAGAGCAGGCTTCTTTCAGCAGGAAGGCAAAGAAAGGCCTCTTGCATCTAGATGCCGCCCACCATCGCTGGCAGCCGTGCTGGGGACAGCCCAAGGCCTCAGCCAGCTTGTGGCACGGGCGGAAAGCAGAACTGCAAAATGGCCGCCAGGCCTGCCAGAGGGTGGGGCTGGAGCCGCCCTATCAGGGAGCAGCTTTTCTCTCTCTCTCCCTGCACTCAGGGAGCTTCCTTCCTGTAGGGCCACAACTGAGCTGAGCAACCCAGGACTGAGAATAAAATTCTCTCGTTTCTGTCCCATACAAGCCTCGAGTACATCCCACAAAGTGTGTGCGGTGATCCATTTGGGTGTGGGAAGAAAATTCTAGAATTGCCAGTTAGTTCTTTCTTAAATCATGAAAAGAAATAAGAAAGAAGCAATGTACAGTCTACAGAAGAGCCTGCAGACTGTACATCCTCAGCCTCTGCCTTGGCTGGAGGCCCTGTGGGGGAGGCCAATGAAGCCCCTCTCGCTGCAGCAGCAACGCCACAAGAAGGAGGTGGAGAAGTGGCTTCTCCTTTGGCTGCAGAGCCTCTCAGGGAGGCCAGCACAGATCTCCTCCCAGGAGCAGCTGACGAAGCAGGAGCAGCAGCCACTCCCTTGGTTCCTGGGCACCAGGTAAGCACAGCACGCGTGGTGGGCACCAGGCATCCAGGGCAGCCCCAGGCAGAAGCAGTGCATTGGGTGTGCGTGCCGGGAGCTGCCCGCTGCGCTCTGTTTCCACATGCCCCGGGCACAAGGGCTGACATCCCGTTCCTCCGCTGCCCGTGCTGTTCCTCTCCCCATGCAGGTGGCCATCGAGCAGGGAGGCCAAGCGCAGTCCTCCTCCTGCACCAAAGATACGCCAGCGGATGAGCCAGCAACGTCCCAGACACAAGCGCCGTCCCAGGATCTGTTGGCCGGACCTGTTCAGCGCAGCGAGCAGCACCAAGCACAAGGTTGGCAGCACCACACGCAGGGGTGCTGGCTGGTCCTGTGCCAAGGCTGGGAAAGGCCTTGGAGGGGGGGGGACAGGCTCGCCCAGCACCCGCTCAGGCCCTAACCTACACCTCTGTGTCCCCCACAGGCATCCTTGACCTTGCACAAACCCCGGCGCGCCAGCCACGGCCCTCCCGCATCAGGAGGGCACTTCACGCGCTGCACAGGGCTTTCTGCTGCAGCTGCATCGCAGGACAGCAAGAGTAGCCGTACCCGGCTGCCAGTACCAGGAGGGCACTCAGTGCTGGACGCTGGCATCACTGATAGGAACAGGACAGTGCCCCAGGAATTCAGATGCCCCGCCACATCCTGCCCCCAACCTCAGCTCAGCTGCGGCTGCTTTCTGCTGTGAATAAAAGCTCAGGCAGAGTTTGCCCCCCAGTGCTCCTCTCTGTGCCGTTGATCTCAGGAGAAAGAGTGGTGCAGGCCATGCCAACCTGGCACCCGGGGCCTCTCACAGTCAGAGAAGTACAGAATCATAGAATCTACCACTGAACCGTGTCCCTCGGCACCAGATCTACACGGCTTTCGAATGCCTCCGGGGATGGTGACTCAACTACTTCCCTGGGCAGCCTGTTCCAATGCTTCAGAACCCTTTTGTTGAAGACTTTTTGCCTAGTATCCACCTAAACCACCATCCCTGGAGGTATTTAAAAACGTTTAGATGTTGAGCTTAGCGATATGGTTTAGTGGAGTACTTGTTAGTATTAGGTCAGAGGTTGGACTCGATGATCTTGAGGTCTCTTCCAACCTGGACTATTCCTGTGATTCTGTGATTCTGTAAACCTCCCCCGGCCCCACTTTCTCCTCTTCTCCTACCACCTGTTGCTTGGGAGAAGGGACTGACCCCCACCGCACTAAAACCTTCTCTGAGGTCCTTGTACAGCGTGATAAGGTCTCCCCCAAGCCTCCTTTCCTCTAGGCTACATGTAATAAATGACTGAGTCCCCAGTGGGATTGCAATTAATGTTTACAATTTATTAAACGAATAGAGGCAAGCAAACAGCGCTGGGTGCGCCGGGAGTCTCTGCTCCACCAAGACGCACACCAGTCACATCAAGAGGTTGATTTTTATGATCCTAGGCTAGTACTTATTCATTACTACTTCTAAAAAAAACAGGGTTATTATAATTAGTTTCCGGAATCCGACCCTCCTACTGGAGCATGCATATCAGTCTCCGGTGGTGTCTCTGGGGGTCTCTGGTGCTGAAGGCTCATAGTCTTCCTCCCTCTTGTCCTTCTCCTTTGTCCATCTTGGCTGTATGTCAGAGACTTGTGCAGCGTCCCCTGCAAGCTTTGTCTTTTAGTCATTCTTCAGCTTTCCCCTGCTCCTTAATCTCCTGGACAGATGTCAGAGACTTGCATAGTGTCCCATGCAATAGTCATAATAGCTAGCAGTTACTCTGACACCCCTCCCCCCCCCCCCCCCCGAGATATCAGAGACTTCAAGGAAAAGCCTACAAATACATTTCCCTTGAAGCTCTCTATTGACACGAATTGCTGGACCATTCCTTTGCAAGATACAAGAACTATATACATTAACCACTCTGTTTTTCTTAGACTTGTGGTTATACAAGGGTATGTAAGACGGAAGATCATATTCATCATACCATGCGGCCCTAGCATTGTTCCATATTGACACGACTCAGATAAACACATTTCATACCTACACAATCCCTTTTGAAAATGCAAGGTTAGTGGAATTTTCCACTGCAAGAACCTGACGTGCTGTCAGCAGCCTGCAAGCTCTCCTGACGTGCTGTCAGCAGCCTGCAAGCACACAAGAGGAGGAAGTGCTGCAACAGCTGTTGCTCACCAAGCAGCTGCCCGGCAAGGAAAAGACAGTCAGTAGGACATGTGTCAGGACACTTTTCCTGCCGATGCGGCCAAATTCACCTGAGAAAGAAACAGGAAAAGTCTCTTTCTTATGTGGGACTCCAGGAAGACAGGCAAAGTTCTCCGAGAGCTGAAAAGTGGGCTTCTTTACCTGGAGGAGCTCAAAGCAAAAAACAAGAGCAGCCCCAGTTTAATAAGGAAGGAGGCACCCAGCCCAGGTACTAAGACACGCTGAAAAGCAAGAAAGGAGGAACAGTATTTAAGCATTTCTGGCACGGGAAATGCAGCACGGGGCTTCCCCAACAAAGAAGATGGGCCCTTGTGCTTTGGCCACTGCTCATGGGAAGGTGCCAGATGGCGTCACTGCGGAGAGCCCTGGAGATGGCCTCAGTGTCTGGGAGCTTCCCAGCTCCCTCCTTTTTGCCCCCTACAGAAGAGCTGGGCTAACACCCTCAGCTCAGGAAAAACCCTCCACGGGGTTCCCAACTAATAGGGAAAGCCTTGAGAACCGGCTCCGGCTACATGCTGGCTTGCCTACTCGGGCCATAGGCAACGCACAAGCGCCAGGCAGTACGGATCCCGTCCTTCTGCTGGAGCTGGGCTCTTCTGTTGTGCATATTGCCAGAGCAGCAAGGGGCCCCTGGCACACCTACACTTTGCAGGCTACCGTTGGGGCGTTTCTTCTGCTTGAGGAGGTGGGCTGTGGGGTGGCAGCTGCAGGAAGGAGCAGGCTACGAGGGCAGGACGAGGCTGCAAAGCCCACCTTGTTCAGTGTGAACTGCCTGTGCACGTGGTGGGGTATTCCATCCCCAACGTTCCCAGACCCTGGAAAGCAAATGCCCCAAATCCCCTTTCAGCCGTGCCCTGGGGACGGCAACAAGGCCGCCACGCAGGCGCCAGCTGCCAGAGGCTGCAGGAAGGTTCCAGAAGCAGCGGCAGCAGCCCGGGCAGGGGCAGCCGCGAGTGCAGGAGCTGCTCCTGGGCTCTGGGCTCAGGGGCAGACGCCCGCCCCTGCAGGGAACAAGGCCCACCCAGAGCCTGCCCAGTGGCATGGGCCTGCCCAGACATCCTGGGGGGAAGCCCTGGCCGCAACAAGTGAGCGGGGGGATGCAGAAGCCCCTCACAAATGCTGACGAAAAATAGGGCCCACAAAGTGAGAGGCAACCCTGCAAGACTTGCAGCAAAGAGGCACTGCCTCTCCAGAGAGCACGTTTCCTTCAGCACGAAGAAAAGGAAAGGCCTCTTGGCTCTAGGTGCCGCCCGCCATCACTGACAGCCGTGCTGTGGACAGGCCAAGGCCTCAGCCAGCTTGTGGCGCGGGGGGCAGGCAGAACTGCCAAATGGCCGCCAGGGCTGTCAGAGGAAGGGTCAGGAGCTGCCCTGTCGGGGAGCAGCTTTTCTCTCTCTCTGTGCACTCAGGGAGCATCTTTCCTGTAGGGCCACCACCGAGCTGACTAAGCTGGGACCAAAGGCCACAGCTCCCCACCTCTCCCCACAGCAGGGCCCCAGAATTGAAGAAGATGTAGCACCCTGCCAAAAACAGCCCTGCAGCCTGTGCCGTAGAAATGGAAAACCAAGTAAAGGCCTTCGTCCCCAGTGTCATTACCAATGCCATAGCCTGCAACGAGGGAGCCACGAGGAAGGCAAGGCTTTCTTCCTCAGGCAGAGGTCTGGCAAAGACGACGGCTAAAAGCCGGGAACATGGTCAATGACTGGCAGAATTGGGGGACCTGGCACACGCGGGGAGCACAGTGCCAGCAACAAGATCAGCCGGGGTCCAGACAGACATGGAGAGGAGGTGGACCACTGCTCTGCCAGGGCCTGACCCCGGGTATGTGCAGGAACAACGGCTGCCATCAGAGACCCTGCACCAGCTAGCCCAGGCTGCGTTGAGAAGCAAAAGCAACAGAGAAAGGAAAACGTCAAACCCAGGCAGGGAAGAGGCAAGGATGTGCAAAGCCTGGGCCAGGACAGGAAAAAAAGGGTCCTGCGGGATGGAATGAAGAGGAAGACGTTGTCATCCTCAGCTCCTGGATCAACCCCAGGTTCCCCAGCCTCTTCACAGACCCACAGGACATTCCCCAGGGAGAGGGCAGCTCATCCAGCAGCGTGGACAGGGAGGCAGCAGAAGAAGAAACAGAACACCCAACAAGCGCCTCTCCTGGCTCACTGGAGTCCACAGAAACTTCATCATCAGCTGCTCCCCTGGCAGAAGGTCCAGGGGAAAAGAGGCACAGCACGCCTCTCACTGCAACAGCAGCGGCAGAGAGCAGGCCAGCAAGTCCTCCAGCAGCCACTTTTCTGGAAGATGAGGGACACAGAGCGCCTCCCTTGACACGAGGGGCTCCAAAGTCAAAGCCATCAGCCTGTCCCAGCCCCAGTGAGCACAGCGCTGTGGTGATGGTAGAGAGCCAGGGACATGCCCGACATGCCTCCAATGCCTGTGATGGAGATCTACATGAAACAGTCCAGATCGTCGTTTCCGCAGTCTTACGCTGTGCTGTAGCAATGAGCCAGGGAGCCCCGAGCAAGGCACCAAGTGCTCCCTCGTCCACAAGGCCAGGATGAGGCAGAGAGAATCCAGCTGCCAGCCGTGCCGCCTTTGCCAAAGCTGGCAGCGACTCAGGCAGCAGCACACAAAGAAGTGCCTAAAGCACAGACATCATCATCTGAAAGGGCCACTTGCAAGCTGCCCCCTCTGCAAGCAGCAGCCTCTGCATCTTCAGGGGGAGGAAGGGCAAAGGCGTCGGGCACAGCGGCCCGCAGCCACCAAGAGCTTTTGCCACCTCTTCCCTGCATCTCTGGCAACAGGGACAGGGCAGTGAGGGCAGAGAGGCAGGAACGTGGCACACACAGCCCTGTGGCCCCTGCTGAGGATGTGGAGTACTCAGTACAGTCCTTTGTCTCCACAATCGTAAGAAACAGTGTAGCCTGCAACGAGGAAGCCAAGAGCAAGCAGCAAGGCTTTCTCCCTCAGGCAGAGGTTGCAGGACCAAAGGCCCCAGAACACCACCTCTCGCCACAGCAGAGATACCGGGTGTTCTCAACACCATTGTGTTACCAACACTGTTTCAGCCACAACTCTGAAGCATAGGACCTGCTTCAGCAGCCAGAGAAGCTGCGGGCTAAACAGCAGCGTGGCACAGCTGTGGCTCTGCTACTGAAAGCTTCTCCACAGCTTGCTCTTAAAGCAAGGAGCAGGGAATCTTCGTGCGGCTGCCCAGGGCTTTCCTCTCGCAGCCCCGCCAGAGCCCACCTCAAGCCACCTCTCTGCCAGCTCCACTGCCTCCCTGGTGCCCGCCTTCTCTGGGAGCCCTTCACAGTGCCATAGCCACAGGCCTCTGGCTGCCCGGACACGGGAGGAATCCCTGCTCATGCTCCTGCTCCTGATCCAGCTGCACTGCCAGGGCTGCCTGATGGGCGTCCAAGCTCGAGCGCGGTCTCTGCTGATGTGTGGGCAGTCAGGCAAAAGAGCCAGGAAGCTTACGCAGACGACCGAGCAGAGCATCTCCTGGCAGAGCAGGTAACGAGCACTTGATGGGAGCAGTTAGGGAGCTAAGCTGACTCCCCTGAGAAAGACTGAGCTGGGGCTGAGCCAGGGGCACTGGCTGGAAGGAGCCAGAGCTACCTGCCAATGCAGACCCTGCTGTGGGTGTGTGAGATGGAGTCCCTGGGGTGCCTGCCAGGACACGGGCCTGAGACTGGACCCTCACCTCTGCACTCCTACACCATGCTGTAACCATGAGCCAGGGAGCCACGAGTAAGGTAGTTGCCCACTCGCTCTCAGCAGAGCAGCTCTGTCAGGAGGCAGCAGCTCCCCTGGGTGCCCGTTGGACTTCTTGGTCAGAGGACCTGGAGCACAGCATGGAGGAGCAGCAGAATAAGGATAACTCCCAGCCCGCTGAAGGGCAGCGGAGCGTACAGGAGCGGTGCCAGGTGAGGCTCAGGGAGCGAGACATGGACAGCAGCGTGACGGGATGGCACCGAGAGCACCAGGATGAGGAGAACGGTGCTGCAGCGAGTCAGCCAGCTGGCCCTCAGTACCTCCAACCTGGACACAAATATTCCCAAACCTGGGGCTTCTCCAAAAAGAGCCCACCCCCAAGACAGCCAAAGCCCACGTGGCCCTTGCAGTTCTGTGCTCAGAGGCACAAAGAGCAGCGTGGCCTAATTCAACCTGGCTGTGCGCAGCCAGGAGCTGCCTCCACCGTCCCTCCATGCGGACAGGCTGTCAGTGCGGTCATGCCCAGAGAGTGTACGTCACACTGGCAGCTGCCACACGGAGTCGGGAGCCCCAGGAGAGTGCAGACGAATATCTTTGGCAGCCCTGGCACCCTCCAATGAGCAGACGGCACTTGCAGGAAGAGAAAGACAGGTCATTACTCTGGCAAGCTGAGCCTGGCTCTGCGTGGGCAGCTGCCAGGACATGCCAGGGGCCGCTTAAGGGCAGCTCACAGCAGCACTTCTAGGGGGTACACTGAGCGGAATGGCAGAAATGGCCAAAGTAACTTGGCCTTTCTCCTCGCTTCTCTTGCAGATGGAGAAGAAGCCGCAAGACATAAAGACACTGCCTCACCGTGGGGTGCAGCAGGCAGAGAGAATGCAGCTGCCAGCCGTGCCGCCTTTGCCAAGGCAGACAGCGACTCAGGCAGCAGCACCCAAGCAAGTGCCTGCAGCACAGTCATCATCGTCTCAAAGGGCCACTTGCAAGCTGCCCCCTCTGCAAGCAGCAGCCTCTGCATCTTCAGGGGGAGGAAGGGCAAAGGCGTCAGGCAAAGAGGCCCGCAGCCACCAAGAGCTTTTGCCACCTCTTCCCTGCATCTCTGGCAACAGGGACAGGGCAGTGAGGGCAGAGAGGCGGGAACGTGGCACACACAGCCCGGTGGCCCCTGACGACGACGTGGGCAATACAGTACGGTCCTTCGACTCCACTGTCAAAACAAACGCTCTACCCTGCTACGAGGGAGCCAGCAGCAAGGCAAGGCTTTCTCCCTCAAGCAGAGGTCCCAGGACCAAAGGCCCCAGAACACCACCTCTCGCAATAGCAGAGGCCCAAAACTGGAAGAGCCGGCACTTGTCCAAAAGCAGCCTTGCATCCCCAGCTGAAGAAATGGAAGACCCAGTAAAGGCCTTCGTTTCCACTACCATTAGAAATGCCCTAGCCTGGAACCAGGGAGCCATGAGGGAGGCAAGGCTTTCTCCCGCGGGCAGACCTCCAAGGAGCAAAGGACACAGAACATCACCTCAGCCCGCAACAGGGCCCCAGAATTTAAAGAAGAGCCGGCACCCTGCCCCACACAGCCCTGCAGACTCTTGCACGGCACTGCAGGACACAGCACAGTCCCGCGTGTCTGAAGTGCTGGCAAAAACGCCAAAAAGCTGGGAACACGGCCAACGACCAGCAGCACTGCGGGACCTGGCACACACGGGGTGCAAAGTGACAGCAGCAAGAGCAGTTGAGGTGCAGACAGACATGGAGAGAAGGTGAATCACTGCTCTGCCAGGGCCTGATTCCCGGGTATGTGCAGGTAAAACGGCTGCCCGGAAAGACCCTGCACCAGCTAGCCCAGGCCAGGGTGAGAAGCAAAACCAACAGAGAGAGAAAAACGTCAAACCCAGGCAGGGGACAGGCAAGGATATGCGAAGCCTGGGCCGCAGCACGAAAGAAAGCAGTCCTGTGGGATGGGATGAAGATGAGGAGATCGTCATCCTCAACTCCTGCATCAACCCCAGGTTCCCCAGCCTCTGCACAGACCCACAGGACGTTCCCCAGAAAGAGGGCAGCTCAGCCAGCAGTGTGGACAGGGAGGCTGCAGCACAAGAAGCAGAACACCCAACAAGCGCCTCTCCTGGCTCACTGCAAACCACGGACACTGCCCCATCAGCTGCTCCCCCGGAAGAAATTCCTGGGGAAGAGAGGCACAGCACGCCTCTCACCGCAACAGCACCGGCACAGAGCAGGCCAGCAAGTCCTCCAGCAGCCCCTGCTCTGGAAGATGAGGGACACAGAACGCCTCCCCTGACACGTGGGGCTCCACAGTCAAAACCATCAGCCTGTCCTAGCCCCAGTGAGCACAGCGCTGCGGTGATGGTAGAGACCCAGGGATGTGCCCGACATGCCTCTAATGCCTGTGATGAAGATCTGCATGAAACAGTCAAGACCGTCATTTCCGTAGTCCTACGCCATGACCAGGGAGCCCCAAGCAAGGCACCAAGACACGGAGGAGGTGGACCACTGCTCTGGAAGGGCACCGTCGCCACGCAATTTCAGGAAAAAAGGCTGATGGCAGAGTCCCTGCATAACCCAGCCAAGGCAGGGGTGAGAAGCAAAGTCAGTAGAGACAGATACACCTCAAACCCAGGCTCTTTGAGATTCTCCCTTGAACGCAGGACACAGGGTGCCTCGTCCCGCAGCAGAGCCTGTAGACTGTACCTCCTCAGCCTCTGCCTTGGCTGGAGGCCCTCTCAGGGAGGCCAACAAAGCGGCTCTTGCTGCAGAAGCAGAATCATGAGAAGGAAATGTGGCTTCTCCCTCGGCTGGAGGCCCTGTATGGGACACCAAGGAAGACATTCTCTCTGAATCAGTAGCTGTAGAGTCCTCTTTCCCCACAAAGGGTGCAGCTCATACAACTGCTCCCTCGGCCACAGGGAACAGGGTGCCTTCTTCCACAGCAGAGCCTATAGATTGTACTTCCTCTGCCTCTGCCTTGGCTGGAGGCCCTATGGAAGAGGCCCACAAAGCACCCCTCCATGCAGAAACAGCACCGTGTGAAGGAGACACCCATTTGCCCTGGGCTGCTGACCCTGTGGGAGAAGACATTGAAGCCCCTCTTGATCAAGTAGCAGCACCAGAGGAAGAAGTAGCTTCTCTCTGGGCTGGAGGCCCTGTGTGGGAAGCCTGTGAAACCACTCCTGCTGCAAGTTTTCCTTCAGTACGAAGAAAACAACAGGCCACATGGGTCTAGATGCCGTCGGCCATCACTCACAGCCATGCTGGGGACAGCCCAAGGCCTCAGCGAGGTTGTGGCACGGGAGGAAACCAGAACTTCAAAATGGCCGCCAGTGCTGACACTGGATGTATTGGGAGGCGCCCTGTCAGGAAGAGGTTTTTCTCCCTCTGTTCACTAAGGCAGCATCTGTCTCGTAGGGTCACTAGCGAGGTGTGCAACCCAGGACGAAAAGCCACCTCTCACCACTTCTCAGCAGAGAAGTTCCCCAAAACTGCAAGAAGAGTTAGCACCCGGCCCCCCACAGCCCTGCAGCCCCCACTGAGGACATGGGAGACACAGTATTTGCCCTCCTCTCCACATCCATGAGCATTGCCTTAGCCTCGAATGAGAGAGCCATGAGGGAGGCGATGCTTTGTCCCTTACGCAGACCTTCCAGGAACAAAGGCCGCATAACACCCTGCTGCACACTGCCCCACAGACTCTTTCACAGCACTGTCTCTCATGGTTGACGTCCTGGCGAGGATGATGGCGGAACCTGGGAACATGACCAAGGACTATGATCCTGTGGGACCTGGCACACACAAGGTGCACAATGATAATTACAAGAGCAGTCGAGGTCCAGACAGTCAGGGACAGCAGATGGACCACTGCTTTGCCAGGGCCCGATCACCAGGCACGTGCAGCTACAATGGCTGTGAGCAGAGCCCCTGCTCAGCCCCCCAGGCCCCAGCCCAGGCAGGGGTGAGAAAGAGGGGCAGCAGGGACAGCTAAACATCAAGCCCAGGCAAGGGAGAAGCAAGGAGGAGACAAGCCAAGGTGATGGCAGGAAAGAAGGAGTTCCTGTGGGATGGGATGAACAGGAAGAGAACATAAAATTCAACTCCTGGATCTACCCCAGGTTCCCCAGCCTCTGCCAGGAACCACAGGCCTTTCCCCAGGAAGAGGGCAGTTCAGCCAGCAGCGTGGACAGGAAGGCTGCAGCAGAAGAAACACAACCCCCAAAAAGTGCCTATCTTGGCTCCTTGGAGTCCACAGATGCTGAACCATCAGCTGCTTCCCTGGCAGAAGGTCCAGGGGAAGAGAAGCACGGCACGGCTCTCAACGCAGCAGCACTAGCAGAGTGCAGGCCAGCAAGTCCTCCATTAGGACCCGTTGTGTTCCCGGTGCTGCTCTGTCAAACCCGGGACCAAAAGCCACCTCTCACCACCTCTGAGCACAGCAATGACACAAAATTGTAAGAAGAGTCAGCACCCTGCAAAAAACAGCTCTGCAGACCCTGCCGAGGACATCACAGACACAGCAGAGGCCCTCGTTTCCACTGCCATGAGCAATGCTCTAGTGTGGAATGAGGGAGCCAAGCGGGAGGCAGACCTTGGGCAGACCTCCCAGGAACAAAGGCCGCATAACACCACCTCTCCTCACAGCAGGGCCCCAGAATTGAAGAAGATTTAGCACCCTGCCAAAAAAACAGCCCTGCAGCCCGTGCTGAAGAAACGGAAGAAGAAGTAAAGGCCTTACTCTCCAGTGTCATTAGCAGTGCAATAGCCAGCAGCGAGAGACCTACAAGGGAGGTAACGCTTCCTCCCTTGGACAAGGTCCGAGGAGCAAAGGCCGCAAAACACTACCTCTCATCATAGCAGTGCCCGAAAATTTGAAAAAGAGTCAGTGCCCTGCCAGAAACCAGCCCTGCAGCCCCTGCCAAGGACACAGAAGACCCAGTAAAGGCCTTCGTCTCCAGTGGCATTCACAATGCCATAACCTGGAACTAGGGAGCCATGAGGGAGGCAAGGCTTTCTACCTTGGGCAGAGGACCCAGGAGCAGAGACCACAGGACAATACCTCTACCCAGAGCAGTGCCCCAGAATTTAAAGAAGACCTGGTGAAGACGACGGCTAAAAGCCAGGAACATGGTCAATGACTGGCAGAATTGGGGGACCTGGCACACGCGGGGAGCACAGTGCCAGCAACAAGATCAGCCAGGGTCCAGACAGACATGGAGAGGAGGTGGACCACTGCTCTGCCAGGGCCTGACCCCGGGTATGTGCAGGAACAACGGCTGCCATCAGAAACCCTGCACCAGCTAGCCCAGGCTGCGTTGAGAAGCAAAAGCAACAGAGAAAGGAAAACGTCAAACCCAGGCAGGGAAGAGGCAAGGATGTGCAAAGCCTGGGCCAGGACAGGAAAAAAAGGGTCCTGCGGGATGGAATGAAGAGGAAGACGTTGTCATCCTCAGCTCCTGGATCAACCCCAGGTTCCCCAGCCTCTTCACAGACCCACAGGACATTCCCCAGGAAGAGGGCAGCTCATCCAGCAGCGTGGACAGGGAGGCAGCAGAAGAAGAAACAGAACACCCAACAAGCGCCTCTCCTGGCTCACTGGAGTCCACAGAAACTTCATCATCAGCTGCTCCCCTGGCAGAAGGTCCAGGGGAAGAGAGGCACAGCACGCCTCTCACTGCAACAGCGGCGGCAGAGAGCAGGCCAGCAAGTCCTCCAGCAGCCACTTTTCTGGAAGATGAGGGACACAGAGCGCCTCCCTGGACACGAGGGGCTCCAAAGTCAAAGCCATCAGCCTGTCCCAGCCCCAGTGAGCACAGCACTGCGGTGATGGTAGAGAGCCAGGGACATGCCCGACATGCCTCCAATGCCTGTGATGGAGATCTACATGAAACAGTCAAGATCATCATTTCCGCAGTCTTACGCTGTGCTGTAGCAATGAGCCAGGGAGCCCCGAGCAAGGCACCAAGTGCTCCCTCGTCCACAAGGCCAGGATGAGGCAGAGAGAATCCAGCTGCCAGCCGTGCCGCCTTTGCCAAAGCTGGCAGCGACTCAGGCAGCAGCACACAAAGAAGTGCCTAAAGCACAGACATCATCATCTGAAAGGGCCACTTGCAAGCTGCCCCCTCTGCAAGCAGCAGCCTCTGCATCTTCAGGGGGAGGAAGGGCAAAGGCATCAGGCAAAGAGGCCCGCAGCCACCAAGAGCTTTTGCCACTTCTTCCCTGCATCTCTGGCAACAGGGACAGGGCAGTGAGGGCAGAGAGGCGGGAACGTGGCACACACAGCCCGGTGGCCCCTGACGACGACGTGGGCAATACAGTACGGTCCTTCGACTCCACTGTCAAAACAAACGCTCTACCCTGCTACGAGGGAGCCAGCAGCAAGGCAAGGCTTTCTCCCTCAAGCAGAGGTCCCAGGACCAAAGGCCCCAGAACACCACCTCTCGCAATAGCAGAGGCCCAAAACTGGAAGAGCCGGCACTTGTCCAAAAGCAGCCTTGCATCCCCAGCTGAAGAAATGGAAGACCCAGTAAAGGCCTTCGTTTCCACTACCATTAGAAATGCCCTAGCCTGGAACCAGGGAGCCATGAGGGAGGCAAGGCTTTCTCCCGCGGGCAGACCTCCAAGGAGCAAAGGACACAGAACATCACCTCAGCCCGCAACAGGGCCCCAGAATTTAAAGAAGAGCCGGCACCCTGCCCCACACAGCCCTGCAGACTCTTGCACGGCACTGCAGGACACAGCACAGTCCCGCGTGTCTGAAGTGCTGGCAAAAACGCCAAAAAGCTGGGAACACGGCCAACGACCAGCAGCACTGCGGGACCTGGCACACACGGGGTGCAAAGTGACAGCAGCAAGAGCAGTTGAGGTGCAGACAGACATGGAGAGAAGGTGAATCACTGCTCTGCCAGGGCCTGATTCCCGGGTATGTGCAGGTAAAACGGCTGCCCGGGAAGACCCTGCACCAGCTAGCCCAGGCCAGGGTGAGAAGCAAAACCAACAGAGAGAGAAAAACGTCAAACCCAGGCAGGGGACAGGCAAGGATATGCGAAGCCTGGGCCGCAGCACGAAAGAAAGCAGTCCTGTGGGATGGGATGAAGATGAGGAGATCGTCATCCTCAACTCCTGCATCAACCCCAGGTTCCCCAGCCTCTGCACAGACCCACAGGACGTTCCCCAGAAAGAGGGCAGCTCAGCCAGCAGTGTGGACAGGGAGGCTGCAGCACAAGAAGCAGAACACCCAACAAGCGCCTCTCCTGGCTCACTGCAAACCACGGACACTGCCCCATCAGCTGCTCCCCCGGAAGAAATTCCTGGGGAAGAGAGGCACAGCACGCCTCTCACCGCAACAGCACCGGCACAGAGCAGGCCAGCAAGTCCTCCAGCAGCCCCTGCTCTGGAAGATGAGGGACACAGAACGCCTCCCCTGACACGTGGGGCTCCACAAGGCCATCAGCCTGTCCCAGCCCCAGTGAGCACAGCTCTGTGGTGATGGTAGAGGCAGGGACGTGCCCGACATGCCTCCAATGCCTGTGATGAAGATCTGCTTGAAACAGTCAAGACTGTTGTTTCCGTAGTCCTACGCCGTGCTGTAGCCATGAGCCAGGGAGCCCCAAGCAAGGCACCAAGTGCTCCCTCGGCCTCAGGACCCAGCGTGCCTCCTCCCACAGCAGAGCCTGCAGACTCTGCATCCTCAGTGCCTGTGACAAAGGTCTGCGTGAAACAGCCCAGAAGCACCAGCCGCAACCAGTGATCGGGGGGGATGCAGAAGCCCCTCACAAATGATGGTGACAAGCAGGCCCCCACAAAGTGAGAGGCCACGGCACATAGCATGGAACCCCCAGAACTTGGAGAAAAGTGGCGCTGCTCTCTCCAGAGAGCAGGCTTCTTTCAGCAGGAAGGCAAAGAAAGGCCTCTTGCATCTAGATGCCGCCCACCATCGCTGGCAGCCGTGCTGGGGACAGCCCAAGGCCTCAGCCAGCTTGTGGCACGGGCGGAAAGCAGAACTGCAAAATGGCCGCCAGGCCTGCCAGAGGGTGGGGCTGGAGCCGCCCTATCAGGGAGCAGCTTTTCTCTCTCTCTCCCTGCACTCAGGGAGCTTCCTTCCTGTAGGGCCACAACTGAGCTGAGCAACCCAGGACTGAGAATAAAATTCTCTCGTTTCTGTCCCATACAAGCCTCGAGTACATCCCACAAAGTGTGTGCGGTGATCCATTTGGGTGTGGGAAGAAAATTCTAGAATTGCCAGTTAGTTCTTTCTTAAATCATGAAAAGAAATAAGAAAGAAGCAATGTACAGTCTACAGAAGAGCCTGCAGACTGTACATCCTCAGCCTCTGCCTTGGCTGGAGGCCCTGTGGGGGAGGCCAATGAAGCCCCTCTCGCTGCAGCAGCAACGCCACAAGAAGGAGGTGGAGAAGTGGCTTCTCCTTTGGCTGCAGAGCCTCTCAGGGAGGCCAGCACAGATCTCCTCCCAGGAGCAGCTGACGAAGCAGGAGCAGCAGCCACTCCCTTGGTTCCTGGGCACCAGGTAAGCACAGCACGCGTGGTGGGCACCAGGCATCCAGGGCAGCCCCAGGCAGAAGCAGTGCATTGGGTGTGCGTGCCGGGAGCTGCCCGCTGCGCTCTGTTTCCACATGCCCCGGGCACAAGGGCTGACATCCCGTTCCTCCGCTGCCCGTGCTGTTCCTCTCCCCATGCAGGTGGCCATCGAGCAGGGAGGCCAAGCGCAGTCCTCCTCCTGCACCAAAGATACGCCAGCGGATGAGCCAGCAACGTCCCAGACACAAGCGCCGTCCCAGGATCTGTTGGCCGGACCTGTTCAGCGCAGCGAGCAGCACCAAGCACAAGGTTGGCAGCACCACACGCAGGGGTGCTGGCTGGTCCTGTGCCAAGGCTGGGAAAGGCCTTGGAGGGGGGGGACAGGCTCGCCCAGCACCCGCTCAGGCCCTAACCTACACCTCTGTGTCCCCCACAGGCATCCTTGACCTTGCACAAACCCCGGCGCGCCAGCCACGGCCCTCCCGCATCAGGAGGGCACTTCACGCGCTGCACAGGGCTTTCTGCTGCAGCTGCATCGCAGGACAGCAAGAGTAGCCGTACCCGGCTGCCAGTACCAGGAGGGCACTCAGTGCTGGACGCTGGCATCACTGATAGGAACAGGACAGTGCCCCAGGAATTCAGATGCCCCGCCACATCCTGCCCCCAACCTCAGCTCAGCTGCGGCTGCTTTCTGCTGTGAATAAAAGCTCAGGCAGACTTTGCCCCCCAGTGCTCCTCTCTGTGCCGTTGATCTCAGGAGAAAGAGTGGTGCAGGCCATGCCAACCTGGCACCCGGGGCCTCTCACAGTCAGAGAAGTACAGAATCATAGAATCTACCACTGAACCGTGTCCCTCGGCACCAGATCTACACGGCTTTCGAATGCCTCCGGGGATGGTGACTCAACTACTTCCCTGGGCAGCCTGTTCCAATGCTTCAGAACCCTTTTGTTGAAGACTTTTTGCCTAGTATCCACCTAAACCACCATCCCTGGAGGTATTTAAAAACGTTTAGATGTTGAGCTTAGCGATATGGTTTAGTGGAGTACTTGTTAGTATTAGGTCAGAGGTTGGACTCGATGATCTTGAGGTCTCTTCCAACCTGGACTATTCCTGTGATTCTGTGATTCTGTAAACCTCCCCCGGCCCCACTTTCTCCTCTTCTCCTACCACCTGTTGCTTGGGAGAAGGGACTGACCCCCACCGCACTAAAACCTTCTCTGAGGTCCTTGTACAGCGTGATAAGGTCTCCCCCAAGCCTCCTTTCCTCTAGGCTACATGTAATAAATGACTGAGTCCCCAGTGGGATTGCAATTAATGTTTACAATTTATTAAACGAATAGAGGCAAGCAAACAGCGCTGGGTGCGCCGGGAGTCTCTGCTCCACCAAGACGCACACCAGTCACATCAAGAGGTTGATTTTTATGATCCTAGGCTAGTACTTATTCATTACTACTTCTAAAAAAAACAGGGTTATTATAATTAGTTTCCGGAATCCGACCCTCCTACTGGAGCATGCATATCAGTCTCCGGTGGTGTCTCTGGGGGTCTCTGGTGCTGAAGGCTCATAGTCTTCCTCCCTCTTGTCCTTCTCCTTTGTCCATCTTGGCTGTATGTCAGAGACTTGTGCAGCGTCCCCTGCAAGCTTTGTCTTTTAGTCATTCTTCAGCTTTCCCCTGCTCCTTAATCTCCTGGACAGATGTCAGAGACTTGCATAGTGTCCCATGCAATAGTCATAATAGCTAGCAGTTACTCTGACACCCCTCCCCCCCCCCCCCCCCGAGATATCAGAGACTTCAAGGAAAAGCCTACAAATACATTTCCCTTGAAGCTCTCTATTGACACGAATTGCTGGACCATTCCTTTGCAAGATACAAGAACTATATACATTAACCACTCTGTTTTTCTTAGACTTGTGGTTATACAAGGGTATGTAAGACGGAAGATCATATTCATCATACCATGCGGCCCTAGCATTGTTCCATATTGACACGACTCAGATAAACACATTTCATACCTACACAATCCCTTTTGAAAATGCAAGGTTAGTGGAATTTTCCACTGCAAGAACCTGACGTGCTGTCAGCAGCCTGCAAGCTCTCCTGACGTGCTGTCAGCAGCCTGCAAGCACACAAGAGGAGGAAGTGCTGCAACAGCTGTTGCTCACCAAGCAGCTGCCCGGCAAGGAAAAGACAGTCAGTAGGACATGTGTCAGGACACTTTTCCTGCCGATGCGGCCAAATTCACCTGAGAAAGAAACAGGAAAAGTCTCTTTCTTATGTGGGACTCCAGGAAGACAGGCAAAGTTCTCCGAGAGCTGAAAAGTGGGCTTCTTTACCTGGAGGAGCTCAAAGCAAAAAACAAGAGCAGCCCCAGTTTAATAAGGAAGGAGGCACCCAGCCCAGGTACTAAGACACGCTGAAAAGCAAGAAAGGAGGAACAGTATTTAAGCATTTCTGGCACGGGAAATGCAGCACGGGGCTTCCCCAACAAAGAAGATGGGCCCTTGTGCTTTGGCCACTGCTCATGGGAAGGTGCCAGATGGCGTCACTGCGGAGAGCCCTGGAGATGGCCTCAGTGTCTGGGAGCTTCCCAGCTCCCTCCTTTTTGCCCCCTACAGAAGAGCTGGGCTAACACCCTCAGCTCAGGAAAAACCCTCCACGGGGTTCCCAACTAATAGGGAAAGCCTTGAGAACCGGCTCCGGCTACATGCTGGCTTGCCTACTCGGGCCATAGGCAACGCACAAGCGCCAGGCAGTACGGATCCCGTCCTTCTGCTGGAGCTGGGCTCTTCTGTTGTGCATATTGCCAGAGCAGCAAGGGGCCCCTGGCACACCTACACTTTGCAGGCTACCGTTGGGGCGTTTCTTCTGCTTGAGGAGGTGGGCTGTGGGGTGGCAGCTGCAGGAAGGAGCAGGCTACGAGGGCAGGACGAGGCTGCAAAGCCCACCTTGTTCAGTGTGAACTGCCTGTGCACGTGGTGGGGTATTCCATCCCCAACGTTCCCAGACCCTGGAAAGCAAATGCCCCAAATCCCCTTTCAGCCGTGCCCTGGGGACGGCAACAAGGCCGCCACGCAGGCGCCAGCTGCCAGAGGCTGCAGGAAGGTTCCAGAAGCAGCGGCAGCAGCCCGGGCAGGGGCAGCCGCGAGTGCAGGAGCTGCTCCTGGGCTCTGGGCTCAGGGGCAGACGCCCGCCCCTGCAGGGAACAAGGCCCACCCAGAGCCTGCCCAGTGGCATGGGCCTGCCCAGACATCCTGGGGGGAAGCCCTGGCCGCAACAAGTGAGCGGGGGGATGCAGAAGCCCCTCACAAATGCTGACGAAAAATAGGGCCCACAAAGTGAGAGGCAACCCTGCAAGACTTGCAGCAAAGAGGCACTGCCTCTCCAGAGAGCACGTTTCCTTCAGCACGAAGAAAAGGAAAGGCCTCTTGGCTCTAGGTGCCGCCCGCCATCACTGACAGCCGTGCTGTAGACAGGCCAAGGCCTCAGCCAGCTTGTGGCGCGGGGGGCAGGCAGAACTGCCAAATGGCCGCCAGGGCTGTCAGAGGAAGGGTCAGGAGCTGCCCTGTCGGGGAGCAGCTTTTCTCTCTCTCTGTGCACTCAGGGAGCATCTTTCCTGTAGGGCCACCACCGAGCTGACTAAGCTGGGACCAAAGGCCACAGCTCCCCACCTCTCCCCACAGCAGGGCCCCAGAATTGAAGAAGATGTAGCACCCTGCCAAAAACAGCCCTGCAGCCTGTGCCGTAGAAATGGAAAACCAAGTAAAGGCCTTCGTCCCCAGTGTCATTACCAATGCCATAGCCTGCAACGAGGGAGCCACGAGGAAGGCAAGGCTTTCTTCCTCTGGCAGAGGTCTGGCAAAGACGACGGCTAAAAGCCGGGAACATGGTCAATGACTGGCAGAATTGGGGGACCTGGCACACGCGGGGAGCACAGTGCCAGCAACAAGATCAGCCGGGGTCCAGACAGACATGGAGAGGAGGTGGACCACTGCTCTGCCAGGGCCTGACCCCAGGTATGTGCAGGAACAACGGCTGCCATCAGAAACCCTGCACCAGCTAGCCCAGGCTGCGTTGAGAAGCAAAAGCAACAGAGAAAGGAAAACGTCAAACCCAGGCAGGGAAGAGGCAAGGATGTGCAAAGCCTGGGCCAGGGCAGGAAAAAAAGGGTCCTGCGGGATGGAATGAAGAGGAAGACGTTGTCATCCTCAGCTCCTGGATCAACCCCAGGTTCCCCAGCCTCTTCACAGACCCACAGGACATTCCCCAGGGAGAGGGCAGCTCATCCAGCAGCGTGGACAGGGAGGCAGCAGAAGAAGAAACAGAACACCCAACAAGCGCCTCTCCTGGCTCACTGGAGTCCACAGAAACTTCATCATCAGCTGCTCCCCTGGCAGAAGGTCCAGGGGAAAAGAGGCACAGCACGCCTCTCACTGCAACAGCAGCGGCAGAGAGCAGGCCAGCAAGTCCTCCAGCAGCCACTTTTCTGGAAGATGAGGGACACAGAGCGCCTCCCTTGACACGAGGGGCTCCAAAGTCAAAGCCATCAGCCTGTCCCAGCCCCAGTGAGCACAGCGCTGTGGTGATGGTAGAGAGCCAGGGACATGCCCGACATGCCTCCAATGCCTGTGATGGAGATCTACATGAAACAGTCCAGATCGTCGTTTCCGCAGTCTTACGCTGTGCTGTAGCAATGAGCCAGGGAGCCCCGAGCAAGGCACCAAGTGCTCCCTCGTCCACAAGGCCAGGATGAGGCAGAGAGAATCCAGCTGCCAGCCGTGCCGCCTTTGCCAAAGCTGGCAGCGACTCAGGCAGCAGCACACAAAGAAGTGCCTAAAGCACAGACATCATCATCTGAAAGGGCCACTTGCAAGCTGCCCCCTCTGCAAGCAGCAGCCTCTGCATCTTCAGGGGGAGGAAGGGCAAAGGCGTCAGGCAAAGAGGCCCGCAGCCACCAAGAGCTTTTGCCACCTCTTCCCTGCATCTCTGGCAACAGGGACAGGGCAGTGAGGGCAGAGAGGCGGGAACGTGGCACACACAGCCCGGTGGCCCCTGACGACGACGTGGGCAATACAGTACGGTCCTTCGACTCCACTGTCAAAACAACAGCAGGGACCTTCCCTTTATCTGCTTAATGTCCTCCCCACTGCTTTGCTACTGCCATGCCTGCACAATCCCTTTTGAATATGCAAGGTTAGCAGAGTTTTCCACTGCAAAAACACCAGCCACTGCAAAAACACAGCTTTGTTTCTCACAATGCCCCCCTCTTCTTTTCTCACTCCTATTGCTGTTTCTGCACTTCTACACGTCCTCCGTTCTTGAGGTTTTCCAACATTAGGGCCCAGTGGTTTTCTTCCAAAGTCAGGGGGATGCCACATATGCAATGCCTTTATCATTGTAACACCAACAAACAGCTGTTTGAGCCAATTCCAGTCAGGTAACCGCAAAGTCAGTTTCTCCCAAATGTTTCTAAATCCCTTGGAAGCGTCATCTTGAGCCACTCTGAGTAGGATTGCTTTCTTTCCCAAAGATTTTGGAGATCAGTCACGTTCGCCCCTTTTGATCTACATACATAGAGCAACTAGCCCGGGCTGCCCACTCGCTCTCAGCAGAGCAGCTCTGTCAGGAGGCAGCAGCTCCCCTGGGTGCCCGTTGGACTTCTTGGTCAGAGGACCTGGAGCATAGCATGGAGCAGCGGAATAAGGATCACTCCCAGCCCGCTGAAGGACAGGAGCAGCGCTAGGTGAGGCTCAGGGAGCGAGACAGGGACAGCAGTGATACGGGATGGCACCGAGAGCACCAGGATGAGGAGAACAGTGCTGGAGCAAGCCGGCCAGCTGGCCCTGAGCCCCTCGGACCTGGACACAGTTGTTCCCAAAGCTGGGGTTTCTCCATGAAGAGCCCACCCCCAGGACAGCCAAAGCCCACGTGGCCCTGGCAGTTCTGTGCCCAGAGGCACAAAGAGCAGCGTGGCCTAATTCAACCTGGCTGTGCGCAGCCAGGAGCTGCCTCCACTGTCCCTCCATGCGGACAGGCTGTCAGTGTGGTCATGCCCAGAGAGCGTGCGTCACACTGGCAGCTGCCACACGGAGTCGGGAGCCCCAGGAGAGTGCAGACAAATATCTTTGGCAGCCCTGGCACCCTCCAACGAGCAGACGGCACTTGCTGGAGGAGAGACGCAGGGCAAGCTGAGCCCTGCTCGTCGTGGGCAGCTGCCAGGACATGCCAGGGGCCGCTTAAGGGCAGCTCACAGCAGCACTTCTAGGGGGTACACTGAGCGGAATGGCAGAAATGGCCAAAGTAACTTGGCCTTTCTCCTCGCTTCTCTTGCAGATGGAGAAGAAGCCGCAAGACATAAAGACACTGCCTCACCGTGGGGTGCAGCAGGCAGAGAGAATGCAGCTGCCAGCCGTGCCGCCTTTGCTAAGGCAGACAGCGACTCAGGCAGCAGCACCCAAGCAAGTGCCTGCAGCACAGTCATCATCGTCTCAAAGGGCCACTTGCAAGCTGCCCCCTCTGCAAGCAGCAGCCTCTGCATCTTCAGGGGGAGGAAGGGCAAAGGCATCAGGCAAAGAGGCCCGCAGCCAGCAAGAGCTTTTGCCACCTCTTTCTTCCCTGCATCTCTGGCAACAGGGACAGGACAGTGAGGGCAGAGAGGCGGGAACGTGGCACACACAGCCCGGTGGCCCCTGACGAGGATGTGCAGTACACAGTACAGTCCTTTGTCTCCACAATCATAAGAAACGCTCTACCCTGCTACGAGGGAGCCAGCAGCAAGGCAAGGCTTTCTCCCTCAAGCAGAGGTCCCAGGACCAAAGGCCCCAGAACACCACCTCTCGCAATAGCAGAGGCCCAAAACTGGAAGAGCCGGCACTTGTCCAAAAGCAGCCTTGCATCCCCAGCTGAAGAAATGGAAGACCCAGTAAAGGCCTTCGTTTCCACTACCATTAGAAATGCCCTAGCCTGGAACCAGGGAGCCATGAGGGAGGCAAGGCTTTCTCCCGCGGGCAGACCTCCAAGGAGCAAAGGACACAGAACATCACCTCAGCCCGCAACAGGGCCCCAGAATTTAAAGAAGAGCCGGCACCCTGCCCCACACAGCCCTGCAGACTCTTGCACGGCACTGCAGGACACAGCACAGTCCCGCGTGTCTGAAGTGCTGGCAAAAACGCCAAAAAGCTGGGAACACGGCCAACGACCAGCAGCACTGCGGGACCTGGCACACACGGGGTGCAAAGTGACAGCAGCAAGAGCAGTTGAGGTGCAGACAGACATGGAGAGAAGGTGAATCACTGCTCTGCCAGGGCCTGATTCCCGGGTATGTGCAGGTAAAACGGCTGCCCGGAAAGACCCTGCACCAGCTAGCCCAGGCCAGGGTGAGAAGCAAAACCAACAGAGAGAGAAAAACGTCAAACCCAGGCAGGAGACAGGCAAGGATATGCGAAGCCTGGGCCGCAGCACGAAAGAAAGCAGTCCTGTGGGATGGGATGAAGATGAGGAGATCGTCATCCTCAACTCCTGCATCAACCCCAGGTTCCCCAGCCTCTGCACAGACCCACAGGACGTTCCCCAGAAAGAGGGCAGCTCAGCCAGCAGTGTGGACAGGGAGGCTGCAGCACAAGAAGCAGAACACCCAACAAGCGCCTCTCCTGGCTCACTGCAAACCACGGACACTGCCCCATCAGCTGCTCCCCCGGAAGAAATTCCTGGGGAAGAGAGGCACAGCACGCCTCTCACCGCAACAGCACCGGCACAGAGCAGGCCAGCAAGTCCTCCAGCAGCCCCTGCTCTGGAAGATGAGGGACACAGAACGCCTCCCCTGACACGTGGGGCTCCACAAGGCCATCAGCCTGTCCCAGCCCCAGTGAGCACAGCTCTGTGGTGATGGTAGAGACCCAGGGATGTGCCCGACATGCCTCTAATGCCTGTGATGAAGATCTGCTTGAAACAGTCAAGACTGTTGTTTCCGTAGTCCTACGCCATGACCAGGGAGCCCCAAGCAAGGCACCAAGACACGGAGGAGGTGGACCACTGCTCTGGAAGGGCACCGTCGCCACGCAATTTCAGGAAAAAAGGCTGATGGCAGAGTCCCTGCATAACCCAGCCAAGGCAGGGGTGAGAAGCAAAGTCAGTAGAGACAGATACACCTCAAACCCAGGCTCTTTGAGATTCTCCCTTGAACGCAGGACACAGGGTGCCTCGTCCCACAGCAGAGCCTGTAGACTGTACCTCCTCAGCCTCTGCCTTGGCTGGAGGCCCTCTCAGGGAGGCCAACAAAGCTGCTCTTGCTGCAGAAGCAGAATCATGAGAAGGAAATGTGGCTTCTCCCTCGGCTGGAGGCCCTGTATGGGACACCAAGGAAGACATTCTCTCTGAATCAGTAGCTGTAGAGTCCTCTTTCCCCACAAAGGGTGCAGCTCATACAACTGCTCCCTCGGCCACAGGGAACAGGGTGCCTTCTTCCACAGCAGAGCCTATAGATTGTACTTCCTCTGCCTCTGCCTTGGCTGGAGGCCCTATGGAAGAGGCCCACAAAGCACCCCTCCATGCAGAAACAGCACCGTGTGAAGGAGACACCCATTTGCCCTGGGCTGCTGACCCTGTGGGAGAAGACATTGAAGCCCCTCTTGATCAAGTAGCAGCACCAGAGGAAGAAGTAGCTTCTCTCTGGGCTGGAGGCCCTGTGTGGGAAGCCTGTGAAACCACTCCTGCTGCAAGTTTTCCTTCAGTACGAAGAAAACAACAGGCCACATGGGTCTAGATGCCGTCGGCCATCACTCACAGCCATGCTGGGGACAGCCCAAGGCCTCAGCGAGGTTGTGGCACGGGAGGAAACCAGAACTTCAAAATGGCCGCCAGTGCTGACACTGGATGTATTGGGAGGCGCCCTGTCAGGAAGAGGTTTTTCTCCCTCTGTTCACTAAGGCAGCATCTGTCTCGTAGGGTCACTAGCGAGGTGTGCAACCCAGGACGAAAAGCCACCTCTCACCACTTCTCAGCAGAGAAGTTCCCCAAAACTGCAAGAAGAGTTAGCACCCGGCCCCCCACAGCCCTGCAGCCCCCACTGAGGACATGGGAGACACAGTATTTGCCCTCCTCTCCACATCCATGAGCATTGCCTTAGCCTCGAATGAGAGAGCCATGAGGGAGGCGATGCTTTGTCCCTTACGCAGACCTTCCAGGAACAAAGGCCGCATAACACCCTGCTGCACACTGCCCCACAGACTCTTTCACAGCACTGTCTCTCATGGTTGACGTCCTGGCGAGGATGATGGCGGAACCTGGGAACATGACCAAGGACTATGATCCTGTGGGACCTGGCACACACAAGGTGCACAATGATAATTACAAGAGCAGTCGAGGTCCAGACAGTCAGGGACAGCAGATGGACCACTGCTTTGCCAGGGCCCGATCACCAGGCACGTGCAGCTACAATGGCTGTGAGCAGAGCCCCTGCACCAGCCAGCCCAGGCAGGGGTGAGAAAGAGGGGCAGCAGGGACAGCTAAACATCAAGCCCAGGCAAGGGAGAAGCAAGGAGGAGACAAGCCAAGGTGATGGCAGGAAAGAAGGAGTTCCTGTGGGATGGGATGAACAGGAAGAGAACATAAAATTCAACTCCTGGATCTACCCCAGGTTCCCCAGCCTCTGCCAGGAACCACAGGCCTTTCCCCAGGAAGAGGGCAGTTCAGCCAGCAGCGTGGACAGGAAGGCTGCAGCAGAAGAAACACAACCCCCAAAAAGTGCCTCTCTTGGCTCCTTGGAGTCCACAGATGCTAAACCATCAGCTGCTTCCCTGGCAGAAGGTCCAGGGGAAGAGAAGCACAGCACGGCTCTCAACGCAGCAGCACTAGCAGAGTGCAGGCCGGCAAGTCCTCCATTAGGACCCGTTGTGTTCCCGGTGCTGCTCTGTCAAACCCGGGACCAAAAGCCACCTCTCACCACCTCTGAGCACAGCAATGACACAAAATTGTAAGAAGAGTCAGCACCCTGCAAAAAACAGCTCTGCAGACCCTGCCGAGGACATCACAGACACAGCAGAGGCCCTCGTTTCCACTGCCATGAGCAATGCTCTAGTGTGGAATGAGGGAGCCAAGCGGGAGGCAGACCTTGGGCAGACCTCCCAGGAACAAAGGCCGCATAACACCACCTCTCCTCACAGCAGGGCCCCAGAATTGAAGAAGATTTAGCACCCTGCCAAAAAAACAGCCCTGCAGCCCGTGCTGAAGAAACGGAAGAAGAAGTTAAGGCCTTACTCTCCAGTGTCATTAGCAGTGCAATAGCCAGCAGCGAGAGACCTACAAGGGAGGTAACGCTTCCTCCCTTGGACAAGGTCCGAGGAGCAAAGGCCGCAAAACACTACCTCTCATCATAGCAGTGCCCGAAAATTTGAAAAAGAGTCAGTGCCCTGCCAGAAACCAGCCCTGCAGCCCCTGCCAAGGACACAGAAGACCCAGTAAAGGCCTTCGTCTCCAGTGGCATTCGCAATGCCATAACCTGGAACTAGGGAGCCATGAGGGAGGCAAGGCTTTCTACCTTGGGCAGAGGACCCAGGAGCAGAGACCACAGGACAATACCTCTACCCAGAGCAGTGCCCCAGAATTTAAAGAAGACCTGGTGAAGACGACGGCTAAAAGCCAGGAACATGGTCAATGACTGGCAGAATTGGGGGACCTGGCACACACGGGGAGCACAGTGCCAGCAACAAGATCAACCGGGGTCCAGACAGACATGGAGAGGAGGTGGACCACTGCTCTGCCAGGGCCTGACCCCGGGTATGTGCAGGAACAACGGCTGCCATCAGAGACCCTGCACCAGCTAGCCCAGGCTGCGTTGAGAAGCAAAAGCAACAGAGAAAGGAAAACGTCAAACCCAGGCAGGGAAGAGGCAAGGATGTGCAAAGCCTGGGCCAGGGCAGGAAAGAAAAGGGTCCTGCGGGATGGGATGAAGAGGAAGATGTTGTCATCCTCAGCTCCTGGATCAACCCCAGGTTCCCCAGCCTCTTCACAGACCCACAGGACATTCCCCAGGGAGAGGGCAGCTCATCCAGCAGCGTGGACAGGGAGGCAGCAGAAGAAGAAACAGAACACCCAACAAGCGCCTCTCCTGGCTCACTGGAGTCCACAGAAACTTCATCATCAGCTGCTCCCCTGGCAGAAGGTCCAGGGGAAAAGAGGCACAGCACGCCTCTCACTGCAACAGCAGCGGCAGAGAGCAGGCCAGCAAGTCCTCCAGCAGCCACTTTCTGGAAGATGAGGGACACAGAGCGCCTCCCTTGACACGAGGGGCTCCAAAGTCAAAGCCATCAGCCTGTCCCAGCCCCAGAGAGCACAGCGCTGCGGTGATGGTAGAGAGCCAGGGACGTGCCCGACATGCCTCCAATGCCTGTGATGGAGATCTACATGAAACAGTCCAGATCGTCGTTTCCGCAGTCTTACGCTGTGCTGTAGCAATGAGCCAGGGAGCCCCGAGCAAGGCACCAAGTGCTCCCTCGTCCACAAGGCCAGGATGAGGCAGAGAGAATCCAGCTGCCAGCCGTGCCGCCTTTGCCAAAGCTGGCAGCGACTCAGGCAGCAGCACACAAAGAAGTGCCTAAAGCACAGACATCATCATCTGAAAGGGCCACTTGCAAGCTGCCCCCTCTGCAAGCAGCAGCCTCTGCATCTTCAGGGGGAGGAAGGGCAAAGGCGTCGGGCACAGCGGCCCGCAGCCACCAAGAGCTTTTGCCACCTCTTCCCTGCATCTCTGGCAACAGGGACAGGGCAGTGAGGGCAGAGAGGCAGGAACGTGGCACACACAGCCCTGTGGCCCCTGCTGAGGATGTGGAGTACTCAGTACAGTCCTTTGTCTCCACAATCGTAAGAAACAGTGTAGCCTGCAACGAGGAAGCCAAGAGCAAGCAGCAAGGCTTTCTCCCTCAGGCAGAGGTTGCAGGACCAAAGGCCCCAGAACACCACCTCTCGCCACAGCAGAGATACCGGGTGTTCTCAACACCATTGTGTTACCAACACTGTTTCAGCCACAACTCTGAAGCATAGGACCTGCTTCAGCAGCCAGAGAAGCTGCGGGCTAAACAGCAGCGTGGCACAGCTGTGGCTCTGCTACTGAAAGCTTCTCCACAGCTTGCTCTTAAAGCAAGGAGCAGGGAATCTTCGTGCGGCTGCCCAGGGCTTTCCTCTCGCAGCCCCGCCAGAGCCCACCTCAAGCCACCTCTCTGCCAGCTCCACTGCCTCCCTGGTGCCCGCCTTCTCTGGGAGCCCTTCACAGTGCCATAGCCACAGGCCTCTGGCTGCCCGGACACGGGAGGAATCCCTGCTCATGCTCCTGCTCCTGATCCAGCTGCACTGCCAGGGCTGCCTGATGGGCGTCCAAGCTCGAGCGCGGTCTCTGCTGATGTGTGGGCAGTCAGGCAAAAGAGCCAGGAAGCTTACGCAGACGACCGAGCAGAGCATCTCCTGGCAGAGCAGGTAACGAGCACTTGATGGGAGCAGTTAGGGAGCTAAGCTGACTCCCCTGAGAAAGACTGAGCTGGGGCTGAGCCAGGGGCACTGGCTGGAAGGAGCCAGAGCTACCTGCCAATGCAGACCCTGCTGTGGGTGTGTGAGATGGAGTCCCTGGGGTGCCTGCCAGGACACGGGCCTGAGACTGGACCCTCACCTCTGCACTCCTACACCATGCTGTAACCATGAGCCAGGGAGCCACGAGTAAGGTAGTTGCCCACTCGCTCTCAGCAGAGCAGCTCTGTCAGGAGGCAGCAGCTCCCCTGGGTGCCCGTTGGACTTCTTGGTCAGAGGACCTGGAGCACAGCATGGAGGAGCAGCAGAATAAGGATAACTCCCAGCCCGCTGAAGGGCAGCGGAGCGTACAGGAGCGGTGCCAGGTGAGGCTCAGGGAGCGAGACATGGACAGCAGCATGACGGGATGGCACCGAGAGCACCAGGATGAGGAGAACGGTGCTGCAGCGAGTCAGCCAGCTGGCCCTCAGTACCTCCAACCTGGACACAAATATTCCCAAACCTGGGGCTTCTCCAAAAAGAGCCCACCCCCAAGACAGCCAAAGCCCACGTGGCCCTTGCAGTTCTGTGCTCAGAGGCACAAAGAGCAGCGTGGCCTAATTCAACCTGGCTGTGCGCAGCCAGGAGCTGCCTCCACCGTCCCTCCATGCGGACAGGCTGTCAGTGCGGTCATGCCCAGAGAGTGTACGTCACACTGGCACCAGCCACACGGAGTCGGGAGCCCCAGGAGAGTGCAGACGAATATCTTTGGCAGCCCTGGCACCCTCCAATGAGCAGACGGCACTTGCAGGAAGAGAAAGACAGGTCATTACTCTGGCAAGCTGAGCCTGGCTCTGCGTGGGCAGCTGCCAGGACATGCCAGGGGCCGCTTAAGGGCAGCTCACAGCAGCACTTCTAGGGGGTACACTGAGCGGAATGGCAGAAATGGCCAAAGTAACTTGGCCTTTCTCCTCGCTTCTCTTGCAGATGGAGAAGAAGCCGCAAGACATAAAGACACTGCCTCACCGTGGGGTGCAGCAGGCAGAGAGAATGCAGCTGCCAGCCGTGCCGCCTTTGCCAAGGCAGACAGCGACTCAGGCAGCAGCACCCAAGCAAGTGCCTGCAGCACAGTCATCATCGTCTCAAAGGGCCACTTGCAAGCTGAAGCTGCCCCCTCTGCAAGCAGCAGCCTCTGCATCTTCAGGGGGAGGAAGGGCAAAGGCGTCAGGCAAAGAGGCCCGCAGCCACCAAGAGCTTTTGCCACCTCTTCCCTGCATCTCTGGCAACAGGGACAGGGCAGTGAGGGCAGAGAGGCGGGAACGTGGCACACACAGCCCGGTGGCCCCTGACGACGACGTGGGCAATACAGTACGGTCCTTCGACTCCACTGTCAAAACAAACGCTCTACCCTGCTACGAGGGAGCCAGCAGCAAGGCAAGGCTTTCTCCCTCAAGCAGAGGTCCCAGGACCAAAGGCCCCAGAACACCACCTCTTGCAATAGCAGAGGCCCAAAACTGGAAGAGCCGGCACTTGTCCAAAAGCAGCCTTGCATCCCCAGCTGAAGAAATGGAAGACCCAGTAAAGGCCTTCGTTTCCACTACCATTAGAAATGCCCTAGCCTGGAACCAGGGAGCCATGAGGGAGGCAAGGCTTTCTCCCGCGGGCAGACCTCCAAGGAGCAAAGGACACAGAACATCACCTCAGCCCGCAACAGGGCCCCAGAATTTAAAGAAGAGCCGGCACCCTGCCCCACACAGCCCTGCAGACTCTTGCACGGCACTGCAGGACACAGCACAGTCCCGCGTGTCTGAAGTGCTGGCAAAAACGCCAAAAAGCTGGGAACACGGCCAACGACCAGCAGCACTGCGGGACCTGGCACACACGGGGTGCAAAGTGACAGCAGCAAGAGCAGTTGAGGTGCAGACAGACATGGAGAGAAGGTGAATCACTGCTCTGCCAGGGCCTGATTCCCGGGTATGTGCAGGTAAAACGGCTGCCCGGAAAGACCCTGCACCAGCTAGCCCAGGCCAGGGTGAGAAGCAAAACCAACAGAGAGAGAAAAACGTCAAACCCAGGCAGGGGACAGGCAAGGATATGCGAAGCCTGGGCCGCAGCACGAAAGAAAGCAGTCCTGTGGGATGGGATGAAGATGAGGAGATCGTCATCCTCAACTCCTGCATCAACCCCAGGTTCCCCAGCCTCTGCACAGACCCACAGGACGTTCCCCAGAAAGAGGGCAGCTCAGCCAGCAGTGTGGACAGGGAGGCTGCAGCACAAGAAGCAGAACACCCAACAAGCGCCTCTCCTGGCTCACTGCAAACCACGGACACTGCCCCATCAGCTGCTCCCCCGGAAGAAATTCCTGGGGAAGAGAGGCACAGCACGCCTCTCACCGCAACAGCACCGGCACAGAGCAGGCCAGCAAGTCCTCCAGCAGCCCCTGCTCTGGAAGATGAGGGACACAGAACGCCTCCCCTGACACGTGGGGCTCCACAAGGCCATCAGCCTGTCCCAGCCCCAGTGAGCACAGCTCTGTGGTGATGGTAGAGGCAGGGACGTGCCCGACATGCCTCCAATGCCTGTGATGAAGATCTGCTTGAAACAGTCAAGACTGTTGTTTCCGTAGTCCTACGCCGTGCTGTAGCCATGAGCCAGGGAGCCCCAAGCAAGGCACCAAGTGCTCCCTCGGCCTCAGGACCCAGCGTGCCTCCTCCCACAGCAGAGCCTGCAGACTCTGCATCCTCAGTGCCTGTGACAAAGGTCTGCGTGAAACAGCCCAGAAGCACCAGCCGCAACCAGTGATCGGGGGGGATGCAGAAGCCCCTCACAAATGATGGTGACAAGCAGGCCCCCACAAAGTGAGAGGCCACGGCACATAGCATGGAACCCCCAGAACTTGGAGAAAAGTGGCGCTGCTCTCTCCAGAGAGCAGGCTTCTTTCAGCAGGAAGGCAAAGAAAGGCCTCTTGCATCTAGATGCCGCCCACCATCGCTGGCAGCCGTGCTGGGGACAGCCCAAGGCCTCAGCCAGCTTGTGGCACGGGCGGAAAGCAGAACTGCAAAATGGCCGCCAGGCCTGCCAGAGGGTGGGGCTGGAGCCGCCCTGTCAGGGAGCAGCTTTTCTCTCTCTCTCCCTGCACTCAGGGAGCTTCCTTCCTGTAGGGCCACAACTGAGCTGAGCAACCCAGGACTGAGAATAAAATTCTCTCGTTTCTGTCCCATACAAGCCTCGAGTACATCCCACAAAGTGTGTGCGGTGATCCATTTGGGTGTGGGAAGAAAATTCTAGAATTGCCAGTTAGTTCTTTCTTAAATCATGAAAAGAAATAAGAAAGAAGCAATGTACAGTCTACAGAAGAGCCTGCAGACTGTACATCCTCAGCCTCTGCCTTGGCTGGAGGCCCTGTGGGGGAGGCCAATGAAGCCCCTCTCGCTGCAGCAGCAACGCCACAAGAAGGAGGTGGAGAAGTGGCTTCTCCTTTGGCTGCAGAGCCTCTCAGGGAGGCCAGCACAGATCTCCTCCCAGGAGCAGCTGACGAAGCAGGAGCAGCAGCCACTCCCTTGGTTCCTGGGCACCAGGTAAGCACAGCACGCGTGGTGGGCACCAGGCATCCAGGGCAGCCCCAGGCAGAAGCAGTGCATTGGGTGTGCGTGCCGGGAGCTGCCCGCTGCGCTCTGTTTCCACATGCCCCGGGCACAAGGGCTGACATCCCGTTCCTCCGCTGCCCATGCTGTTCCTCTCCCCATGCAGGTGGCCATCGAGCAGGGAGGCCAAGCGCAGTCCTCCTCCTGCACCAAAGATACGCCAGCGGATGAGCCAGCAACGTCCCAGACACAAGTGCCGTCCCAGGATCTGTTGGCCGGACCTGTTCAGCGCAGCGAGCAGCACCAAGCACAAGGTTGGCAGCACCACGCGCAGGGGTGCTGGCTGGTCCTGTGCCACCCCTTCCCAGGGAAAGGCCTTGGAGGGGGGGGACAGGCTCGCCCAGCACCCGCTCAGGCCCTAACCTACACCTCTGTGTCCCCCACAGGCATCCTTGACCTCGCACAAACCCCGGCGCGCCAGCCACGGCCCTCCCGCATCAGGAGGGCACTTCACGCGCTGCACAGGGCTTTCTGCTGCAGCTGCATCGCAGGACAGCGAGAGTAGCCGTACCCGGCTGCCAGTACCAGGAGGGCACTCAGTGCTGGACGCTGGCATCACTGATAGGAACAGGACAGTGCCCCAGGAATTCAGATGCCCCGCCACATCCTGCCCCCAACCTCAGCTCAGCTGCGGCTGCTTTCTGCTGTGAATAAAAGCTCAGGCAGACTTTGCCCCCCAGTGCTCCTCTCTGTGCCGTTGATCTCAGGAGAAAGAGTGGTGCAGGCCATGCCAACCTGGCACCCGGGGCCTCTCACAGTCAGAGAAGTACAGAATCATAGAATCTACCACTGAACCGTGTCCCTCGGCACCAGATCTACACGGCTTTCGAATGCCTCCGGGGATGGTGACTCAACTGCTTCCCTGGGCAGCCTGTTCCAATGCTTCAGAACCCTTTTGTTGAAGACTTTTTGCCTAGTATCCACCTAAACCACCATCCCTGGAGGTATTTAAAAACGTTTAGATGTTGAGCTTAGCGATATGGTTTAGTGGAGTACTTGTTAGTATTAGGTCAGAGGTTGGACTCGATGATCTTGAGGTCTCTTCCAACCTGGACTATTCCTGTGATTCTGTGATTCTGTAAACCTCCCCCGGCCCCACTTTCTCCTCTTCTCCTACCACCTGTTGCTTGGGAGAAGGGACTGACCCCCACCGCACTAAAACCTTCTCTGAGGTCCTTGTACAGCGTGATAAGGTCTCCCCCAAGCCTCCTTTCCTCTAGGCTACATGTAATAAATGACTGAGTCCCCAGTGGGATTGCAATTAATGTTTACAATTTATTAAACGAATAGAGGCAAGCAAACAGCGCTGGGTGCGCCGGGAGTCTCTGCTCCACCAGGACGCACACCAGTCACATCAAGAGGTTGATTTTTATGCTCCTAGGCTAGTACTTATTCATTACTACTTCTAAAAAAAACAGGGTTATTATAATTAGTTTCCGGAATCCGACCCTCCTACTGGAGCATGCATATCAGTCTCCGGTGGTGTCTCTGGGGGTCTCTGGTGCTGAAGGCTCATAGTCTTCCTCCCTCTTGTCCTTCTCCTTTGTCCATCTTGGCTGTATGTCAGAGACTTGTGCAGCGTCCCCTGCAAGCTTTGTCTTTTAGTCATTCTTCAGCTTTCCCCTGCTCCTTAATCTCCTGGACAGATGTCAGAGACTTGCATAGTGTCCCATGCAATAGTCATAATAGCTAGCAGTTACTCTGACACCCCCCCCCCCCCCCCCGAGATATCAGAGACTTCAAGGAAAAGCCTACAAATACATTTCCCTTGAAGCTCTCTATTGACACGAATTGCTGGACCATTCCTTTGCAAGATACAAGAACTATATACATTAACCACTCTGTTTTTCTTAGACTTGTGGTTATACAAGGGTATGTACGACGGAAGATCATATTCATCATACCATGCGGCCCTAGCATTGTTCCATATTGACACGACTCAGATAAACACATTTCATACCTACACAATCCCTTTTGAAAATGCAAGGTTAGTGGAATTTTCCACTGCAAGAACCTGACGTGCTGTCAGCAGCCTGCAAGCTCTCCTGACGTGCTGTCAGCAGCCTGCAAGCACACAAGAGGAGGAAGTGCTGCAACAGCTGTTGCTCACCAAGCAGCTGCCCGGCAAGGAAAAGACAGTCAGTAGGACATGTGTCAGGACACTTTTCCTGCCGATGCGGCCAAATTCACCTGAGAAAGAAACAGGAAAAGTCTCTTTCTTATGTGGGACTCCAGGAAGACAGGCAAAGTTCTCCGAGAGCTGAAAAGTGGGCTTCTTTACCTGGAGGAGCTCAAAGCAAAAAACAAGAGCAGCCCCAGTTTAATAAGGAAGGAGGCACCCAGCCCAGGTACTAAGACACGCTGAAAAGCAAGAAAGGAGGAACAGTATTTAAGCATTTCTGGCACGGGAAATGCAGCACGGGGCTTCCCCAACAAAGAAGATGGGCCCTTGTGCTTTGGCCACTGCTCATGGGAAGGTGCCAGATGGCGTCACTGCGGAGAGCCCTGGAGATGGCCTCAGTGTCTGGGAGCTTCCCAGCTCCCTCCTTTTTGCCCCCTACAGAAGAGCTGGGCTAACACCCTCAGCTCAGGAAAAACCCTCCACGGGGTTCCCAACTAATAGGGAAAGCCTTGAGAACCGGCTCCGGCTACATGCTGGCTTGCCTACTCGGGCCATAGGCAACGCACAAGCGCCAGGCAGTACGGATCCCGTCCTTCTGCTGGAGCTGGGCTCTTCTGTTGTGCATATTGCCAGAGCAGCAAGGGGCCCCTGGCACACCTACACTTTGCAGGCTACCGTTGGGGCGTTTCTTCTGCTTGAGGAGGTGGGCTGTGGGGTGGCAGCTGCAGGAAGGAGCAGGCTACGAGGGCAGGACGAGGCTGCAAAGCCCACCTTGTTCAGTGTGAACTGCCTGTGCACGTGGTGGGGTATTCCATCCCCAACGTTCCCAGACCCTGGAAAGCAAATGCCCCAAATCCCCCTTCAGCCGTGCCCTGGGGACGGCAACAAGGCCGCCACGCAGGCGCCAGCTGCCAGAGGCTGCAGGAAGGTTCCAGAAGCAGCGGCAGCAGCCCAGGCAGGGGCAGCCACGAGTGCAGGAGCTGCTCCTGGGCTCTGGGCTCAGGGGCAGACGCCCGCCCCTGCAGGGAACAAGGCCCACCCAGAGCCTGCCCAGTGGCATGGGCCTGCCCAGACATCCTGGGGGGAAGCCCTGGCCGCAACAAGTGAGCGGGGAGATGCAGAAGCCCCTCACAAATGCTGACGAAAAATAGGGCCCACAAAGTGAGAGGCAACCCTGCAAGACTTGCAGCAAAGAGGCACTGCCTCTCCAGAGAGCACGTTTCCTTCAGCACGAAGAAAAGGAAAGGCCTCTTGGCTCTAGGTGCCGCCCGCCATCACTGACAGCCGTGCTGTGGACAGGCCAAGGCCTCAGCCAGCTTGTGGCGCGGGGGGCAGGCAGAACTGCCAAATGGCCACCAGGGCTGTCAGAGGAAGGGTCAGGAGCTGCCCTGTCGGGGAGCAGCTTTTCTCTCTCTCTGTGCACTCAGGGAGCATCTTTCCTGTAGGGCCACCACCGAGCTGACTAAGCTGGGACCAAAGGCCACAGCTCCCCACCTCTCCCCACAGCAGGGCCCCAGAATTGAAGAAGATGTAGCACCCTGCCAAAAACAGCCCTGCAGCCTGTGCCGTAGAAATGGAAAACCAAGTAAAGGCCTTCGTCCCCAGTGTCATTACCAATGCCATAGCCTGCAACGAGGGAGCCACGAGGAAGGCAAGGCTTTCTTCCTCAGGCAGAGGTCTGGCAAAGACGACGGCTAAAAGCCGGGAACATGGTCAATGACTGGCAGAATTGGGGGACCTGGCACACGCGGGGAGCACAGTGCCAGCAACAAGATCAGCCGGGGTCCAGACAGACATGGAGAGGAGGTGGACCACTGCTCTGCCAGGGCCTGACCCCGGGTATGTGCAGGAACAACGGCTGCCATCAGAGACCCTGCACCAGCTAGCCCAGGCTGCGTTGAGAAGCAAAAGCAACAGAGAAAGGAAAACGTCAAACCCAGGCAGGGAAGAGGCAAGGATGTGCAAAGCCTGGGCCAGGACAGGAAAAAAAGGGTCCTGCGGGATGGAATGAAGAGGAAGACGTTGTCATCCTCAGCTCCTGGATCAACCCCAGGTTCCCCAGCCTCTTCACAGACCCACAGGACATTCCCCAAGGAGAGGGCAGCTCATCCAGCAGCGTGGACAGGGAGGCAGCAGAAGAAGAAACAGAACACCCAACAAGCGCCTCTCCTGGCTCACTGGAGTCCACAGAAACTTCATCATCAGCTGCTCCCCTGGCAGAAGGTCCAGGGGAAAAGAGGCACAGCACGCCTCTCACTGCAACAGCAGCGGCAGAGAGCAGGCCAGCAAGTCCTCCAGCAGCCACTTTCTGGAAGATGAGGGACACAGAGCGCCTCCCTTGACACGAGGGGCTCCAAAGTCAAAGCCATCAGCCTGTCCCAGCCCCAGAGAGCACAGCGCTGCGGTGATGGTAGAGAGCCAGGGACGTGCCCGACATGCCTCCAATGCCTGTGATGGAGATCTACATGAAACAGTCCAGATCGTCGTTTCCGCAGTCTTACGCTGTGCTGTAGCAATGAGCCAGGGAGCCCCGAGCAAGGCACCAAGTGCTCCCTCGTCCACAAGGCCAGGATGAGGCAGAGAGAATCCAGCTGCCAGCCGTGCCGCCTTTGCCAAAGCTGGCAGCGACTCAGGCAGCAGCACACAAAGAAGTGCCTAAAGCACAGACATCATCATCTGAAAGGGCCACTTGCAAGCTGCCCCCTCTGCAAGCAGCAGCCTCTGCATCTTCAGGGGGAGGAAGGGCAAAGGCGTCGGGCACAGCGGCCCGCAGCCACCAAGAGCTTTTGCCACCTCTTCCCTGCATCTCTGGCAACAGGGACAGGGCAGTGAGGGCAGAGAGGCAGGAACGTGGCACACACAGCCCTGTGGCCCCTGCTGAGGATGTGGAGTACTCAGTACAGTCCTTTGTCTCCACAATCGTAAGAAACAGTGTAGCCTGCAACGAGGAAGCCAAGAGCAAGCAGCAAGGCTTTCTCCCTCAGGCAGAGGTTGCAGGACCAAAGGCCCCAGAACACCACCTCTCGCCACAGCAGAGATACCGGGTGTTCTCAACACCATTGTGTTACCAACACTGTTTCAGCCACAACTCTGAAGCATAGGACCTGCTTCAGCAGCCAGAGAAGCTGCGGGCTAAACAGCAGCGTGGCACAGCTGTGGCTCTGCTACTGAAAGCTTCTCCACAGCTTGCTCTTAAAGCAAGGAGCAGGGAATCTTCGTGCGGCTGCCCAGGGCTTTCCTCTCGCAGCCCCGCCAGAGCCCACCTCAAGCCACCTCTCTGCCAGCTCCACTGCCTCCCTGGTGCCCGCCTTCTCTGGGAGCCCTTCACAGTGCCATAGCCACAGGCCTCTGGCTGCCCGGACACGGGAGGAATCCCTGCTCATGCTCCTGCTCCTGATCCAGCTGCACTGCCAGGGCTGCCTGATGGGCGTCCAAGCTCGAGCGCGGTCTCTGCTGATGTGTGGGCAGTCAGGCAAAAGAGCCAGGAAGCTTACGCAGACGACCGAGCAGAGCATCTCCTGGCAGAGCAGGTAACGAGCACTTGATGGGAGCAGTTAGGGAGCTAAGCTGACTCCCCTGAGAAAGACTGAGCTGGGGCTGAGCCAGGGGCACTGGCTGGAAGGAGCCAGAGCTACCTGCCAATGCAGACCCTGCTGTGGGTGTGTGAGATGGAGTCCCTGGGGTGCCTGCCAGGACACGGGCCTGAGACTGGACCCTCACCTCTGCACTCCTACACCATGCTGTAACCATGAGCCAGGGAGCCACGAGTAAGGTAGTTGCCCACTCGCTCTCAGCAGAGCAGCTCTGTCAGGAGGCAGCAGCTCCCCTGGGTGCCCGTTGGACTTCTTGGTCAGAGGACCTGGAGCACAGCATGGAGGAGCAGCAGAATAAGGATAACTCCCAGCCCGCTGAAGGGCAGCGGAGCGTACAGGAGCGGTGCCAGGTGAGGCTCAGGGAGCGAGACATGGACAGCAGCATGACGGGATGGCACCGAGAGCACCAGGATGAGGAGAACGGTGCTGCAGCGAGTCAGCCAGCTGGCCCTCAGTACCTCCAACCTGGACACAAATATTCCCAAACCTGGGGCTTCTCCAAAAAGAGCCCACCCCCAAGACAGCCAAAGCCCACGTGGCCCTTGCAGTTCTGTGCTCAGAGGCACAAAGAGCAGCGTGGCCTAATTCAACCTGGCTGTGCGCAGCCAGGAGCTGCCTCCACCGTCCCTCCATGCGGACAGGCTGTCAGTGCGGTCATGCCCAGAGAGTGTACGTCACACTGGCAGCTGCCACACGGAGTCGGGAGCCCCAGGAGAGTGCAGACGAATATCTTTGGCAGCCCTGGCACCCTCCAATGAGCAGACGGCACTTGCAGGAAGAGAAAGACAGGTCATTACTCTGGCAAGCTGAGCCTGGCTCTGCGTGGGCAGCTGCCAGGACATGCCAGGGGCCGCTTAAGGGCAGCTCACAGCAGCACTTCTAGGGGGTACACTGAGCGGAATGGCAGAAATGGCCAAAGTAACTTGGCCTTTCTCCTCGCTTCTCTTGCAGATGGAGAAGAAGCCGCAAGACATAAAGACACTGCCTCACCGTGGGGTGCAGCAGGCAGAGAGAATGCAGCTGCCAGCCGTGCCGCCTTTGCCAAGGCAGACAGCGACTCAGGCAGCAGCACCCAAGCAAGTGCCTGCAGCACAGTCATCATCGTCTCAAAGGGCCACTTGCAAGCTGCCCCCTCTGCAAGCAGCAGCCTCTGCATCTTCAGGGGGAGGAAGGGCAAAGGCGTCAGGCAAAGAGGCCCGCAGCCACCAAGAGCTTTTGCCACCTCTTCCCTGCATCTCTGGCAACAGGGACAGGGCAGTGAGGGCAGAGAGGCGGGAACGTGGCACACACAGCCCGGTGACCCCTGACGACGACGTGGGCAATACAGTACGGTCCTTCGACTCCACTGTCAAAACAAACGCTCTACCCTGCTACGAGGGAGCCAGCAGCAAGGCAAGGCTTTCTCCCTCAAGCAGAGGTCCCAGGACCAAAGGCCCCAGAACACCACCTCTCGCAATAGCAGAGGCCCAAAACTGGAAGAGCCGGCACTTGTCCAAAAGCAGCCTTGCATCCCCAGCTGAAGAAATGGAAGACCCAGTAAAGGCCTTCGTTTCCACTACCATTAGAAATGCCCTAGCCTGGAACCAGGGAGCCATGAGGGAGGCAAGGCTTTCTCCCGCGGGCAGACCTCCAAGGAGCAAAGGACACAGAACATCACCTCAGCCCGCAACAGGGCCCCAGAATTTAAAGAAGAGCCGGCACCCTGCCCCACACAGCCCTGCAGACTCTTGCACGGCACTGCAGGACACAGCACAGTCCCGCGTGTCTGAAGTGCTGGCAAAAACGCCAAAAAGCTGGGAACACGGCCAACGACCAGCAGCACTGCGGGACCTGGCACACACGGGGTGCAAAGTGACAGCAGCAAGAGCAGTTGAGGTGCAGACAGACATGGAGAGAAGGTGAATCACTGCTCTGCCAGGGCCTGATTCCCGGGTATGTGCAGGTAAAACGGCTGCCCGGAAAGACCCTGCACCAGCTAGCCCAGGCCAGGGTGAGAAGCAAAACCAACAGAGAGAGAAAAACGTCAAACCCAGGCAGGGGACAGGCAAGGATATGCGAAGCCTGGGCCGCAGCACGAAAGAAAGCAGTCCTGTGGGATGGGATGAAGATGAGGAGATCGTCATCCTCAACTCCTGCATCAACCCCAGGTTCCCCAGCCTCTGCACAGACCCACAGGACGTTCCCCAGAAAGAGGGCAGCTCAGCCAGCAGTGTGGACAGGGAGGCTGCAGCACAAGAAGCAGAACACCCAACAAGCGCCTCTCCTGGCTCACTGCAAACCACGGACACTGCCCCATCAGCTGCTCCCCGAAAGAAATTCCTGGGGAAGAGAGGCACAGCACGCCTCTCACCGCAACAGCACCGGCACAGAGCAGGCCAGCAAGTCCTCCAGCAGCCCCTGCTCTGGAAGATGAGGGACACAGAACGCCTCCCCTGACACGTGGGGCTCCACAGTCAAAACCATCAGCCTGTCCCAGCCCCAGTGAGCACAGCTCTGTGGTGATGGTAGAGGCAGGGACGTGCCCGACATGCCTCCAATGCCTGTGATGAAGATCTGCTTGAAACAGTCAAGACTGTTGTTTCCGTAGTCCTACGCCGTGCTGTAGCCATGAGCCAGGGAGCCCCAAGCAAGGCACCAAGTGCTCCCTCGGCCTCAGGACCCAGCGTGCCTCCTCCCACAGCAGAGCCTGCAGACTCTGCATCCTCAGTGCCTGTGACAAAGGTCTGCGTGAAAACAGCCCAGAAGCACCAGCCACAACCAGTGATCGGGGGGGATGCAGAAGCCCCTCACAAATGATGGTGACAAGCAGGCCCCCACAAAGTGAGAGGCCACGGCACATAGCATGGAACCCCCAGAACTTGGAGAAAAGTGGCGCTGCTCTCTCCAGAGAGCAGGCTTCTTTCAGCAGGAAGGCAAAGAAAGGCCTCTTGCATCTAGATGCCGCCCACCATCGCTGGCAGCCGTGCTGGGGACAGCCCAAGGCCTCAGCCAGCTTGTGGCACGGGCGGAAAGCAGAACTGCAAAATGGCCGCCAGGCCTGCCAGAGGGTGGGGCTGGAGCCGCCCTATCAGGGAGCAGCTTTTCTCTCTCTCTCCCTGCACTCAGGGAGCTTCCTTCCTGTAGGGCCACAACTGAGCTGAGCAACCCAGGACTGAGAATAAAATTCTCTCGTTTCTGTCCCATACAAGCCTCGAGTACATCCCACAAAGTGTGTGCGGTGATCCATTTGGGTGTGGGAAGAAAATTCTAGAATTGCCAGTTAGTTCTTTCTTAAATCATGAAAAGAAATAAGAAAGAAGCAATGTACAGTCTACAGAAGAGCCTGCAGACTGTACATCCTCAGCCTCTGCCTTGGCTGGAGGCCCTGTGGGGGAGGCCAATGAAGCCCCTCTCGCTGCAGCAGCAACGCCACAAGAAGGAGGTGGAGAAGTGGCTTCTCCTTTGGCTGCAGAGCCTCTCAGGGAGGCCAGCACAGATCTCCTCCCAGGAGCAGCTGACGAAGCAGGAGCAGCAGCCACTCCCTTGGTTCCTGGGCACCAGGTAAGCACAGCACGCGTGGTGGGCACCAGGCATCCAGGGCAGCCCCAGGCAGAAGCAGTGCATTGGGTGTGCGTGCCGGGAGCTGCCCGCTGCGCTCTGTTTCCACATGCCCCGGGCACAAGGGCTGACATCCCGTTCCTCCGCTGCCCGTGCTGTTCCTCTCCCCATGCAGGTGGCCATCGAGCAGGGAGGCCAAGCGCAGTCCTCCTCCTGCACCAAAGATACGCCAGCGGATGAGCCAGCAACGTCCCAGACACAAGCGCCGTCCCAGGATCTGTTGGCCGGACCTGTTCAGCGCAGCGAGCAGCACCAAGCACAAGGTTGGCAGCACCACGCGCAGGGGTGCTGGCTGGTCCTGTGCCACCCCTTCCCAGGGAAAGGCCTTGGAGGGGGGGGGACAGGCTCGCCCAGCACCCGCTCAGGCCCTAACCTACACCTCTGTGTCCCCCACAGGCATCCTTGACCTCGCACAAACCCCGGCGCGCCAGCCACGGCCCTCCCGCATCAGGAGGGCACTTCACGCGCTGCACAGGGCTTTCTGCTGCAGCTGCATCGCAGGACAGCGAGAGTAGCCGTACCCGGCTGCCAGTACCAGGAGGGCACTCAGTGCTGGACGCTGGCATCACTGATAGGAACAGGACAGTGCCCCAGGAATTCAGATGCCCCGCCACATCCTGCCCCCAACCTCAGCTCAGCTGCGGCTGCTTTCTGCTGTGAATAAAAGCTCAGGCAGACTTTGCCCCCCAGTGCTCCTCTCTGTGCCGTTGATCTCAGGAGAAAGAGTGGTGCAGGCCATGCCAACCTGGCACCCGGGGCCTCTCACAGTCAGAGAAGTACAGAATCATAGAATCTACCACTGAACCGTGTCCCTCGGCACCAGATCTACACGGCTTTCGAATGCCTCCGGGGATGGTGACTCAACTACTTCCCTGGGCAGCCTGTTCCAATGCTTCAGAACCCTTTTGTTGAAGACTTTTTGCCTAGTATCCACCTAAACCACCATCCCTGGAGGTATTTAAAAACGTTTAGATGTTGAGCTTAGCGATATGGTTTAGTGGAGTACTTGTTAGTATTAGGTCAGAGGTTGGACTCGATGATCTTGAGGTCTCTTCCAACCTGGACTATTCCTGTGATTCTGTGATTCTGTAAACCTCCCCCGGCCCCACTTTCTCCTCTTCTCCTACCACCTGTTGCTTGGGAGAAGGGACTGACCCCCACCGCACTAAAACCTTCTCTGAGGTCCTTGTACAGCGTGATAAGGTCTCCCCCAAGCCTCCTTTCCTCTAGGCTACATGTAATAAATGACTGAGTCCCCAGTGGGATTGCAATTAATGTTTACAATTTATTAAACGAATAGAGGCAAGCAAACAGCGCTGGGTGCGCCGGGAGTCTCTGCTCCACCAGGACGCACACCAGTCACATCAAGAGGTTGATTTTTATGCTCCTAGGCTAGTACTTATTCATTACTACTTCTAAAAAAAACAGGGTTATTATAATTAGTTTCCGGAATCCGACCCTCCTACTGGAGCATGCATATCAGTCTCCGGTGGTGTCTCTGGGGGTCTCTGGTGCTGAAGGCTCATAGTCTTCCTCCCTCTTGTCCTTCTCCTTTGTCCATCTTGGCTGTATGTCAGAGACTTGTGCAGCGTCCCCTGCAAGCTTTGTCTTTTAGTCATTCTTCAGCTTTCCCCTGCTCCTTAATCTCCTGGACAGATGTCAGAGACTTGCATAGTGTCCCATGCAATAGTCATAATAGCTAGCAGTTACTCTGACACCCCCCCCCCCCCCCCCCCCGAGATATCAGAGACTTCAAGGAAAAGCCTACAAATACATTTCCCTTGAAGCTCTCTATTGACACGAATTGCTGGACCATTCCTTTGCAAGATACAAGAACTATATACATTAACCACTCTGTTTTTCTTAGACTTGTGGTTATACAAGGGTATGTACGACGGAAGATCATATTCATCATACCATGCGGCCCTAGCATTGTTCCATATTGACACGACTCAGATAAACACATTTCATACCTACACAATCCCTTTTGAAAATGCAAGGTTAGTGGAATTTTCCACTGCAAGAACCTGACGTGCTGTCAGCAGCCTGCAAGCTCTCCTGACGTGCTGTCAGCAGCCTGCAAGCACACAAGAGGAGGAAGTGCTGCAACAGCTGTTGCTCACCAAGCAGCTGCCCGGCAAGGAAAAGACAGTCAGTAGGACATGTGTCAGGACACTTTTCCTGCCGATGCGGCCAAATTCACCTGAGAAAGAAACAGGAAAAGTCTCTTTCTTATGTGGGACTCCAGGAAGACAGGCAAAGTTCTCCGAGAGCTGAAAAGTGGGCTTCTTTACCTGGAGGAGCTCAAAGCAAAAAACAAGAGCAGCCCCAGTTTAATAAGGAAGGAGGCACCCAGCCCAGGTACTAAGACACGCTGAAAAGCAAGAAAGGAGGAACAGTATTTAAGCATTTCTGGCACGGGAAATGCAGCACGGGGCTTCCCCAACAAAGAAGATGGGCCCTTGTGCTTTGGCCACTGCTCATGGGAAGGTGCCAGATGGCGTCACTGCGGAGAGCCCTGGAGATGGCCTCAGTGTCTGGGAGCTTCCCAGCTCCCTCCTTTTTGCCCCCTACAGAAGAGCTGGGCTAACACCCTCAGCTCAGGAAAAACCCTCCACGGGGTTCCCGACTAATAGGGAAAGCCTTGAGAACCGGCTCCGGCTACATGCTGGCTTGCCTACTCGGGCCATAGGCAACGCACAAGCGCCAGGCAGTACGGATCCCGTCCTTCTGCTGGAGCTGGGCTCTTCTGTTGTGCATATTGCCAGAGCAGCAAGGGGCCCCTGGCACACCTACACTTTGCAGGCTACCGTTGGGGCGTTTCTTCTGCTTGAGGAGGTGGGCTGTGGGGTGGCAGCTGCAGGAAGGAGCAGGCTACGAGGGCAGGACGAGGCTGCAAAGCCCACCTTGTTCAGTGTGAACTGCCTGTGCACGTGGTGGGGTATTCCATCCCCAACGTTCCCAGACCCTGGAAAGCAAATGCCCCAAATCCCCTTTCAGCCGTGCCCTGGGGACGGCAACAAGGCCGCCACGCAGGCGCCAGCTGCCAGAGGCTGCAGGAAGGTTCCAGAAGCAGCGGCAGCAGCCCGGGCAGGGGCAGCCGCGAGTGCAGGAGCTGCTCCTGGGCTCTGGGCTCAGGGGCAGACGCCCGCCCCTGCAGGGAACAAGGCCTACCCAGAGCCTGCCCAGTGGCATGGGCCTGCCCAGACATCCTGGGGGGAAGCCCTGGCCGCAACAAGTGAGCGGGGGGGATGCAGAAGCCCCTCACAAATGCTGACGAAAAATAGGGCCCACAAAGTGAGAGGCAACCCTGCAAGACTTGCAGCAAAGAGGCACTGCCTCTCCAGAGAGCACGTTTCCTTCAGCACGAAGAAAAGGAAAGGCCTCTTGGCTCTAGGTGCCGCCCGCCATCACTGACAGCCGTGCTGTGGACAGGCCAAGGCCTCAGCCAGCTTGTGGCGCGGGGGGCAGGCAGAACTGCCAAATGGCCGCCAGGGCTGTCAGAGGAAGGGTCAGGAGCTGCCCTGTCGGGGAGCAGCTTTTCTCTCTCTCTGTGCACTCAGGGAGCATCTTTCCTGTAGGGCCACCACCGAGCTGACTAAGCTGGGACCAAAGGCCACAGCTCCCCACCTCTCCCCACAGCAGGGCCCCAGAATTGAAGAAGATGTAGCACCCTGCCAAAAACAGCCCTGCAGCCTGTGCCGTAGAAATGGAAAACCAAGTAAAGGCCTTCGTCCCCAGTGTCATTACCAATGCCATAGCCTGCAACGAGGGAGCCACGAGGAAGGCAAGGCTTTCTTCCTCAGGCAGAGGTCTGGCAAAGACGACGGCTAAAAGCCGGGAACATGGTC